>NW_027494621.1:0-331687 GCF_021521415.1 Bidens hawaiensis
TGAGATATAAATCACGAAAAACAGAGAGAAATGCGTATGTGTAGTGGTATACACAAAATAATGTTTGACTCACAACCAACACGCACGATAATATCATATGTTCGTTCGATTATGTGTAATATACTAATGAATCATGTAATACATATGTGCATCACACGTATACGAGCTATTATCAGCATATTGTAACCCGATTTTGAGATATAAAACACGAAAACAGAGAATGATGCGTATGTGTAGTGGTATACACAAAATAATGTTTGACTCACAACCAAAACACACAATAATATCATACGTTTGCTTCGATTATGTGTAATATACTAATGAATCATGTAATGAATATGTGCAACCACGCGTATACGAGCTATTATCAGCATATTGTAACCCCGATTTTGAGATATAAATCACGAAAAACAGAGAATGATGCGTATGTGTAGTGGTATACACAAAATAATGTTTGACTCACAACCAACATGGACAATAATATCATATGTTCGTTCGATTATGTGTAATATACTAATGAATCATGTAATACATATGTGAAATCACACGTATACGAGCTATTATCAGCATATTGTAACCCGATTTTGAGATATAAATCACAAAAAACAGAGAATCGGCTATTGAATGATTACCTGATAGTGTTACTCGGCTTTGGTTTTGTGTTATTCGCGTTTAATCGGTCGGCTGGTTTCAATTGTGTTTGTCTGGTTTTGAAGAAACCCTAGATTGGGATGAGCGACGATTGAGATGTGCGTGAGATCTGAGAGAGAGAGAGGGGATAGATAGAAAGCGATGGTTTTGGGCGGGTTTTTGTTATATTTTGGTAATTTCTTAATTTCCCTTTACTAATAAAAACGGGTCTTGTTATCAGATTCTTTTTTTTTTCAATTTTGATTAGGTGAAATCAATGAAAATAATAGAGTTCTCTAGTTCACTCATTTAGAAGAGTTCTCTCTAGATCTCACCCCTATATATATATATATAATATTTACTTCCTTCTCTTTGTACCAAGCACATTCTTAACCTAATTTCTTTCTTCATCCACTTCTACAAACTCCCTAGTATCCACACACAAGCTCGTGTCCCGTCAGTCCTGTCCCTGTTTTTATCTGCCAACCATCGTTTAAAGGTCTGCCTAGGGTTTCGCCATCTTTTGAAAGGTCACCTCGTTTGATTCCATGGTTGTATCCAGATCCAAACCCGAAATTGACAGAGTCAGCTTCTCACAAATCTGTTTTCTCTTAGAGATCCGAAAACATTGGCTTCTTAGAGGTCTGTTATTGTGATATGTACGTTTTTTCTCAGAGATCCAAAAACGCCGGTTGTATCCATATCCAAAACTCGGAGGCTTGCTTTTATACGGGCAGATTCAATGTATTTAGGATTTCTCCCTTCAAGATTTTGAGCCGAGGTGGATCTGCTTCATATGCCGCCATTTTTGAGGTTTGGTTTGATTGTTTTTACAATTATTATTTGGTATTTTTTAGTTGTATGAGTTACACATATATTCCGTCAAACTGGTTATTATATTTTTTACTTGTATGAGTTTCATAGTTGTTACATATCGTTTACTTTTGTTACATTTGTTGCCTTAACATTAATTTACTTAGTGACATATCTTACATGCGTTTTACAATAATTAATTTAGTTACATTCGTTTTATATATGTTTTACATTTTGATTTTGTATAATTTAGGGAAACCACCATGGCAAGAAAAAGGTGGTAAATGGAATGTAACATCCCTAAAATTTCGATTCAAATTTGACAACTTAGAAAAGTTGAAAGATAAAAACTAAACTCAAAAATATAAAAATTTAAATAAGAAAATAGAAAAATAAAGAAATAAAAACATTTCATAAAGAAATCCATCCCATATGAAGAAAATGGGACAAATAACCCATCCCACATGATAAGATGGGAGAAAGTGGAAGCATTCCGCATGGGTATAAATAAGAAAGACAAAATTCATCCATAGTTATATTTTTGTATGCTTAGCATGCACCAAGTGGTCTTAGCGGAGAGTGCGGAGCACCCGACGCGCACAGGCACGGGCTCGGGTGACGACGAGGACGATGGCAAAGGCGACGACGAAGGGCGGTGAGCGCAATGTGGTGCTTTGATGGCGCGCGTTGTACTTCGCATCGTCACGAGCCGCCTTAGTATTTTTGGATAATGGGAGTTAGACCCAGACGTGACAAGCTACCAAAAGACAAGGGACCAAAAATTAAAAATTGTATCCAAGAACCCATCGCGATGAGTCTAAGAACAAGGCCATCGCGATACGCGATGGTCCGTTATGACTCTGCAACACGTGTCGCATCCGGGTGACACGTAGCAGATGTGTCAGGCCACGTGGCACTCTCTGACCTACATGAGTCATCGCGATACACGATGGCCATAAGAAAGGGTCCATCGCGTTTCGCTATGGGACCAGTTTCGGCTATAAATAGAAAGGGTCACGACATTCATTCTCACACCAAAAACACTTTCTCTCTCTAGAATTACTTTCTCGCTCTATCGTTTTGCGTGGTTCCGAACCTCGTAATCTGTGCCAAATACCCGACGTTACCTCAAAGTGTGTGCCACCCAAAAGTAACCCGACATTCTGCCTCGAAGTGCGTGCACGACCCGGCGGCCTCCGAACGTTGCCTCGATTTGCGTGCCAAGAAAAGTAGATCAAGAATACCCCGATATCTGTGCAAGTGCGAAAGTTCCGCCGAAAGTCTACCTTGATTATTTCAAGGCTTAGACGCTAGTCGGGGGTATAGCCTAGACCTTGATTAAATTAAAAGAGTAATAATTAAAATAAGATTTCTTTATGATTAAGAAATACAAAAGTATATAAACAAAGGTTATAGTTAAATATAGTTTCTTCATAATTAAGAAAGATAAGCTTTTACCTACAAGAGGCATAGTCAAATATAGTGTTTCTTTATGATTAAAAAACATAAGATTTTATATATCAAGGTTATAGACAAATGACGTTTCTTCTTGAAGAAGAAACATATCATAGATATTTCTTCTTGAAGAAGAAATATAACACATGATTGACAAATAAAGAGAAGGAATTTATATCTAAAATATTTTATTCAAACAAAAGATCAATCAAGGTTTAAAGCTATCAAAACCAGACTAAAGGTCTGTAGCCGGATTAAAAGACGATCCAATTATTTATAAACCTATAATAGTCAATCAATCATTCATTCATAAAGGTTTTCAAACGAGATCACCACATTATTTAGAACAGACAATCACAAGCGAATACGTTAAACCTTTTTACAATCAAGATAAATGGGTTGGTTAATTTAAACAAATACAGTCAAATTTTTATGAGATTATGTGATCTCTAACAAAAAGATTTAAGGGATTGCCTGGTCCCTAATTTTACAAGATAAAAAATTAAAGCAACTCAGATAGAGTACACATGTGTCTGGATCCAAACATAATTAATCTAGTCTATCAATCAAGGCTACGTGGCCGCAGACTAGAGATCATAATAAAAGTTCTCCAATAGGCATCAGTTCTCTGAGAACCGGAAATGTGTGTGTATGGCAGTGGCACAAATCCCAGAAATAAGAGACGTTTCTGCTGAGATTGTTCAAGAAAACTATCAAAGAAATATTTATAAAATATTTTTAGAGTCAACTATTCACCAGCATATCGTTGACGTATTCCCCTCCCCCCCCCCCCATATTTCAGGAAAACATACTAGTACAGGTAGCAAGGAATTAGAGACATTCAAGAAGATAGACGCTTGCAAGGTAGAGATGGCTGAGTGTTTAATTATTAAAATATTGCAAATAATATTTAAACAAAGTTTATAAATTATTCACTCAGATATTTAATATTCGAGAAGCTTTCTAAATAAATTAAATATTTTATTATTATAAATTAAAGATTTACAAATAAATTAATGTTTCAAAAATATATATTAATATTTTAATATAAAATAAAGACTTCTGTTAATAACTACAACTCTGATATATTTACAAAACAGGTACCAGCTATTGGTCACACGCTTAGGCCCTAAGTTGAGGTGTGACATGGAATTATACAATCAAAAAGACATTGTATTTTTTTTGGGTTAGATATGTAATTTTAAAAGTGATGAATGGAAAATTTCACTAGTATGGTGATTTTGATTAGTTACTTATCTTTTATAAAAATTATTAGTTACATATGTTTGACATATTTACAGGAAAATTTCATATGTTTGACATATTTATACAACTTACCCGTTTTACAGGAGTTTACATGTCTTACCTATTTTACAATTGTATGTCTTAATAAATTCAAATTTACCAATTTAAATGCATCTTATAATAGTTTACATGTTTTACATTTACCAATTACATGCTTCTTACAAGATTTACATGTTTTACCAAGAGTTTACATCTTCTACAAAATTTACATGTTTTACCAGAGTTTACGTTTTATAATAGTTTACATGTTTTACCAATAATTTACAAGAATTTACATTTCTTATATACATTATTACAAGAGTTTACATGATTGGCAAAGAGTTTACATTTTTTACATTTAATAAAAACTAAGAGAGAAACCCCAACATGCATCCCAATGCGTTGCCTACAGCTTTTTTGGAGAGAGAGAGAAAGTATGCCCAACTTGTACCTTTTTAGTGAGAGAAATAGGATTTTAGCTCGTGTTACAAAGGGGTGGAAAAACATATCAACAAACCATATAAATATAGATAACATAATCAACCAACACAAATATGAACAGAGCAAGATGATATTTTTGTAAGGCCCCGTTACCGGTTCCTCATACTTGGACGTTGGATTTACTCATTAACATAGTTCTAAACATCAGAGTTAATAAAAACATACGCGAAATATAAAAACATTCATAAAACATTACACATTAATCCATAATCTTGTCTTATCAATCATTTTGTCTTTCAAATCAAAAGCATAAGTTATAAAACGACTTGAGTCTTCAGATGTCAGTCTCTTATTCTCCTGCCACGTGTCCCCAGCTCAAGCCAGTTGTTTCATTCTACTCACCTGCGTGCATACTACGCTGAGTGAGTTCTAGTTAATCATACAACATACAACATATCCATAACTACATACTTTCATACTTTCGTTTATATAAACTTACTTACTTTCATACACTCTTTCTTTCAATATTCAAACCTTACGTTTTAAAGAACATTTCGCCCTATACCCTTCGCATAAATTATTAGGGTATGCAACCCTTTAACCTTCGCATAAATTAGTAGGGTATGCAACCCTTTATCCTTCGCATATATTATTAGGGTATGCAACCCTTTAACCTTCGCATAAATTATTAGGGTATGCAACCCTTTAACCTTTCCTTACCCTTTGTTATCATCTTCACTATCTCATTCACACATATCATAATCAACATACTACTCTATAATTTTCCTTGCCAATACATGCAATACCCGAAGGTCGTTCACGTATTGTCAAGCATACATTCGTAATTTAAACTTAACTTATCACATTCATCATTAAAGCATACACTTACCATTTAAGGTAAGTGTATTAACATTCACATTAAGTATGCACACAACCATGAAAACATATCAAGAAAATGAGGCTAGAAACTCACCTGGATCCTGTTGCGTTCGCCGTTAATCGTTATCCCCTTCTTTAATTGTGCACGGCTAACTGTTATATATATATATATATATATATATATATATATATATATATATATATATATATATATTTATATATATATATGTGTGTGTGTGTGTGTTAATTAACCGTATAATTGATTAAGTTGGTATTTTAGTTAACCAATGCATTTTCTAAGTTGGGCATGTTTGTTATGCTTAGGATAATGGGATAGTTCGTTTTAGATTGGATATGGGCTTAGCATCTAGGCTGGGTCAATCCGCTGTTCAGTATGGCATCTGGGCCCAAATGGGTTCAGGCCCAAACCAAACATAGACTGGTCAGCCGAGAACCCTTGGCAGAGAACCCATGGTTGACTGAGATCTTGGGTTGACCGAGAACTTCTTAGAGAGACCGAGAAATCTTTATGCCCGAAAACTCTTGCTACCGAGAACCCACATGGCCGAGAACTTTGGTCCCGAGAACTTCTCATCAGATGCTTTTAGCTCATTTTCCTATCTTAATATCCCATCCTTAGCCTAGTTAGTTGTTACCGGTTCATATCATAAGTTTTTAACCACTTTTCTTCACCATGTTTAACTGTTTTACACCCATTATCACCACGGCCTCAAGATCTAACCCGTTTTAGTCATAAAGTTTAAACCTTTATAGTGTTAAAATGTCCTTTAAGCTAGATCTATGGTTTTCTTGATGAACCGTTCATAACCATAAGTTCCTTAAGTCCATTTTAATCATCAAGTTTGCAACTTTATGGTTTATCTAGACCCGATCTACGCTATGCTTAAGTTTCATGCCGTTCATAAAAACGCAACCTTTAAGGTTAAAGCACGCACCTTTAAGCGTTTTTAGACTTCGGTTAGCTTGTTTATGAACTATGATCTTATATCTTGCTTGATTGTTTAAGATTTATCAAGATTCTTGCGCGTTTTTGTCTCGGATCTCCTCCTCTTGCTTGCGGCCCTAAGAGGGAGGTTATACGTGTGTGTTTGGAGTGTGTAGAGATTATTATGGATAAGATGGATGGAAATGAAAAGATTTAGGGTTTAAGGGGTATTTATACTCCCTTAAGCCCATGGACCTAAGGCCCATATTTCCTTTTTAGTCCATGATTTACTCCATCTTTAGTATTTTATTCTTTATTTATCAACTCAAGTAAACATGTCTATCGTAAAAAATATTATATTAATTATCACTATAACAAAAAGGGCTTTTTAGTACGCACAAAAGCGTCCTAAAATGCTATTTTATAGGACCTTTCATTTAATAGGACCAACGAGAAAAGCGTTTTATGTAAAGGGGTCGTAATAAGTCTCGGAACTCAAAAAGCGTCCTAATATCCCAAATAAGATTATGAAAATCCATTAACAACCCAAAAAGCGTCCCAATAAAAACATGTTAGGACACTTTTACAATGTTAACATGTGTTTGCCCACCTTTAATCTTTTGATACACATACAAGCGTCCTTAAAAATTAATTTATAAGAACCTTATGATGTAACATTATAGTACCAAGAAAAGGGTCCTAATATCCCAAACAAGATTATGAAACTAAATTTTATGGTCGCATAATGTCTATGAACAAATTAAATGTCCTAAAAAATCATATTATGACACTTTTACAATATTTTAACGCTTAATAGGACAAAAAATTCGAAGTCCTAACAAATCATATTATACAACCTTTTTTTAAACGTCCACACATAATTTACGATATGTTTATGGACATCTAAATATTGAAAGAAATAAAACTTCATTATATTAAATAAGCTTATTCATAACGAAAACACTAAACATAGATAAGTTATAACATTATCCAACATAAACTCTTGTAACATTCAACATAAAAATTAAAAGCAATAAAAGAAACAAGCACCATAAAATTTCGAGTCATCATGCATCCTCAATCCTCACGGACTACCTACAAAATAAACCATCCATGTATAAGCATTAAGTTCCATGTTATTAAAATTATTCGTCTCACAAGTTTAACAAATACATACCGAGATGAATGGACAAGGTCATGCGATGGATGCACCAATACAATCTTAAATTGTGGAAAATAACTTATATGGTCTCACCAACTTTTCATCTATTTTTATTGATACTTGAACATTTACCTCACACCATTTTGGTCCAATCTCTGTACCACCAACTAGCTCATTTAGGCCAAGGCTCTTCGCCCATCCTCTTTCAAATAATAACAAACCAAAGTTTCAAGCAAACAAATCATCCAAAAAAATCAACAGAAGAGAAGCAAGATAATATTTGAACTTATTATTTTAAACATATACATATATAAAAATTAAATGCAAAGCCTAAGCAGTTTATTGTGAGTAAGTGACCCAAAATATCCTACCACATTTGCATAAAAGAAATTTATACACTCTATTTTAGGCAATGACATTTTTTCGTTACTTGTAATATGTAAAATGTTATGAAAACTTTATCTAATGTAGACAGTAACTAGAATTTTGCCCATCACGCGTTTGCAGGGAGAGCGTGTTTTGTTAACAACGCATACATCAAGTTTGTGCCGGGAATATTAATCACATGTAATTAATTAGCGCAAGTCCACAAAGGACACATGGTCCATATATATAAACATGCATAAAAACTTTAATTCCTTCGTTCTTCTAAAAGCTGAATTTCGCATGTCTATCCACATTTTGCTTATCATGTTGTGGTCTGCTTGTTTTGACAGTAGGTCTCCAAGAGTAGTTTTTGGATTCGATGTCTGAAAGCAACTGTGGGTGCTATTTCTTTGAACCTGCCATGGAAGTTTGTGTGTTCTTAGTATTTGTTTATGTGGCTGTAGATGTTGGTTGTGTAAGCATGTTGTTATCGTAATTTAAATTATTAGTACCTGTTTATGTGGTCGCCAACGTCTGGTAGAGGTGGGTTGATGTTTTCTGTAGTAGCAGATGTTGGCTCCAGCTGCATATCTAATGAGATTATATCGAATTTGAGCATATTTAGGCATTAACGAAACAAAATCAATGAACACTAAATTCGAAGTCATTAAACAGAGCTGTTCTGTATAAGTCTTTAGTTAAAATGAGACATGACCTATTACATAATAGTTTGGGTATACGTAGATCAAAAAATGCAAAGAAAAGAAAAACAAAATATTACTTCATATAAATAACAAATAGTGGGGAAATAAAGTAATGAATTATTACGGTTCTACTTGTAAACAACTACTCAGTTAATAGATATCCAACTTTTTTAACAAATCAATTTTTGAATATGAGACTCTCAACACATAGTTTTTTAATGTAAACTTTTATTAATGAAACAAAACTTGCCATTCAAATAACATAAACATGAACAATTTAATTGACAAACTAAAACACATAACTCAATTTATCTATAGTTAACAATTTATTTATATCTAATTTTCCTAGATTTATTTGCTACGAATATTACAAAGTTTTGATAATTTTGTATTTGCAGTTTACCACACCAAGTTATAAAATTACATATTACCATTAGTTTCTAAGAACACTTTAAATGACAACCAAAAATAAGAGAATTACCACTACTGCTTCATATAACATGAACTAAAGTAACGCAAAAACTAATTCCGAAATGACGTAATTTCATCTAGCACCTGACGAGCACCCAAGAAACCGACTTCTAAAAAAATACACAAAATAATTGATGTGGCAACAATCAACACACCAAATGGAAACGGTTGTACCTGCAATTTAACGAAAAGCACTAATGGAACAGAGATCGCCACCAACACACGTCGACTGACAACAACAATCAACGGAAAAAGAGAAGGCAGCAAATCAAACGATGCAATAACTGAAGGTAGCAACATAAATTAGCAAAAGGATACGATTAAAAAATGTACAATGGGATTAGATCTACAACCTAAGTGTTATTTACAATACAACACAACTCATTTACTTGGATACAAACCAAAATTAAAAACCCTGCTCAAGTAACAAACATAAAGTAAAAGTGTGTGCACAACCTTTTTTTCACAAATTTAGCAGCAACATCATACCTAATAGATATATATGCCTAATGCATATCTTTATTATGTATAAGGTATCAGGTAAAATATGTTAATACACATGCCAAATCAACTACATTTAGCAGCAAAACAGTTAGCCCTAATCAAACCAAATAATCCGCAAAACAAAAGCGCCCAACCATAATAAATTAATCTTCATATCAAAGAGTTCCGATCAGAAAATTTAACACTAAAGGAGATCTCATATTAGATTAGCCCCAAATGAAACACATTCAGTAGGTCTATTACAAAGCACGTTTGTATAAACCAAGCAAACCTGACAATTGCTTGAAATTATTTCACATATATCAACGATGAAGAATGGGTAAGATTAAGCAATTAGAAAAACAAAATCAACAAAAACCAAATATTACGGAGGACTGAAATTTAATAAAAAGCCCTTTGTAGCAGAACTCACCGGTAGAGAAGCAAGGAAGACACCGCCGCCAAAGTGCTTGGAATGACAAAGCAACACCAATTCCATGATCCACCGCCTCCATGGAAATGGAGAGAAGACCCAGAGAAAGAGGCTGTGATCGAAGATGGAGAGAACGAAAGATGCATGTGATGGCAGTTGTTACTAATGAGGCTTCAAGGAGTTGTAAGATACGCATGAAGAGTAGTAGGGTTAGAACAGTAACAATTTGTGAGACAACAACAATATATATATATATATATATGAGAGTGTTATCCTAAAAATAAGTAGTTTCCTAAAAGACTAATAATAAATCATAGCCATTGGATCATATCATTCAATGGTTGTGATTTAAAATTACAAAAAACCATCATAGTTTCCTAGAATTACTCTTTCACCATTATAACCGACATAATTTCCTAGAATTATTCTTTCACCATAGGTTTTAATGCCAAATGTGAAAATTCTATTGGTTCTTACCATTCCTAGGAAACAACTTCTTTTTATTTGAACCCTTTTCTATACATATATATATATATATATATATATATATATATGTTTATAATTTGTGCTAGGCTCATTCACACCCCTAAGCTGAACCCGTTTTGAAACCTTAAACAACTTGTCTTGTACAACCATTTGAACATTATTACCTTATAAACAGATGACCCTAAGCTTTCTTAGTAATGTGTTGTTCATGGCATCTTCAATATCTTGAGGTCTAGTCTGCAAGTATCCACACATTTAAACAGTTTAGATAATTATGATCATGCTTTACAACCCACATAGGTAGTTTAACTTTTGACACGCATAAATGAACATCGAATAAAAAGAGACACCATAAGCAACGCCTTTTGAAATTAAAAAAACAAAAAAAAAGAGCAAACTTGTTGGAAACTTGTGACAACATACCTCCTCAGGAAAACCTACACAAAGAAAAGCAGGAGGTAAACAATGAGAATCAAAATTAAACTCTATTTAAATTACCTCAAATTCGATAAAATAAGACCTCACATGTTTGTTATCACTTTTAACTTCATTTAATTCTTTGCTTGAATTCGTCAACTTCTAAGACTTCATCCAGAACATACATATGCAATTAACCAAAACCGAATAGTCAATTGATCCAATAAAAAACCGTTACCAATAAGAAACCCTAGAATCAATTGAACCCGATAATACATCGTACCAGTGAAATGGCGTCGTGCGAAGGGGCTTGAGCTACGTTTCAAACTGTAGAATCACTTGAACGCAAAATAAAATTGAAACCCTAGATTAGAATCTAATGAACCCAACAAAACATCTTTACCTGTAAAATTTCGCCATAGCCAATGGTGCGATGATGAAGCAGATGAAAGGAACATAATAAATTGAAGATCTGTTGAATGGAACCAAAGTGATTGTGAAGAAAATGAAATCGATGGAAGGAGTTAGTGTGGACACGTGGATGGAAGATGAAGGGGTTCATCTTCCATACATATTTTAACTATTTGTTATCCCTGTATTACGGGATTGGTCGTTTCTATTATTTATATATTTTTTTAGATTTTTAATTTTATTTATTGTAAGTAAATTAATAATAAACTTAAAAATTTGATGATGAAGAGTTTCATAAGTAAATGAGATGTTATAACCCTGTTATAACAATGTCTTCAAAGACGTGAGTTCAAAACCTCCGTTAAGCAAAAGTGTATTATTTTACTTTTTATTTTGAACCCAATCACCCATGCGACAAACTCTGTATTTAACATCCTTGAGAAAATTTATAGTCAAGATACTAGTCACACACTATTGACAAATAAGAAATTCCAGTACTTATTTGTAATTTTAATTTAATTGAATTAAATCATGAATAAATGGTATTAAAGCTAAATGTCACTATAAATGATAGTCAAAAAAATGTGGCATACACATGACGACGTTAATACTTATATTTTAGTGACACAAGTACTAAATGCCACTAGAATTATGTGCCAAACGTTTATGGCATACACAAAGTGTCGTTAAAACCCAAACTTTGGTGGCACAAATGCTAATGCTACCTAAAGTGTGTTCCAAGCAAATGACATCCACAAAGTGCCACTAAAACATAAAATAATGACACAAAAGCTAAATGTCATTAAAAATGTGTGCCATTAAATGGAAATTTTTTTGTAGTGTCAAGTGTCCTATTACGATGTATATAATAACACCACAATGATTAAGCGTTCTATAATGGTTAAAGTTATAAGACTCAAGTGTCAAGTGTCCTGTTAAGTTATGTTATAATAAAACTCTAGCGAATAAGCGTCCTATAAACCAGATGTTTTATGACTAAAATATCAAATGTCCTATTACGGTGTATTATAATAATACCACAATGATTATGCATCTTATAAATGTTAAAGTTCTATGACCATAGTATAAAATGTCCTATTAAGTTATGTTCTTATATGACTTCGACTACAAAGGGTCCTATAACACCGAACATTTATGACTTAACTACAAAGTGTCCTATTATGTTATGTCATAATAAGACCTCTAATGATAAAGTGTCCTATTACATTACCACATAATGGGACACCAACAACTATATGTCTTATAGATTACTTTATTAGAATTTACATTTTAAGTGTCTTATTAAGTTATATGAAAATACGACCCCAAAAAATCATCCATCCTATTAAATACCTTTTTAGGACACTGGTTCCTGTAGAGTATATTGTAAAAGGACCCCAAATGTTCATTTGTCCTATTAATTAGATTTTAAGACCCTATTTTACAAGCTTCCCACACAAAAGGTCCTAAAAAACTCTTTTTGTTATAGTGTATTATTACTGAAATTTTGGAATGTTACAACTTTTCGGCTGGAAAAAGTAATAAACTAATTAATCTTTATACAATAGATTATAAGAGATTGATATGAAACTTTAAATAAATATAACCAACAAGTTACCAAGATTATTGTGCACATCTCGCAAATATTATCGAAAGATGTTGCTTTCAGAAACTCTTCATTAAGAGATGACAACAACTTCAAAGGAATTGGTCTGTGAATGTTCAGATCATTGTTATTTATGCAAATGACAAATATTGTTATTAAATAAAAGTAATATATATTCAAAAATATTAATGAAAATATATAGGAAGAAAAAAACAGACAATAATTGTTATATAACTGTTTTTGTATTCTTCAATTTCGAATAAGTAGTCACTGATAAACACACAGCTGACATCCGAGCCAAATAAATCCTCTTTGTTAATTATTGATTGAAATAACATGAGTTTCATTTAAACATTGATAAATAAATAAATGTATATTTTATTATAAATTATATTTTAATTAAACTTTTGTTTTATTTCGATTCAAAAACAAAGTTAAATCGAAGCAATAAAGTTTTACTATACTAATTTCACTAATTAATTATAATTAAAATAATATTGAGATAATTAAAATTAAACCGGTTAATTTTAATTTTATTACATAGAAGTCAATTACCTAATTAAATTTTTATTAAAGTGACTACATTCTGCAGTAAATTATGTTTCAAACTCATTAACAACATTACTTTATTTAAAATCAATTTTATTATATAATTTTTTTTTCAATTGTATACATTAATCTTGACATTTATGCGTAATTAAAAATTGTTTAAATGTTAATTAAATGGTAATTTTATCATTTGAAATTAAAAGTACAACTCTAATACAATTAATATGTTATAAACAAAATAGATTCATATGTTATAAACAATTACAAAAGTTTAAATAAACATGCATATCTACCTATACTATTAAAGCAATAGACTTTTTGGATAAATGACATATTTATATTGGTTCATCACTATTTTTGTATCAGAACAATTTCCTTTACAAATGAAATATTTGTAAAGACGTTATATTTTGTATAAAGTTTTTCCTTTCACATGTTTCTAAATTCTGATGTTAATAATTGATAAATTCAAAAGGATCTTATATAATATTAAAGGGCATTTCTAGCAAATTTGATGCCCAACAATTTTTTTGTTGAAATGCTTTTAATCTTAGTTTGATGTATGCTATATACTATTTAATGTTACTTAATTATTATGTAAAATGAAAAACATTATTGCTTTTTCATCTTACCAATTACAAACTTAATATGTGTCCACATGTGTTCGTGAAGATAAAAATGTTTGATTTTCGAGTACATCAATTTATCAATTATTTTGATAACATGTTTTTATTAATTTGTCACAATTTAATTAACAATTTATGTCAAAATGTGTTTCAAATTATTTATTTGCATACAATTGTAAATTCTATTATTAATAAGTACTAATTATTATTTATTAGTAATTATAATTAGTAATAACAAATAAAAATCAATTTTAAATCAACTACATTTCAATATCAGTTGATTAAGTATTCTAATTAATTTAAAAACATTAATTTCAATATCATTCATATATAATTATTACATAAAACTGTAACATCCCAAAATTTCAAAGAATAATATAATATTATTTATTATGATGGAAAAGTTTACTTGAGTTAGCAAAGAAATAATAAAATAATTAATATGGAAGAGTAAGTAGGCTAATTAGATGAAATTAATTTGGACCAAAAAGGAAAGATGGGCCTTGGGTCCATAGGCTTAAGGGAGTATAAATATTAAATACTCCTTAAACCATAATCATTTCCATTTTCATCCATTCTACACCATAGCCTACACCATAAAAAACACACTTAAGCCAAAACGCCCCCTAACCCTTGCAGCCAAGATTCGAACCCAAAATCAAGCATAGAAATATTAGATCTTCAATCATACAAGAAAGCAAACGAGTCCTGGATCACGTATTAAAGCTAACCGTAGCTCGGAGAGAATCGTAAAGGTACATTTTATCTTAAAGATTACATTTTTATAGTCCGTTTGCTCTAAGGATTGATACGAAGGAAGATCGGTCATCCTTATACTATAAAAATGTGAACTTGATGTTAAAAATGGACTAAATCAACTTGATTAGTTAATGACCTAGCTAAAAAGGGTATACGATCGATAAAGGTTTAAGCTTTAAACCTAAAATGGGTTAGATCTTGATGTTGAAATAATATGGGGTGAAAAACGGTTAGGGAGATTGGAGAAAGGTGACTAAAACCAATGCTATGGACCATAAAACAGTTAACTGGGATATGTAAGAAATGAGATAGGAAAATATGAACTAAAAGCATCAGACATGAGTTCTCGGTCAACCTGAGATTCCGGTCAACCTGAGTTCTCGGGCAACCTAAGTTCTCGGTCAACTTGAGTTCTCGGTTCACCTTAAGACCTCGGCTGAGTTCGCTGCCTTAGAGTTCTCGGCCACTTAGTGACCTGATATGGTCTGTGAGCCTGGCCTAGCTAGACCCAGGAGCTATTATGAACAGTGAGCCTGATCTAACTAGTTGGCCCATCTGTATGAATTGAACAAACGAACCCAACCTAGACAATGCATTGGTTAACTAAAATACCAAATTAATTAATTATACGGATAATTAACAAATATATATATATATATATATATATATATATATTTAACAGTTAGCCGTGCACAATTAAAGAAAGGGATTACTATTGGCTCCGAGCATAACCGGATCCAGATGAGTTTCTAGCCCCACTTCCTTGTTATGTTTCGGGACTGTGTGCATACTCGATGTGATTAGTTAATACACTTACCTTAGGTGTTAACTGTATGTCTTATATAATTTATGTATTAATGAATGATTGTTGGTGCGTGAATGATCTTAGGATATTTCACATACTGACAGGTGATGGTTTGATGATATGAATGGTGTATATGATGAATGATGTACTAAAAACAGTCAATTAAATATTAAAAAATTAAACAAGTAATAAAAACCAGACCTAAGACTCAACTGCACAAAACACCGGCAAGTGAACCGATCAATTGTACTAAAACTAAGTAAGTCCGGAATATCGAACCCACAAGACTCTATAAATTACGTTAATTAACCTAATTAAACTCAATTACAAATTATGGCTATTTATTAAATAAGATTAATGGGGGGTTTTTATTAAACTAGAATTAAACTAAGAAAGTAAATAAACAAGTAAACTAGAAAACAAGCAATCAAACACAAGATCGAAACCAATAAGAGAAGGAATCTACCTAGGTAAAAATCTCATGCATCAACAATCAACAAGCAATGGACAACGAACATGATATGGAAACTGATTTCTAAATATATTCCTCTAACAAACCCTAAAGGACCCTCGATATCATCAAGTAAAATCCTAAAGAATAACTATTAGATTATTAAGCAATCAGTTAGATTGATTTCTTCACAGTCATCAATTAGGGTTAATTAATAGTATCACAAGCAAGCAATCTCATGAAACACTAAACCCAAGATATCTTGATAAACTAAACACGACATCATGAACAAGGATCAACACAATAACCAAGAAAGAATATTGTCACTAATCTAACCTAGAATGCAAGTAACCAAGACACACGAACCACTCCTCACCTCACAGCTATTGGAATTCAGCAGAACATTCAAAATCCTAAATCAACTTCAACAAGCTTCTATGATCTAATAGGCATATTCAATCACAATAATCAAAACACCAAGTAATGATTAAACATAAACCCTAAATCTAAAGAACAACATCAAGAGATAAAAGATCTATGTGAAGCAATAGTTAATAATCAATCAAGATAATAAACACTCATATGCATCAGGGAAGCAAAATCAAGTCTTTACTATTAATATAACGAAACCATAATCAAAACAATCATCCAAAACAAGAATCAAGTGTCAAACATGTTCATCAAACCTGGTAGACATGAAGTCTAGCCTTGAATCATTATTAAAAACAATCCCAAACAAGTATTAAAAACAAAGAAGAAAGACATGATAAAAACAATGAACAAGGAATGAAAGTTAGAGCGATAAAACCCTTGGTAATTGATCCTTGAACACCTCCTTGAAAGACTTCTTGATCCTCTTTGATTCCTCGCTTCAAAACACCTTCAATCTCTTGGTTTTTCTCTCAAAAACGGCTGCAATTACTAATAATCCCGGCTAGGTTTATAATGATATGTTTATATAGTGCATGATGGGCTTGGTTTGCTAAAATTGGCTGGACATAAGGTGTAGGCGCCGCACGACCAGGCTTGGCTTCCCTGGCCGCGCGACACGGCTTGTACCAGGGAGGGCTACGAATTTTTGCACTTTATTTCATTGTTTAATCATGCTAGATCTTTATTAATTCCTTTCTTGAACTCCAAGCAACGATGAGAACTTTCTAGAACTTCTTTTCCTTGAGTCACAAGCCATAAATCTATATGAAAACAAATCAAAACACTAAGTGAAGTAATCATGTAACCATTGATGAGCAAAAACAAACATAGTCTTCACATGAAATGATAGAAAGAATTAGAGTGTAACATGCAAGATACCAAAAGATTTAATAAACGATAAATATCTAATAAACTTGACTCAAAACCTGGATTAATAAAAGATCAACAAAACACGAACTAAACCGAACTGAAAGCTTTAAATATATATAACTTTACAAGGGATTCGAGAAGTATAAATAGATGTATATCAATGAACGAATGATGTATGTACGTATAAAAATTATAATTATATATATATAAGAAATGGATGGCATGATAGTATGGACGAAAAGAAGACCGGACCCTAGTAATATCCGAGGATGGAGGGCACCAGACCCTAATAATATTCGAGGATGGAGGACACCAGACCCTAATAATATCCGAGGAAGAAGGGAAACCGGACCTTAATAATATCCGAGGTATGTAGGGCGAAATGCTCTTTATAACATAAGGTTTGTTATGAATGTAGACGGATGAACGATGAACAAGTTAAGTATGTAATGCGTACCTTCGGGAACGTATATGTGTATGAAAATTAAGTCAACTGATTAACTAGAACTCACTTAGCGTAGCTTACTTTTAGTATGCACGCATGTGAGTAGGATGAGGCAGTTCTCTTGATGAGGACACATGGCATGGAATTGAAGATTATGGCATCTCAAGGTAATGTTATGTTATTTTAAAGACTATATTTAATGATTAAACGACTTGAATGTTTGTTAAGACAAGATTTGAAGGTTATGTATTATATTATGGTTGAAGTTTTTTTATTCCGCGTAAAGTTTTAATTAACTGTGATATTTAGAACTGTGTTTATAAGTAAATCCAACGCCAATGTAGGGCACCGGGAACGAGACCTTACAAGTTGGTATCAGAGCAAAGTTCGAGAGATTTAAGCATCCTACATGCTTAGACTCGAACAGAGAATGGGATTAAAGCAAGAAAAGAAAGAAGACGTCAGTTCAAGAATGACATGTGTCACTCAAGCAAGTTCAGTAAAGGTAAAGGTATAATTGAATAATGTATGTTAATGTTAGCTTAATTTTTAAAGAAAAGATATGTGAATGTTAGAGATAGGATTAATTGATTATCTGATTGATTGACTGTTTAAAAGTAGAAATTAGCACAAATAGACTCATAAAGGGAAGTGTATTGGACATGGAAAGTAACGTGATCAGCTAATCACAACTGGCCACTGTTATTACCTGTTAGCTTACTATCCTTGTACTAAATAGTTCCTTGAGTGGTGACATTTGTGTTTTCCCCTTCTAGAATACGATGGCTGGAGCTTGGGCAATTGTTGGAACAGGAGGTCGCACTGGACATCGTGGCAGGCCACGTACTTTCCGACCACCTTCTGTAGAATCAGCCTCTAACACAGGAAAATAAGGTAGCTGCGAAACCCAAGCAACAACAAAGGGCATCAACTTGACCCTGCGGTTCAAGCAACAATTGTTCAAGCTGTAGCCGCTACTGTGAAAAACTTGAGTCCTGAAGGGTCTGTTAGATGTCACGTAAGAACTGCTGAAAGGTCTGGTAACCATGGTAGGAGGGATGATGAGAGAGAGAAAGGTGATTCAAGTGAAGTTCGATCGGTTAAGGTTGATGATAGGAAGAGAGGCCGAGGTGGGTGCAACTACAAATCATTCAAGGGTTGTGACCCGCCGAAGCTTACTAGTTTAGGGGACGCAATCGCTACTCTCCAATGTATAACCGCAATGGATAAGGTTATTCGAATTAGCGAGTGTCGTCTTGATCAAGCTGTGGGTTATGCCACCAAATCATTTGGTGATAAAGCCATGTACTAGTGGGAATCTGTTGAACAGAGGAAGACCCGAGAGGAGATCAAAGCTATGAGGTGGGATTATCTGAAGGAATTGGTGATGAAGAGGTTTTGTGCGGATGCAGAGGTTGAAAGGGTTGAAATGAAGTTCTTGAGTCTGAAGGCGGGTAAGATGACACACCGCGAATACACCACTGAATTCAACTGCATGTCATGGTTGGTGCCAGACATGGTGAACATTGAGGCCAAGCGGATCAAGTGTTACATTAGGGAACTGCCGCAGAATATTCGCGTCTTGGTCAAGGCTAGTAGACCTGGCACCTTTGATTCTGCTGTAGGGCTCATAGAAATGGTTTACAACAACTTGTCAGCAGATGATGTGGTGGCGGAAGAGAAGAAGGATAAGAAGTGGGTCGCTCCTGTCAAGCGATCAGGTACTCAGTTATGGAACCCTAAGGACAAGAAGCAAAGGATGTGGGAGAGAAAGACATGCAAGACGTGTGGAAATGTGCACTGTGGCGAGTGCAAGTGGGGTACTGGTTCGGATGTGTGTCACAAATGTGGGAAGACGCATGGTGGAGAGTGCAGGATTGAGACAAATGCCCGTTATATGTGTGGATAGGTGGGGCACTATGCTAACGAATGCAATGCGAAATCATATGTTATAAGTGCATTAAAACATGTCATTTTGCAAGGTAATGCACTGATCTTGAAGCTGGGGGAAGTGGGAAGAAGGATGTAGATCAAGATAGGCCAAGGACCAGAGCCTACATGCTGACCCAAGAGCAAGCCAAACAAATTCTTGATGTTGTGACAGGCACGTTTCTAGTAAACGGCATTTCTGCTTCAGTATTATTTGATTCAGGTGCCAACAAAAGTTTCGTAGCCACACCATTTAGTAAACTAGCTAAAATGAAATGTTGCCGAGTGTCTGAAACTTTTATAGTAGAAACCACTAGTGACACCTCTGTTAAAATAATGAAAATGGTTAAGGACTGTAAGATAGAGTTAGAGGGGCATGAGTTCCCTGTTACTTTGTATGTTATGACCTTAGGAGGGTTCGATGTGGTTTTGGGAATGGATTGGTTATCTGAGTTTGAAGCTCAAATAGTGTGTAAGAGTAGGATAATAAGGTTAAATTCCTTGGTTGGTAGTGCGGTGACGGTTTATGGTGATATGGAAAGTTCCGGGCTTAATGTCATTTCGATGATAAAAGCTGAGGGTTTGTTAAGGCGAGGGTGCGGTTCCTACCTGGCGTATGTTGTCAACGCTACAGCCCAGATGAGAGAAGTGAAAGATGTTCCTATCGTGCGCGATTACCCAGAAGTATTTCCTGAGGATCTTCCGGGGTTGCCACCGGAGTGAGAGATAGAATTCCAGATAGAATTAATGCCAGGAGCCCAGCCCGCCGCGAAAGTGCCTTACCGTCTAGCACCGTCCGAGATGAAAGAACTGATGTCCCAACTGCAAGAACTCCTCGACAAAGGTTTTATAAGACCAAGTGTTTCCCCGTGGGGCGCACCAGTATTATTCGTTAAGAAGAAGGATGGAAGTATGAGAATGTGCATTGACTATCGTGAGTTGAACAAGATTACAATAAAGTATAGATATCATTTGCCAAGGATTGATGATCA
Source organism: Bidens hawaiensis (assembly GCF_021521415.1). Taxonomy (NCBI): domain Eukaryota; kingdom Viridiplantae; phylum Streptophyta; class Magnoliopsida; order Asterales; family Asteraceae; genus Bidens; species Bidens hawaiensis. The sequence continues at coordinate 20,846 of NW_027494621.1, forward strand.
GTTTGACCAACTGCAAGGTTCAAGTTGGTTCTCACGAATAGATCTTAGATCAGGCTATCATCAATTGAAAGTGAAAGAGGCAAAAATCCCTAAGACAACGTTTCGAACGCGTTATGGACAATTCGAGTTTCTCGTGATGTCATTCGGTACAAATGCTCCTGCAGCATTTATGGACATGATGAATAGGGTGTGTCGGCCGATGTTGGACAAGTCAGTTATCGTTTTCATCAACGATATATTGGTTTATTCAAAGAGTGAGTCTGATCACGCCGACCATTTGAGGGAAGTGTTGGAGGTTTTGAAGGAAGAAAAGTTGTATGCTAAATTTTCGAAATGCGCATTCTGGTTGCGAGAAGGGAAATTTCTAGGTCACGTGATCAATCCTGAAGGGATTACCGTGGACCTAGCTAAGATTGAAGCGATAACGAATTTGAAGACTCCGCAGAACCCGACTGATATACGAAGCTTCTTAGGGTTAACTGGATACTATAGGAGATTCATTGAAGGTTTTTCCAAGATAGCCACACCGTTGACCGGTATGACAGTTGGGGAAAGTTTTAAGAGGAAGCTTTCGAAGAATTAAAGAGAAGACTCACACATGCTCCAATCCTTGCTTTACTTGATGGTGACGAGGACTTGGTTGTTTGTACGGATGCCTCGTATTGTGGGCTAGGTTGCGTGCTAATGCAACGGGGGAAAGTTATAGCTTATATGTCCAGACAGTTGAAATTCCATGAAAGTACCTACCCGACGCATGATTTAGAGCTAACAGCAGTAATGCATGCTCTTAAGATTTGGAGACAATACTTATACGGTACTAGGTGTACTATTTACACTGATCATAAGAGTTTGAAGTATTTCTTTGAGCAAAAGGAACTGAATATGAGACAGAGAAGATGGTTAGAGTTGATAAAAGATTAGGACTGTGATATTAAGTATTACCCTGGTAAAGCTAACGTGGTCGCCGAGGCGCTAAGCCTTAAGAATGAAGAAGTCATTGCAACAATGAAGTCATACCAATTGATTATGAATTCAAGTCTTTTTGAAGAAATCATCAAAGTGCAGTCAGCTAGTAGATGAAGGGCTAGTGAAGAAGGAAATGATTTTCGGTCAGCAGGACGAGTTGATGGAAAACACGCATGGTGTTAAGACTAGAGTTGACCGTATTTGGATTCCATGTCATGGAGGTCTTAGAGGTCGAATCCTAGATGAAGCTCATAAGTCAAGGTATTCAATCCATCCAGGATCCAATAAAATATACCAAGACTTGAAGAGAGACTATTGGTGGCCGGGTATGAAAAATGACGTGGTAGATTATGTCAGTAAGTTCTTAACTTGTTTACAAGTCAAAGCCGAACATCAGAAGCCTTATGGAAAGATGCAACCTTTGGAGATGCCTGAATGGAAATGGGAACACATCACCATGGATTTCATAACTAAGCTACCTCGTGCAGCTAAGCATCATGATACTATCTGGGTGATTGTGGACCGTTTGACCAAAAGTGCTCACTTTCTGCCTACACGAGAGGCTATCTCATCAGAAACGTTAGCCAGCTTATTCATAAAAGAGTTTGTGACTAAGCACGGAGTGACACTGTCGATTGTGTCCGATAGAGATACTCGATTTACTTCAAGAGTTTGGAAGAAGTTCCATGAAGCTATGGGAACGAGGCTGAACATCAGTACGGCGTATCATCCTCAAACAGATGGACACTTTGAAAGGACGATTCAAACCCTTGAGGATATGCTACGTGCTTGTGTCCTAGACTTTGGAGGAAGTTGGGATGATCATCTGCATCTGGCAGAGTTCTCTTATAACAACAGCTACCATTCTAGTATTGGTATGCCACCATTTGAGATGATTTACGGTAGACGATGTAGAACCCCGGTATGTTGGGGAGTGATTGGTCAGAAAGAGATGGGAAGTTTAGAAGTTGTTCAAGAAACCTCGACAAGGTTCGATCAGATCAAGTCAAGAATGAAAGCTGCTCAAGACCGACATAAATCCTATGCTGATAAGCAACGACGACCAATCGAGTTCAACGTTGGTGACAATGTGATGCTCATGGTCTCGCCTTGGAAAGGAATTATTCGCTTCAGGAAGAGAAGGAAGTTGAGTCCAAGGTGCATTGGACCATTTAAAATCATAGATCGTGTTGGTGAAGTGGCTTACAAGTTAGAATTACCTGAAAAGTTAGAAGGGATTCACTCTACCTTTTATGTTTCTCATTTGAGAAAATGCCTAGTTGATGACACGTCTCACGTGCCGTTAGTAGACATTGAGGTTGACGAATAGTCGAACTACGTCGAGCGGCCTGTTGGGATAGTGGACCGTAAAGAAAAATAGCTTCGTTATAAGGTTATCCCTCTAGTGAAAGTGATATGGAAGCATCGAAATGGATCGGATGCTACTTGGGAAGTTGAAGAAGAGATGTGCAAGTTTTACCCCGCATTGTTTAAGTAACTCTTTTAAGGAGGGTAGACTTGTAACATCCAAAAATTTCAAAGAATGATATAATATTATTTATTATGATGGAAAAGTTTACTTTAGTTAACAAAGAAATAATAAAATAATAAAGATGGAAGAGTAAGTAGGCTAATAAGATGGAATTAATTATGGACCAAAAAGGAAATATAGGCCTTGGGTCCATGGGCTTAAGGGAGTATAAATATCCCTTAAACCCTAATCCTTTCCATTTCCATCCATTCTAAGCCATAGCCTACACCATAAAACACACACTTAAGCCAAAACACCCCTAACCCTTGTGGCCAAGATCTGAACCCAAAATCAAGCATAGAAATATTAGATCTTCAATCATACAAGCAAGCAAACGAGTCCTAGATCACGTATTAAAGCTGACCGTAGCTCGAAGAGAATCGTAAAGGTACGTTTTATCTTAAAGATTACATTTTATAGTCCGTATGCTCTAAGGATTGATACGAAAGAAGATCAGTCATCCTTATGCAATAAAAATGTGAACTTGATGTTAAAAATGGACTGAATCAACTTGATTAGTAAAAGCCTAGCTAAAACGTGTATACGATCGTTAAAGGTTTAAGCTTTATACCTAAAATGGGTTAGATCTTGATGATGTAATAATATAGGGAGAAAAACGGTTAGGGAGATTGGAAAAAGGTGGTTAAAACCAATGTTATGGACCATAAAACAGTTAATCGGGCTAGGGAAGAAATGAAAAGATAGGAAAATATTAACTAAAAGCATCAGACATGAGTTCTCGGTCAACCTAAGTTCTCGTTTAATGGGAGATCTCGGTCAACCTTGAGTTCTCAGTTCACCTTGATACCTTGGCTGAGTTCTCTGCCTTAGAGTTCTCGGCCACTTAGTGACCTGATATGGTCTATGGGCTTGGCCCAGCTAGACCCAGGAGCTATTATGAACAGTGGGCTTGATCTAACTAGTTGGCCCTCTGTTTGAATTGAATAAACGAACCCAACCTAGACAATGCATTGGTTAACTAAAATACCAACTTAATTAATTATACGAATAATTAACAAAATTTATATATTTAACAGTTAACCGTGCACAATTAAAGAAAGGGATTACTATTGGCTCCGAGCGTAACCGGATCCAGGTGAGTTTCTAGCCCCACTTCATTGTTATGTTTTCGGGGCTGTGTGCATACTCGATGTGATTAGTTAATACACTTACCTTAGGTGGTAAGTGTATGCCTTATATGATTTATGTATGAATGCATGCTTGTCGGTGCGTGAATGATCGTTTGATGATATGAATGTTGTATATGATGAACGAATGATGTATGTACGTATAAAAATTATAATTATTTATATAAGAAATGGATGGCATGATAGTACGGAAGAAAGGGAGACCAGACCCTAATAATATCCGAGGATGGAGGGCACCGGACCCTAATAATATTCGAGGATGGAGGGCACCGGACCCTAATAATATCTTAAGAAGAAGGAAAACCGGACCCTAATAATATCCGAGGATGTAGGGCACCAAACCCTAATAATATCCGAGGTATGTAGGGAGAAATGCTCTTTATAACGTAAGGTTTGTTATGAACAGGTTAAGTATGTAATGCGTACCTTCGGACACGTATATGTGTATGAAAAGTAAGTCAACTGATTAACTAGAACTCACTCAGCATAGCTGACTTTTAGTATGCACGCATGTGAGTAGGATGAGGCAGCTCGCTTGATGAGAACACATGGCATGGAATTGAAGATGCTGGCATATCAAGTAAATGTTATGTTATTTTAAAGACTATGTTTTATGATTAAACGACTTTAATGTTTGTTAAGATAAGATTAACTAGAACTCACTCAGCATAGCTGACTTTTAGTATGCACGCATGTGAGTAGGATGAGGCAGCTCGCTTGATGAGAACACATGGCATGGAATTGAAGATGCTGGCATATCAAGTAAATGTTATGTTATTTTAAAGACTATGTTTTATGATTAAACGACTTTAATGTTTGTTAAGATAAGATTTGAAGGTAATGTATTATATTATGGTTGAAGTTTTTTTATTCCGCGTAAAGTTTTAATTAACTTTGATATTTAGAACTGTGTTTATGAGTAAATTCAACGCCAATGTAGAGCACCGGGAACAGGGCCTTACAAAAACTTTATTTTAGGAATTGTCTAAAATAAAGGTTTTTGATTTTTGTGACTTAAAACTTAAAATAGATTTATCAAATACGTAATTTTTGGCTATAATTGAATGGTCAACGTATTTTAAATAAAATCTTCATTTTCGACCATAAATAAATGGTCAACTTATTTATAAAAATACATGGAGTTTTACCTATAATGGAGCTGCCAACTTTTTTTATGAATGCATAGTTTTAGGCAATAATTAAATGGTCAACTTATTTTTAATATATCAATTAAAAAATAACTTTTAATATTAACTTACCTCTTGTATATGTGTATGCAGAAAATAAGATGAAAGTGTATGATGTTGCTAACACAGTGTACCATTTACACAGATCATAAGAGTTTAAAGTAATTCTTCGAGCAGAAAGAATTGAACATGAGGCAGAGAAGGTGGTTAGAATTGATAAAGGATTTCGACTGTGACGTTAAGTACTATCCTGGTAAAGCTAATGTGGTCGCTGACGTGCTAAGTCGTAAGAATGAGGAAGTCATTGCAACAGTGAGGTCATACCAATTAATTATGAATTCCAGTCTTTTTGAAGAAATCATCAAGGTGCAGTCAGAGGTGCTAGTAGATGAAGGGCTGGTGAAGAAGGAAAGGATTTTCGGTCCGCAAGATGAGTTGATAGAAAAATCGCATGGTGTTAAAACCAGGTTTGACCGTATGTGAATTCTATGCCATAGATATCTTAGAAGTCGAATCTTAGATGAAGCTCATAAGTCAATGTATTCGATCCATCCAGGATCCAATAAGATGTATTAAGACTTGAAGAGAGATTACCGGTGGCCAGGAATGAAAAATGACATGGTGAATTATGTTAGTAAGTGCTTAACTTGTTTACAAGTCAAAGCCGAACATCAGAAGCCTTATGGAAAGATGCAACCTTTGGAGGTACCAGAATGGAAATGGGAACACATCACCATGGATTTCATAACTAAGCTACCTCGTACAGCTAAGCATCATGATACCATTTGGGTGGTTGTGGACCATTTGACCAAGAGTGCTCACTTTCTACCCATATGAGAGGCTATCTTGTCAGAAACGTTAGCCAACTTGTTCATTAAGGAGGTTAAATCTAAGCATGGAGTACCGTTATCGATCGTGTCCGATAGAGATACTCGGTTTACTTCGAGGTTTTGGAAGAAGTTCTATTAAGCTATGGGAACGAGGTTGAACATAAGTACGGTGTATCATCCTCAAAAAGATGGACAGTCTGAAAGGACGATCCAAACCCTTGAGGATATGCTACGTGCTTATGTTCTAGACTTTGGAGGAAGTTGGGATGATCGTCTGTATCTGGCAGAGTTCTCCTATAACAAAAGCTACCATTCAAGCATTGGTATGCCACTGTTCGAAATGTTGTATGGGAGACGTTGTAGAACCCCAGTATGTTGGGGAGAGATTGGTCAGAAAGAGATGGGAAGCCTCGAGGTTGTTCAAGAAACCTCGTCAAAGTTTGATCATATCAAGGCAAGGATGAAAGCTGCTCAAGACAGACAGAATTCGTATGCTGATAAGCGTCGAAGACCGATTGAGTTTAACATTGGTGACAATGTGATGCTCAAGGTCTCGCCTTGGAATGGAATTATCCGTTTCAGGAAGAGAGGAAAGTTGAGTCCGAGGTACATTGGACCGTTTAAGATTATGGATCGTGTGGGTGAAGTGGCTTACAAGCTAGATTTACCCGAAGAGTTAGAAGGAATTCATTCAACCTTCCATGTTTCTCATCTGAGGAAATGTCTAATGGATGACACGTCTCATGTGCCATTAATGGACATTGAGGTTGAAAAACAGTTGAACTATATTGAACAACCGATCGAGATAGTTGACCGCAGGGAGAAGCAACTTCGTCATAAAAGTATTCCTTTGGTGAAAGTGATATGGAAGCATCGTAAGGGATCGGATGCCACTTGGGAAGTTGAAGAAGAGATGCGCAAGTTTTATCCAGATTTGTTTTAGTAATAGTTAGGTTTCGGGGACGAAACCTTTTTAAGGAGGGAAGACTTGTAACACCCCGTTTTCTCGTTTCGGTTAATAAAATAAATAAATTATGAGTTTTTATGAGTCGGGATTGTGTTGGGTTAAATATATATGAGTTATGGACTTGGGTTAAAAAAGAAAGAAGAAAATACCATGGGCTCAAGCCCATGATCCATAATATATAAACCATAATTCCCCATTAATTCATTCATTTCACATATTCCATACACCACCCAAAACACACACTTAGCTCTCTCTCATCTTACTTTCTCTCTCTAGCCAAAATCACCAAGAAACCCGAGCATCCACCCGAGGTAATGATAGAATGATGTTGTATGGATCCAAACTTGCTAGATTTAGTTCCGAAATGACGAGTCGACACCTTTAAATAGTTAAAGTCATGAGATCCGGTTGGAATCGGGTATAAACTGAACCTGAGATGAGCTTAGGGGTCACCCTAGCTCCAGATCTGGATCGAACGGGACGAAAAACGGTGGAAAACGAGCAAGATCTCGTTTTTTCTGGAAAAATCGCGGTTTTCCGGCGACGACGGTGCCAGAAAGGCGGCGCTGGAAAGGCGGCGGGTACGAGGTTAACATGTCAGAGAATGTTTCTAACATTCTCTGACCTAACCCTAATTCGTTACGGGAACTAACGAATTAACCCCTGATTCGTTAAGCCAATTCGCTATGGAAGAATAACGAACTAGCTTCATTCGCTAACTAATTTGTTATGTTAATTCGTTAAGGAATGAATGACGAACTAACTCCAATTCGTTAAGTTAAGGGACAACTAACGAATGAACCCCCAATTCGTTAAGGGTTCAGTTCGTTAAGGACCAGTTTGTTATAAGGTCCAATTCGTTACAAGGAACAGTTCGTTATGATACTCAATTTGTTAAGAACTGAGTAACGAACTAGAAGTTTAATGAAATGACAGAACAGTCCCTGGACTTAGAAAAGAATGATTTAATTACAAAATAGCCATTGAACTTTATTAATTTATAGAAGATACCTTAAATAATTGAGAGGTTAACAATAAAATATTATCATGAAATCCTAATGGAAAACGTGTTAAGACAGTTAATATATCATGAAATCTTTAGCTGTGCGCGACTAACTGCATAACCCCAGCCAGGGGCTCTGCCCTTTGGACCCCGCTAGGGGCTGCCGCCCCTAGAACCTCGCTGCCAGGGCGCTTCCCCCGAACCCCCGTTCATTGAGGGTTATAATTAGACTAAAAACGCGATATGGGTAGTGATAGTTAATTTATACGTGTAATTGTTATACAGTTAGTCGCGCACAGCTAAAGAAGGGAATAACTACTAATGGTGAACGTAACCGCGTTCAGGTGAGTTTTCCATTCCTTGTTATGTTTTTAGGGATGTGTGCATACTCGATTTGATTAATTAATACACTTACCTTAAGTGGTAAGTGTATGTCTTATATGATTTATGTATGAATGAATGCTTGACAATGCATGAACGACTTCGGATATTGCATCTACCGTCAAGGGATAGTTTAAATATATGATTGATATATATATATATATATGATGATGTATGAACGTATGGAAGTTATAGTTAGAAAAAAGGAATCGACCCAAATAATTTCGGCGAATGTAGGGAACCGACCCTAATAATGTCGGCGAATGTAGGGAACCTACCCTGATAATATCGGCGAAGGATATAGAGCGGAATGGTCTTTAAAACGTATATGTATGAATGAAAGTATTACGTAAGTATGAAAGAAATAATGAAAGTACGTATGTATCTAAGTATGTAAGTAAATATGAAGGTATGTATCTTCGGGTGCATATGTAAGTATGTGAATGTATTGTACGTCATCTGATTAAGTAGAACTCACTCAGCGTAGCTGACTTTTAGTATGCACGCAAGTTATCAGATTGAGACAGCTGGTTTGAGCGGGACACATGGCAAAATTGAAGAGGCTGGCATCTAAAGATTTGTCATGATGCTTTGATATTATCGTTTATATTATGTTTTTAAAAGACAAGTTACGAATGTTTGTACTGAATGGTTGACTAATTTTATTATTCCGCGAAAGTTTTAATTCACTATGATATTTAGAACTGTGTTTATGAGAAAATCCAACATCCAATGTAGGGCACCGGGATCGGGGCCTTACAAGAAAATTAAATAATATTAATATTAATATCACATAATAAATAAAATTACCAATTATGGAAAATTTGAATTAAGTAAACAAATGTAAAATTGATGTTTTAATTGATAACCGGAATATTTAAATCGCGTTACCGGAAAAACGAAATAGGAAAAATCTCCATTGTATCTTTGATTTTGATGTAGAACCTAAAGATATTATAAGCAAATTATATAATTAATACAAATACAAACAAAAACGGAAAACAAAAACAACTGTAAATGAAATAAGGAATAATATGATAATCAGACATTAGAGTAGCAAATAAAACCTTACCGAAAAACCGTAATAACTTCAAAATATCAATTCAATCTTGGATTTTGATATACAACCTAAAGAGATTATAACAAAATCATATAACAATTAAAATAAATAAAAAACTGTATGGGAAAATCGTAATAACTTCAACATATCAATTCAATCTTGAATTTTGATATACAACCTAAAGTGATTATAACAAAATCATATAACAATTAAAATAAATATAAAACCTTACTGGAAAAATTTATAACCTTACCGGAAAATCATATAATATTGTTGGTCATTAAAGTATAAAATATAACCTTACCGGAAAACGATTAATCCCCATCTACATTACCAGAATATAGGAGATGGTGGAGGTGATAAGTCGAGAGAGAGAGAGAGAGAGGGGGGGGGGGGGAGAGACAGAGACAGAGAGAGACAGAGATTAAAATGATTAGGGTTGGAAAATCTTAAGATTTAAATAAGGTGTATGAGATGATTTGGCAATAATATGAAAGAAAATATGTGAGTTGACAATGATGTGACATTAATGTGGTCACCCTTGTTGAATGTCATGTGAAGCATTGTATTGATTTAATAGTATTGTAAGATAAGATATGAACTGAGTATGCATTAAATGACTAAATCAACCACCACATAGTATAAATACTCCACTCAAGAATATGGATGCACATATGAGATTACCCGGACCGACCTGAGACCAAAAAGTATAGCAAACCCATAACTGACGACTAGGCATATGTATGATTTCGGGTATCGGGTATTTTATGTTTCGATTCTTCGAATTTGAAGCTTAAAACCAAAACTGGCATTTATGAAAATAACTTCAAAATGTTTCTCTTTCCTCTCTGCTTTACTTGGGTAGGGTTGTGCTTGATTGCATGGATTGTTGTGGCATTGTAGGTAAATTGTTCAAATCAATCTTCAATTTCAAAACTTTCAAGAAGAAAAAGATAAAGTAGAATATGGATAGATAAGAGAGAGATGATGAGAAATAAATGGAGGTAAAAATAGTATAAAAAAGTAATAGCTGGCAAATTAATTTTTTATATTATTGAATTAAAAAAGTACAATAATAAATGATTTAATATGTAGCGATACAAGTAAAACAAACTAGATATTAGTCTAGTTTTAAACTCGTTCCATATAAACTAAAAACATATCTACCTATATAATAAATAGAGAATATTTCTGCCACTTGTCACCTCTCCTTTACACGTGTCAACCTCACACTTCATTTACTACCGTGTTCAACAAAGAAATGGTCCACAACGCCTCTTTTACAAGCTTCCCATGCAAGCTTCCGAAAGATTCCTCTCTCTCTCTCTCTCTCCGCTTCAGTCTTGAAGAAACCCTCTCCATATTAATTTGTGGATCGACATCATCTTTCCAACCAACAAGAAAAACCCTAAAAACCTAAATTCGTTCATCTTCACACATATTCCATCCTGAACCAATACTTCATACTCCGGAGATTCCGATTCATCCTCAACGCAACCCCTCTTTTGTTCAATCAAGGTATTTTTTTCCACCACTATCACACTTCAATTGTTCGTGGACTAGATCAGTGATATTTGTTTCGATTTTTGGCGTTTTTTAAGGTTCCATATGTGGAAGGTACTATGGATGTTTTGCTTTGTCTAAGGTATTTTTTGGATCATATATATTTATCTTATATAATAGTTTTCTCCATTCAAGTTTATGAATTTATAGCTAAAATTAACTTCCAAGTTTTTGTATGAGTTTAATAGTCCATGTCAATTTTGAATTTAAAAGATCATTTGTTTGACATGGAAACTAAAGTACTTACTCAGATCCAAGGGCATATCCACTGGTGAGGTACGGGGTCGGCCGACCCATGTGAAAAAATTTCTTTTAGTTGTGTATATACGTTAAAACTCGGACTGACTCCTGTAAAATTTTGACACCTACCCAGTGGAATTATTGTTGATAGAAACGAAGTATTTTAGATGAAAAGGAGAAAAGTGAAACTGGTGATCAGAATTTTTCAGTCGGCGAAGGCAACTGTGTGCCAAGAATTGTTTCAACTGAAGCAAGGTAGAAGATGACCTGGTGTTTATTTACAAGGTGTTGGGCCTTTTTATTAACTAAGTCACGACCCAGTATTTTAATTTTTACATTGATTCTGTCAAAGTCAAACTTCAGACTAAAAATACATGGACCGATGGAAGTCTACGTTCAATTTACAATCACTATAACATAATCCAATATTTTTATATTTTAATAATTGATCTTTTTAAAAACAATTCTAATAATTCGTTCATTTATTAGCTAACTTATTTAAAACATAATATACGTAGTGAAGTTTATTATATGTTTTATTATATTTTTAATTTTTTTTACCCATAGTTTTTTTTTATTTATTAGTTTTTTATAGGTTGAATAATATTTTGTTGTATAGATATATCCACTTCAAATATTTTGATTTCGTCACTGGAGACCGACCCTAATATAAGTTAAAATGTAAATTAACATATTTACAAATACGATTTTGTTTGATTATCTTTATATATATATGTGTGTGTGTGTGTGACCTGATTTGACCTAACCGAAAAGGCCGAATTGGCCAGCAGAAACACTATATACCAATTTGACCCGACCTGAACAGATGAACCAGACCAAATTTTTTTTATGCCGATAGTCAACCGACCCAAAAAAAATTACGACCCCTGTGAGAAATTTTTCTGGATCCGCCACTGCTCAGATCATATATTTGGTTTTTCTGTTTTTTACTGTGTTATTTATAAAAATATATGTATTAACCCAAAAGGATTGACAAGTCAATTTGATTTTATAATGAGTCAACCCGAACATAACCTGTTTATTATATGAGTCAACCTGAACACAACATGTTTTTTAAACGGGTTATATTGGCCAACCCAAAACCTAATTGTTTGAGTATCGTATTCGGGTAATGTTATTTCATTTTAATTTTCATGATTTTTTTATTGGTTGCTCAATTACGCTGTTGATTGCCATATATTACTTATACAAGCAAGGAAAGGAATAACAAAAAAATGCCATATATTTGAAAAATATTTTCCCTCTTTCGAGTGATGCAACTTTATTTAGAATGGTATAATAAATATAAATGATAGTGCAGTTTTTATTTTATTGAGCTTCTGATTAATCATAAGTTGCGGTTTAAGAAAGACGGGTTATGAGTAAAATGAGTTAACGTTAAAATGGGTGGTTTAAGAAAGTGTCAATTTGGTTCGAATCAAAATGGTTATGGGTAAAATGAGTTCAGGTCAAAACGGATCATTTAGAAAAGCGTCAATTTGATTTGGTTTTAAACGAGTTTCAAGTTATATGAGTTTGGGTCAAAACAAATCATTTAAAAAAAAGTATCAATGTTTGGGTCAAAACAGGTTGCGAGTAAACGACTTTGGGTCTAATATCAATTTGATTTGGTTCTGGTTGAAACTGGTTCTAAGTATAATATTAGTCTGGTCAGTTTCTTCTTCTTTTGGAAGGAATGGATGATCTTGGAGCTCGAATAACAAATTCTAGTAAAACAAATATATCATTTCCTTTATTTGTAAAGCGTATGCCTAATTGGGTTGTATAAGCATAAGACTATATGGAAATAAATTACTTTCATTTACATTTTGCAGATTCTGACGTTGAGTGGTCCATTATTGAAACCAACATATAGAAGAGGTGTACATCCAATTATCATCATCTTAATTGTAAGGTTTTTGCTACTTTGTTTTTGGTATTATAGAGGTAGGGTACTAAAACGATCCAAATACTCTTAAGTATCACCCGCGGGTCATAGAGGAGCATCTCACATATCACCCGCGGGACATATGGATCACACGCATATCACGGTAGAGGAAGAACGTCCTCATACCACGCGCGGAAGCATCCTAGCACCCTCAAAAGTCATCCGCAGGACAAGGCATCGGTCCGCCAAAATGACCGGAAGGCAATGCCAACTGGACAGCTGTCAATAACTAACTACCCTCTAGAAGAACGCTCACGATTGTTACTTGAAGAATACGTGACTTGCCTACCAATGAATGAGGGACACCTGGCCAGGTGGTTATAACCGTGCACATGGCCAGGGTGCAATCCGTCCTATCATTGGGTGACGCGTGTCCAGGTTGTTATACACATGCACATGTGACGTATAGCTCAACCTATCACAAGAGGACACGCGTCTAGGCGGTTATCGAGATATTCTAGAAGAGGACAGCTGGCCCAATCACCTTCCTACATCCTTCGGCTATAAATACCTTGTCAACCTACATGAGGTATTCATTCATTCACCGGTAATCTTACTTACATATACTCTGACTACTCTTAGTCTGTTTACTTCAGGACTTCTCTCTTTACGAACGTACTGATTCTCACGTCGGATGGTGGTTACAGGGAGACCCCCCCCCCCTTTGTACTTCCTGTAACGAGACTCACGGTGTCTGTTTTGCAGGTTCCAGTCATTGGACTTTGGGAAGTTGTGCTCATACTGTGTTAGTAGTTGTCGTATTTTACCCTGTGGACTCATTGGATCCAGGACCCATACCATGGGATTGAATCCATTTTTCTTCAGGTATATTTATGTTTTGCATGCCTTTCATCCCTAAAAGACGACGCCATCAAACGTCACATAATCAATATCGATTTTAAACAACATATCAGAAATTAAAACCACCGCTGGGACTCGCGAATCATCTAGTCATTAAAGAACACCGAAAGGATAATATATAAGACCTGTAGGGTGGAAAGCAAGCGACGTGGTACGTGGTCGCCAGAAGATACGCGTAAGGGCCTGATGATAAGATATCACGGCGGAATTTGAATGGTGGTGTCGATTGTCAAGTGATTGCATAAGGAGAAACCGCCTTGCATATGAACAATTTTCTAATAAGGAAATTTAAAAGTGATGTGATATAAAACCGCTATGTTGGTAGGCTAAGGATCTAACATGTGTTTTCTATCAATTCATCAATTCTAAATGTAGTATGGATAATTCATAGATTGCAAATGTAAAATATTTAAATATAATACGTGTGTATTTATTGTTTAATATTTTTGAAGTCATTAGGATTTTATCTTAAAAAGAATAAAAATAAAGATATATGGTTTGACCTTATATAAAGATGGAAAATGTAAAAAACTCTTTTTACTTTTTAACTTTTTGAAATTTGAGATGTTACCATTAAGACAAATATGCATTTTCATCAAACAATTACGCAACACGCTTAACAAGAAAGATTTTACTTCATGTTTTGTTTGATACATACTTGAAATATATGTTTTGATTTATTCTGTATGAGAAATATAACAAATGTTATATACAAAGAAGTATTTAAAAATTTGTAATAAGTTTCTATATCTTTTTCATCTTTATGTCATATTAGTTACCTGGTTTTATGTTGATTTGATTTTTTAAAAATTCATAGATCGTATTTATGAATATGTTTAAAAAAAAGTTTTTTGACCCGTGTATTACAGGGGATAAATATATTCAAACTGCCAATGGCAACTTTAAGAGACAATTACCTAAATAGCCCTTTTGAAGAGAGAGAAAAGTTAAACTAGCCCGTGAGATTTCGTTTTCCAAAAATAGCCCACCAAATTCAACTTCCACGTGACATTGGGATTTTCCCCGTGAGTTCTCGTGGACCAATCAAGATCTGCCAAGTGTTTTCCATTCTCACCTACAACGCAAGTTTTCATCCCAAATCTCTCTGAAACGTTACTTTTGACATCAAATCTATCCTGACGAAAACCAACTTTAACGTGATGTTTCAAGCTGTTTTCGTCGACAACGTGAGTTTTCATCGTCGTCGTCGTCATCATCATCATCATCATCATCATCACCACCACCACCTTATAAAAATCAAACCTAGTTATATCATGCGTCTATGTTATTACTTATTACGCATATATATACACACAACACCTCTTAAATCCCGACCGCCCACACGTTAGCCGTAAGCCCATGCGATTCGCCTCGGGCCACCTCCGGCGACATAAAAACCGGTGTACCGGCAAAAGTATTATTATTATTATATTATTATTATTATTATTATTATTATTATTATTATTATTATTATTATTATTATTATTATTATTATTATTATTATTATTACCCACCAATCTAGCACAACCCAAATCACCAATGTTGACACCATCTTCACATAATAATAAATTCCGGCATTTAATATCACAATGCACTATATTATTACAATGAAGGTAATCCAATTTTTTCTTTGTTTTGTTAATTTCATATTAATAAAATTGATTGTTGAATAATATTATTGAATAATTGTTATGTTTTGTTATCAGGGCAATGTGTTTGATTGATTTTGGGATGTCAGTTGATGGAGATGATGATCACGAAAAGGCGAACATTCATGATGTTTTGATGTTAATGAAATTAAAACGGATGTCAGTAGATGTTAGTAGGAACTTTGAATTTTGTTCATTTAAAGAACCTGTTTTGTTTGTCGGGCATCTTTCGAAAGAGTCTGTATTAGTTATAGAGAAACCATGGATGCAAGTGGTCAAGGCTTTCGATGCCCAGCCTGTCCACAGACATATATATGGAACATAAGTTGGAAGATGATTTTCAGTTTTGGTCTCATTTCATTGAATCATGTTGTGTAATGTTATTTTTTTTAATAGTAAAATTTTATTGTTTGTTCTTAGTTTGGTGATGAAGATGATTAAGGTGATGATGATGAAGATGATGATGATGATTTAGATGAAAACTCACGTTGCCGACGAAAACAGCTTGAAACATCACGTTAAAGTTGGTTTTCGTCAGGATAGATTTGATGTCAAAAGTAACGTTTCAGAGAGATTTGGGATGAAAACTTGCGTGGTAGGTGGGAATGGAAAACAATTGGCAGATCTTGATTGGTCCACGAAAACTCACGAAGAAAATCCCAATGTCACTTGAAAGTTGAATTTGACGGGTTATTTTTGAAGAACGAAATCTCACAGGCTAGTTTACCTTTTCTCTCTCTCCAAAAAGGCTATTTAGGTAATTTTCTCCAACTTTAAAGGATAGCTGGCAATTTTAAAGACAAACCAATTGAGGAGTGTATGGTTGGTTTACACATTTCCAATATATTTAGTCGTAAAGTTTCTCTCTTTATCGTCCTTTCTCAATACCCTGTTTCTCTCACATATATATTTTTCTTTTCTGAGGCAGGCAGCTTACGAACAACAAAGAGCATAAGTTTGAAGAGCTATTTTCATTACATATAAGAAGATTGAATGAAATGATGAAGAATAGTCACAAAAAACTACGAAGATGGACGGTTGTATGGATAACGGATAGGATACTCCCAAGAAGCTACTCGGGTCGGGCTTTAAGATGTTGGGTAAAAACCCGAGACCGAAATCTTTTGAGATCTGGAATCGACGGGCACCCGAAAAACATATACACGGGTTGGGTTTAGGGTTTTCCGGGTTACTCAAGAACCAAGCTAACCATTCGCTATCATTTATTTATTACTCTCAACACACACACACACACACACACACACACACTCGATACTTATTCTTTGCTGGATGGTGGTTACATGAGCAGGTCACAATTTTTTGAATCTCCTAGTCAACCCAAAAATCAAATCATGTTACAACCCAAACATGTTAATGACCCAATTCAACCCATCCATTTTGCCACCCCTAAAGATAGCAAAGAGCAAGAAGCCTGAGTTTTAATCCACTGGAATGAGAAAACATCGTACAAGAGTCATTCCTAAAAACAAAAGGAAAAATAATTTAAACTGTAAATCCAATTCAGTTCCATTTCCGGTTTAAATCCCAGTTACAATTCCATTTCTAATCAGAATTGCCCAAACAGCAGAAAACCATTTCATGTCATCAAAAAAGCAAAATCCCTTCTTCCCGCTTCACCCCTTCTCGAACAAACCAGTATCTCCTGTTTGGTTAAAACAGAAACAAAAAAACAATATTATGTTCAGGGCCGTCTCCGATATATTATATATATATATATATATATATATATATATAGTATTAATGTAATACCCTAATTTTCGAAAGCCTAAAACTGAATGCTTATACGATTTATTAATACAAAATTTATGAGAATCAATATAGCTATTTTAATACAAAATTGTTTTAACTTGTTTAAAGGAGTTGGTATTTTGTTAAATTAGAAGTTATTAAGTTAAAGATGAAGTATAACTAAAGCAAAACTAAAAGGACTGAGTATGTAAATAATAGAAAATAAAGATCAAGGGCCGTTTCTGTCATTTCTTGAAAGTTGAGTCATCAGCTTCAAATTACCGTCGGAAGTTTTAAAATTGACTCCGGCTTAAGTTTTCCGGTGAACGTATTTTCCGGCAAGTTTTAAACATCAAAATTAACGAGCAAATCGATCAATGGACGATGCCGATTGACTCGAGAACCTTTACCGAAAAAGATATATACATATATAAAAGTGTGGGCCCCCGAAAATTACGTGCCCCGGCCGAAGGTGCGGCTCGCACACCCTCCGGGCCGGCCCTGATTATGTTTTATAGAGGAGACACGTAGGCATGTGATCATTTGATTCACAAAGCCAAATTTTTTTTTATAAATGTCTTGATTGTAAGACATAGAGGTGTGCTCACAAACCGGTTCGCTTGGTTTTAACAAAGATTTGGACCAAACCGCTAACTAGTCTTTAGAGAAAACAAACAAAAAAAACTGCCATGTATGGTGGGTCTGCTAACCGGCCAGTTTTACCAGTTTGGTGGTTTAACGGGTAAAACTTTGCTAGATTGCGGGTTGGAACCAATTTTTCTATTTTTAAAACATCATTAGATTGTAGTAAATTTTAACAAGATAAAAGATAATTCATGATTATGATACGAATACATAACTATATATTTCAAATAAATAAAAAATGTAAAGTTGGTCAAGCAGTCGGTTCGGTATACATGACCAATTCCAAGTTTCAAACCAGGCTAAACCCTTGAACCACCAAACCATGAAAACTGAACAGTTTTTTAACACCCCACTGAGATGATGCACATTTAATTTAAAAAGTAAATCAAAATGCAACTGTACTCACTATTTTCTGGAACCTAGTAGACCCCCAGTAGACCTGTCAGAAAAGCAGACATAATATAAGATTCTACCAACTGTAATCGTGTAAATCAGTCAAAATTACAAACAGCATCACATACCAACTCTTAAACCAGACAAATATATAATCTTATTCTATTTTGGTTATGATCCAAATGGATTGATACAGGTTGTGTTTAATCTCAAATGAGTCAAAATATATATAGAAAGGGATTAGCTAAAGAGGTTTGGGTAAAATGAGTTAACAAAAAAAAAGAAGCTGAAATTCGTCCTGAATCATTCTCTTTCGAATATTTAGATGATTACCATAGCAATACCCGTTGCAATCCTAATCACTTTAAAAGTCACTTTTAAAATGGGCAAAAAAGCATATGCAAATCAACCCAGCCCAACCCGGCCTGTTTCGGCCCATACCTTAAATATTACCTGGGCTGCTGTTTCGCATGGTAACTAGGACCAGGCATCCCACTGTTAACAACCTTGCCTTGAGCCCCCAATGTAGGTCTATCAAGATTTGTTCCATTACCATTTACCAGCATTTGCTTCATTTGATCATTATGTTTGCTCAAAACTCTCACGCCAACAGGATTAAATGAAACACCATTCGGGTGATGTGGTTCGCTAAAATATGAATTAATCGACGGGCCCTGCTTTAGTCGGGTTTGGGCCATAGGGGTAACAGCAACAGAAGACACTAGTGATGGGTGAGCAGCGGCTGCAGAAGCGGCAACAATGGCAGCACGGACTTTTGCACGAGCCACCATACCAGCTATGATCTCTTGTGCACCCTCTTGCACTTGAATATAATCCCCTTCAATAACAAACAACTGAGTAACAAAAAAGAAAGACAATTAAGTTACTCTTGCCGCCAATTGAAGAAAAACATAGTTTTTACTTTTTACAGTCAAGATAACATGAGCTTACTTCAGGATGACCGCGCAAAAAAACATCAAGTTTTCCGTGTTTACTCTCATAATCTGACCAGTGAAGTGGTGCCAGCATTTTTGTGAGCCGACTCAGAAGCTGTCAGGAAGTGTTAATAACATCGTTAATAATACTACAATTTATTGTAAACCTTTACTTATGAACAGTTGATTCAGGTAATTTGGTTGCGTTCTATCTCAGTCAAACCGGTCAAATAATAAAACTCAGCTACAAAGAGACCCGGTTAGACCAGTTCAAAGTCATATTTTAAGGACAAAACATCTTCTTAACTAGTTATTAGGCCTGTAAACAAACTGAACATTCAGTATATAGATCGTGAGCTGTTCATTTGTTTAACAAACGAACAAAGATGAACAGAAAAGCTTGATCATTTAGTAAAACGAACATTAACACGTCTCGGTCGTTCATCTATGTTCATTAGGTTACGTTTGTTTAAGTTCGTTCATTGATATAATTATTTAAAATTTTACGAATCATTAAAACTTAGTCTAGTTTTAATAACTTCCGTCCAACACATTGTTTTTCACATTGCTTCTAACTGGTTTTAGTTCAGTTATATTCATTCATCTATGTTCAGTTATGTCTGTTAGTTTATGTTCATGAATCGTTTGTTTCTACTGTTAACGAACAAACAAAAACATGAGCATGTTCATTTTCTTAACGAATGAAAATAAACAAAAAAAAAACCTCGTTTGTGTTCGATCGTTTGTTCAAATACAAACTAATCATGTGTCAGAAAACAGATTAGTTCAAAGTAAAAAAACGAACACAAACACAGTCCATTCATGTTCGTTCGGTTTGTTTACAAGCCCACTAGTTATTATTCAAAGATTTAATTAAACTATTGTAAAAATACTGCTTTTAGTAAATCATGTTTACCAAAATAAATAATAAAAAGGAACAAGGTGCTGCTACGAGTCAACTGTTACTCGACCCGTTCATTTAGCCACATGTAGAAAACTGTAACTAACCGTTGAGCTGATTTGTATTCTTCTACCAGAACCAGGTGGTATTGTGCGAACGACACAAGCCAACAAAGTTTCTTCATCAAATAGATTATCTGTAGCCTTTCCAACTGAAAAATTGCGCTTAACACTATCCACCTTGTTCGGAGTGACCACACTGATCTTCACTGACTGAGATGCAATTGCAGCAGAACCGAGCTGTTCTGTACTAGAATTTTGAGCTTCAACTTTATGATTAGACACAAAATTTGAAACCTTTTCCTGTGTTTTCGAAACTGAAGATCAGCTTACCATATTAAACCCGGTAATATTGTGAGACAGAATAGTAATTAACACAAACCTGAGGTGCAATTTCATTGTCAGAAGAATTCAACCTTAGAGAGCCATGAAGCTGAGAAGATATTTGTTGTAAACCTTGCTGTAAAATAGAATAATGTCAATTCATAAATAAGATATGAACCGACAAAAAATAGAACTTTATATAATACCTGTTGTTTCTCATTTGTTGAAGATGGAACGACATTCAGAAAATCAGAACCCAAAGTTTGTCCATTTACAGATGCTTCATAATCATAATTAGTTTCCGGTCTCAACAAATTCTGATCATTCTGAGAAGATTGCCGTTCACGGTTTGGCATCTGTAAAATTTCAGAGCGAGCCTGAAAGAAAAGAAGCAAAATTATATAAGAAATGGTCATGAACATTGTAAATCTAGAGGTGGCAACTTCAAATGCTTAAAACCAGGTTCATTGGGTTGTGGTTTTATTTATAACAAGTCAAAAAGGTAAAGTTAAGTAAAATGCAGCTAAAATTAAACACCATTAATGTGGTAAAACAAATAAAATCTGAACAAAACTTGCTTGTTTTGATAGACTCGTTTTTGCCCGTTACACAACCCTCTCAAATTCCCACACGTACACAAAACAGATAGTAAATCAATACAGGTGGGAAATTGAGCGGGTTGTGTAACATGCAAAAATGACTCTCTCTCTCTCTCTATATATATATATATACACACATACACACACGTGTGTGCGTGCGTGTGTGTGTGTACCTGTTGATTCTGCCAATGTGGAATAGAAGAACTTGCAGCTAAAGAATGTAACTGGCCAATATGAGATTGAACAAGATGTGAATTCACATTCTAAGGGTGATGGAAGAGAAACGGATGCAATTGTCCAGATGAAAAATAAGGCGGCATTCCATGTAAGGACTTTGACGTCATAACAGCAGGGATATCGTCAGTCTGAAATATATATATATATAGAGAGAGAGAGAGAGTCATTTTTGCATGTTACACAACCCGCTCAATTTCCCACCTGTATTGATTTACTATCTGTTTTGTGTACGTGTGGGAATTTGAGAGGGTTGTGTAACGGGCAAAAACGAGTCTATCAAAACAAGCAAGTTTTGTTCAGATTTTATTTGTTTTACCACATTAATGGTATTTAATTTTAGCTGCATTTTACTTAACTTTACCTTTTTGACTTGTTATAAATAAAACCACAACCCAATGAACCTGGTTTTAAGCATTTGAAGTTGCCACCTCTAGATTTACAATGTTCATGACCATTTCTTATATAATTTTGCTTCTTTTCTTTCAGGCTCGCTCTGAAATTTTACAGATGCCAAACCGTGAACGGCAATCTTCTCAGAATGATCAGAATTTGTAAATCAATAACATGACTTGAAATAAGACAGAACAGCCTTTATACAACCTACCCTAACTTAACACCAAAATAATGAAGATCCCTTGTAAAATAAATATTAAATACATTAGCCAGCATCTATACCTTTGAAGAGACAATTTCTGCATCACCATTTTGGAGACGCCTTGAATCACTCTCAGGGTTGCTTCCTGCACTAGCTTCCAATTGGTTTCCATTTCCATGCACAAAATGAGATGCTTCCTTTACATTTATTTGATTACCACTTGATTTATTTCCACTTCTTTCTCTTGCCTCAGATAACTCACTCTCAAGCTGTTGTAGTGTGTGAAGATGAAGCCACTCCATCTCAGAAAACTAACACAAATTACCATAATAAATGTTACTATAAAGTAATCTAGTATTAACTATTGAATGTTTTTAACCAATAAAGATGAATTATTTACTTAATATCAACTCGTGATCAACATGGTGTTGAGTGTTGACATATCCACTGTCTGATGGAAAACAGCTCAGTCAAGTAAGAAATAACCCAAGAACACTTATTTTTTTTCAATAAATTAATGTTTTATATCATTACTGCTACTACTTACTACAATAATCTAATTCTTCAAATAAAATATAATTTAAGAGGTCATATCCATTACGTAAATAACTACTGTGTTTAATAATATAAATCTTTAGAAAAAACGGTTGTAAGAAGCTATATGTATTAAAATCAAATATGCGGAGACTTTCTATTCATTTGACTCATGCGACCCACCCGTTTGAAATAAAAAAGACTTAAGAAAAATTGTCTGTTCACATTTCACAAGTAAACTTGTCACTCAAAAAAATGTGTTTATCTAATAGTGATATTTAGCAAATAACCATGAATAACATTCAAGTTAAATAAACAACCAGCTATAACTATCTGAGTATAAACCATAATCATTGCTGAAATAAATTAACAAACCTGTCTCTGGCAACCAAGCCAAAGCTGATTGTATTGTTCTGTGCGTTCTCTCAGTTCAGCTTGCAACGAGTGATTTGTAGTTGACTGCAAAGCATCCATCTCCTGAGCTCTTGCAATCCAAGCTTGTGCTTCCCTTATTTGTTCATCTTTATATAGGATAGTTTCTTGAGCAACTCTATGCTGCAAAAGATAGCATTTATTACAATAAAATTTCACTAAGAGAAAATAAATCCGACAATAATCAATCAAATAATAACCTATAGGATGTTTGTTGCACCATTTTATATATTACAGAATCAATCAAACAACAAACATACAGAGTACCTGATCCTGCAATT
Source organism: Bidens hawaiensis (assembly GCF_021521415.1). Taxonomy (NCBI): domain Eukaryota; kingdom Viridiplantae; phylum Streptophyta; class Magnoliopsida; order Asterales; family Asteraceae; genus Bidens; species Bidens hawaiensis. Next base: position 43,864 of record NW_027494621.1, read on the forward strand.
CTAAGAACTGTCTTTCCTTTTCTTGAACATGTTCTTGTAATTCATGGATCTTTTGAAGATGTTGAGCCCTTTCAGCTTCAGAATTATCGCGTTCTCTCCTGTAAATACATATACCACAACTCAGATTACAATAATCAAACATAATAATTAGTAGATGCCCAAAAAGTTGTGATTAATACAATAGGGAGATCAGATTTAAAGAGATACCGATAAGTTGCCAGTTTCTTATTTTGCTCACGTAAAAGGTCCTCTTTTGCCCATGCCTGTAAAAACGCAGAATAACAACTGTATAAATAATAACAGATCATAAGCAGGTATGAGAGACAGTTAACAAACGTGTAAGCACATACCGCTTCATGCTCCAACTTAATCACATGGAGCTCTTTATCTTTATCACCCACAGTTATTTGTAAGTCCATTATAGCCTTTTCTCTTTCACGTAGTTGTTCCTTTACGCATAAACATAAACAGTCTAGTAAGCATGCATATAAAGCACAAAACTTGCAATTAAAATAGCCCAACACACCTGAAGTTTGGCATTCGAATCAATTTGCTCTTGAATCTGAGAATCAAAGCGTTCCTGCATCCCCATTACTAAAAATTGAGCTTTGAGATTAACCTCTAAATGCTGAAGCTGTACTCTTTGTTTCACAACTTCATCAACATGCACCTCATGATTCGAACCTCCACCGAGAGCAGTGATAGGACAAAAGTCGGTCAAAGGCTGATGCACCTTAACAATCAACAAAATCACACTCTCAACTTAATAATAATAATAATAATAATAATAATAATAATAATAATAAAATCCACAGTATATACCTCGTAAATCCGTCTCTCGTCGCCTTGCCCTAAGGGGGTGTTTGGTAGAGGGAATTGAGGGGTGAGAAATGGAATTGGAAAGAATTCTCTTGTTTGTTTATGAAAAAGAGGCGAGAAATGGAAATAAATCATTTCCATTTCTCTGATTTCGTTTCTCTAAAAAAAGCGGAGAATTGGATTTCTAGGGTTCCATTTCTCAGTCTCATTCCAGGGTTTCCTCCATCGATCTGCTAGGTATGATTCTTCCATCCTCTCCTTCTTCTTTAACAACATATCTTTTGATTTTTGAAACCCTACTTTACGATTTTGCTTGCTTCTGCTCCTTCACTCTTCCGTCACATTAACATGTTCTTTATAACTACGATTTCTTCATCTTCGTATCAGTTTCTCTGTATATCTATTTGAACCAAGGATGAAAGCCATTTTATATATGGGGTTTCAGTATATTACCCATGACCCAGGTACTTTTCATTCTTACTTGATACATAAAGTTGTAACATGAGTAAATGGTCGATTACAAGGGCTGTGTGCATCCGGCGATTTAAGTTCCTATCAAGTAACACGATTTAACTTAACTTCAATCTTCATCCAATTTGGTTAGAAAAAAGTCACACGTACATAAATTTATAGTTTTGTGTAATTTGTAGCTTTAAAGGTGAGGATGAAAATGAAAACATGAGCTTTCAGGTTGTGAAATTGAAGACACAGGATAAAAATAAACTTCAGGAAGAATTAGGGCTTTCAGGTTAGTTTTAGAAATGCCATTTTTGTATCTAATGTTTAGGCCTTTAAATGAATCGAATGAACACAAACGGAGCATGTTCATGTTCGTTCATTCGTTTAGCTTTAACCGAACAAGCGTTTGAACACGAACAAATAAATGAACAGGGTTTTCTTGTGTGTGTTTGTTTGTTAAGAAAATGAACGTATTCGTCTATGTTTGTTTGTTAACAGCATAAAGTATAAACGAACGGTTCAGGAACTTAAACAAACAAACGTAACTGAACATAGATGAACAACATAACTGAACTAAAACCTATTAAAAGTAAATGTGAACAACAATGTTTGTGGTCTAAAAAGTTATTTAGACTAGAGTAAACTTTAATGGGCCTAAAAATTTAAATGAATATGTTAACGACCTAAAAAATTCGTAAACCAACGAACATAAAATAATTTAAATGAAAAAACGTAAACGAACGTTCATGAACATAAATGAGCGAACGGGACAAGCAATCATGTTCGTTCGTTTAACTAAATGAACAAAACTTTGTGTTCATGTTCGTACGTAAATAAACGAACATAAACGAATAGTTCACGAACTGTTCATTGAGCGTTTGGTTTGTTTACAAGTCTACTAATGTTTAGTAAAAATATCTGATGGTTTTCTGTTGCTAGATAATAATCAAGAACCTAAAGGAACATGGCAAGAAAGCCTGCAAATATGGAAAGATATTCTGAGAAGGGAGCAATTAGCCGAACAGTTAGATTCATCACGTGCTAAATATGCAATTGAATTTGACATGAAAGAGGTTGAAAAAAGTTTTCGTGAAGAAGATGCAAAGGCGAAAGCCAAAGGCACACAAGGCGTTAGAGCACTTTGGATATCAAAAAGATGGTGGCGTTACCGCCCTAAACTGCCTTACACTTATTTTCTTGAAAAACTTGAACATTCTGAGGTCAGACATGTGACTTTTTCTTAGATTTCTCTTTCTGAACACCTCATTTTTCTCAATATAGAGCTTTGACAGGTGGCTGCTGTTGTGTTCACTGAGGACCTGAAAACATTATATGTAACAATGAATGAAGGGTTCCCTCTAGAATATGTTGTAAGTTTCATACTTTTAATATATTAAAAACTCTGCAACTTTTTCCTTTGACTTTGACTGATTCGGGTTGTTTTCTATAGGTTGATATGCCTCTTGATCCATACCTTTTTGAAATGATCACAAATTCAGGAGCTGAAGTTGACTTACTTCAAAGGAAGCAAAGCTATTACTTATTAAAGTTTATAATTGCATTACTTCCCGGAATCTTGGTTTTGTGGTTTTTAAGGGAATCGCTAATGCTTTTACACATTACTTCAAAAAGATTCCTCTACAAGAAGTATAATCAGCTTTTTGACATGGCTTATGCCGAAAACTTTATCATGGTAACGTTATAATCTTCATATAAAACTTACTTTCTTGTTAGATATATACATATTTCATGGCCAATTTTTTTTTATTTTTATGTTAAATTCATTTTACAACTGCAGCCAGTTAGAGAAGTTGATGAAACAAAATCAATGTATAATGATGTAGTGTTAGGTGGAGATGTTTGGGATCTTTTGGATGAATTAATGATTTACATGCGGAATCCTATGCAATATTATGAGAAAGAAGTCAAGTTTGTTCGGGTAATTTTAAATATTTTGTATGATCAAATATTTGAAATAGGCCTGCAAATGAACTGAACGTTCAGTCATTTGTTCGGCAGGAAGTTCGTTTCATTACTAAATATTTGGTTGGAATTTATGCATCTTTTTATATGTTTTTTATTTTTTAATAAATATTTGTTATGAAAAAAATACTTGTGCTAATGATAAAGTTGATATAATTATCTGTTTATTTCCTATGTACCAAACAAGAGAAATGATTCTCAGCTATATTTCTCTACTGAAATCTCTGTACTACCAAACAGAACAGTCAATTCTCATTCTCCAGACCAATTCCCTTTCTCTTCAATTCCATTTCTCTATTCCATTTCTCTACAATTCCATTCTCTGTACCAAACACCCCCTAATTTCGCATGGTAATAATAATAATAATAATAATAATAATAATAATAATAATAATAATAAGATAAGGGCCCTAATATTAAGAATTGGTAGGGTAAGAATTAGAATTACGCCCTGCTTGCGGTGCACGCATATAATGTATATATGTGTGAACCCTCGGGTGGGCAAAAGTAAAATTGCACTAATTTTGACGTTATTTTACTAATCTCGTGAAAATAACGTTAAAAGTGGCGGAAGGTTAATCAGGCATCATGTGGTGGCGTTGATAGCCGAAAGACAAGGGCACATGCACCAATCAGCCGATGTCCCGATGATTGAGTGCTATGTGCCTTATGTCCAAGGCTTGATGCAAAACCACTATCGAGCCGGGGGTCTCACCGGAAGCAGTCTCTCTATCCCTATGGGATAGAGGTAAGGCTGTCTACATCTTACCCTCCTCAGACCCTACCATAGCATTGCTATTGGTGGGATATACTGAGTACGATGATGATGATGATGATGATGAGGGTAAGAATTAGAATTGACCTCGGAAACAGCACGCCATTCTTTCCGAGTAAGATGTGGTGCGACGGCGGCCGCCTCCATCGGAAATCAAAACACCGATTAATAATAATAATAATATTTTGAAACCCTAGCTAACAATCGAGAGGATCTATCTCAGTACATGGAGTGTAGAGTAGAGGAAGAGTGTTGATTGAATCTAATCCAATCCAATCCAATCCAATCCAACAAGGGTTTTAGACCTTTAGGATAATATTATTATTTTGCGGTAAAAAAAAAGAAAAAAAAGACCGAAGAAAAGAAAACAAACAAATAAATAGGTGTGTATAGATATAGATATAGATATAGATGTCGACAAGGGGAAAATTTTGACGGAGGATCAGCTCCCGCCATTTATACCCATGCCGGATTTCGATCACCTTTATCCCACGCGCCCTTTTGCTCATATGTATCACACTTGCTGACTTTTTCTTCACATAACAACAATCATCATTAGGGGGGATGTGCATCTGAAAGAACCTGACTCGAACCGGACCGAAAACCGAGATGAGCGTAAAATGAAGACCGGATTCCAGACCTGTAATCAGCGAGTCGGTTTGCTGAGTTGTATCGGGTTTCATCACACCGATTTGTTAAGTTCCATTATATCAAGCCTTCAATAATTGTTATTTCAAGACAAACGATGGCTCGTATTAAGATTGTTTCTTGAGGCATCTACATGTCTTAACTCTCTTGCCCACCAAAACAAACTTTAATCTTAAATCAATAATCTCTTTGAGCATAGTTTTTTTGACCGATTAATTTTGAAGGATGAAATCCTCACCTTAGAAACTGATGAAGAAGTATATATTGTTCAAAGTCTTACGTCAATGATGTTTTTTTTTTGCAGTAATCAATATAGTCTATATATGTGCCTCCAAAACTTAACAATTAATATAACTTGGGAAAAAATGTATATCAAAATGATACATTTATTTAAAACACAACTAAACATACACTAATTAAAGGAAAACATATAATTGTTATATTAATTATTTTGTGACAGTTAAACATGCTATATTTTGATGTAAATAAACACCCACTAACAGCTCATTGACAAGTTTCTTCTTAAATAAAACTTTTAGTAAAATAAATAAATAAATAAAATTAGTAAATTCTTTTTTGAACGACCAATAAAATTCAACTAAAACACTATAGCAAAAGCTAGACATATCAACACAACCCCACCAATAAACACATAGCTAACCACCAAGATACATCCAAGACCATAGTCACCAAACCTCACCATCAACCTAGTTACACTTAACCACCCAAGACAACTCCACCTTACGTGACCAGGGAACTAACATGATCACCCTTACCCACAACAACCAGTTCACCGGTTCTCTATGATTTTCCAAGTTAATTTAACAAAAATAGTAAATCCGTCTTCACTAAGGTGTTGTTTGTTTTTTCAGAGGTAAAATGTATGCAGTCTGCGGACCACATTTGCAGGCATCTGTAGCAGAGAGGTGAACCAAACCTCTGCAGTCTGCAATAAGAAGACCGTTTGTTTTTTAACTGCCGCAGACTGTTAAAATAAACAAAATGGATTAAAAAGGGAAATTAACACGAAACAGGTCAACATAAGATTCAACATGAGATCTATCAACAATATTTCAATATCTTTCCTTCTGGTTCAAATTTTTACATCATTATACGAAAACATGTAAATTATTTACCATGGATGGTGAAGAAAATGGTTCATTCAATCAATCTACTGGTTTGTTTTTTTCTTTCTTTTCTACCCTACCTCTACAATTGGAATTACTAGACTTTTTGTTTCTTTCTTTTCTTTCTTTCGTACTTCCGTTTCTAATTCCATTGCAACAAACAAAAAGTCTTTCTTTTCCTTTTTCTTCGTCTCCATCAAAACATTTTGTTATTAGGATTTCCTTCTGGATCTGCACATTCATCAATGGCGTCCAAATCTCGATTATTACCCCGTGGCTCTTCACGCAGATCCTCATCCTGGTCGCAGTAGTACCACACGACGACTTACGTGGTCGCAGCAGTGGTTGCCAATTAGACGGTCAATTGGGCGGCGGTGACGAGCAATTGAGCAGCAGTGACGGTCGATTGAGCGTGGTGATGGCGCTGATCGATACGGTGGTGGAGGTAATTGATCTACTAGTTCGTGAAGACATTTTGGTATTATATGAGGTTAGGTGGTCGTCGGAGACTGTGAAGGTGGCCGTCGGAGGCTGTGGAGGGGGCGGCGGGGGTTGTGGAGGGAGTGGTCGGAGATGTGACGGTGGAGGAGTAGGGTTTGAAAGAGATGAATAATATGTGTGAGAATAGGCCAGAAGTGGTTGGACCATGTTTGCACCAGAAAGTGAGCGCGCAGATGTTTTTAAATGAAACGTCTTCAGAAAAACAAACACTCTGCAAGAGGCAATGTCTGCGCGATGCATACAGAAGAGGCTAGAAAGAGCTTTTTAGAAAAAACGAACACCACCTAACTCTACATTCCTTATTAAATATAACTTTTAACAATTAATATTATAATGTATGCTTCTTTTATTAAGTGAATGTTTGGTTGTGTTTAAATTACATATATAAATATATATAATTTTTTTAAAATGAATTATAAAATTCAATAAAAACCAACTATTTATAAATACATAAAAATAACTCCGTTTTGAAATTTTACATATTTCCTCGGAACCAAATTTTTTAGAAATTACACTACTCTAGTTCTCTAAAATCTCTGCTTGAGAATAAATATAATAGTAATTTTTGTTTAACATATTTTCTAACTTTTGGATAGCTCGTGTTTCATTGTTTAAAAGGTTTATCGTTCTTGTCAACCTCCATTGCTGACCCTACATCTCTTACGGTCCTGAACCATTGTTTCTACCCCTCAGCTCATCTCCAACTCTAAACTACTACTCATTAACAACCGACTAAGCAACAGATCATATTGGTTTTATCTGATTATGTAGGCACATCGGGTCGGTTCGGGTTTCATGTAGGATTCACGGATTAGGACTGAACCCGAACCCAAAACCGAAAATTCTATAATCTAAAAACTGAGACCCACCGAGTTACATAGGGTAAGGTCCGGTTTCGGGTTCTATTGGGTCGGTTTTCGGGTAGGACCGAAATCTGAACACCCTTAACAATCATAACAACGATGGAGACGTGCATGGGTGAGAACGGGTCGGGCCCGGTATTAGTAGCGGATTCAGAATCTTTCGTTAGTGGAGACAAAGAATAGGATATGGTAAAATGAGTCGGGTTAGAACATGTAGAGGTCGAAAGGGTTTACGTAAACAAATTTATTATTAAGTTGTAGAAAAAATGTTCCAGACTTTTAATATTAACAAGGCTTATGAGTTCAAATTAGCCATGTAACATTCTAAAAATTCCATATCAGATTCTACAACTTTGGAAGTAGAGGGATACTTGGTAATTGAACCAAAGTTAAAGTTCAGGGTTTAAACAGTAATTCTAGCAACCTTGAGCCAACGGATTCCTAACAGACCCCCGACGGTCTGCCGACAATGGCTTGGGTAACGGACTGACGACCCAATACCCGACGGTTCGCCGCATGTTCATGAATACATGGAACCATAGCGTGACATGTGGCTGATGACTAATCGACGAGGAATGACACGTGTGGATGGCTGTAACACCCCGGCTTTAAGCGGAATACGCCCGAGTGTAACGTACAGATCACTCATAGCTCGTAACACAATTAAAGCGGCAATAAATATATTTATTTCAATTCATAACGTAACAAGTACACAGTTATTCATAAATAAAATAAAAAAAGAGCAACTCATCAAAACAATAAATAAGTTCTTTATTCAAATAACCTAAGGTATTGTGACACTCGTCAATTTCAGGTTAACTCCGTTAATCCAAACTCCGTCAATTCAAACTTAAGATCACTTGATCTATAACGCACATCTCATTACATTTAAAATAGGGTTTTAAATGACGCTTGACAATCACTACACATGTAGTCTTTCGGGATTGCACCGAAACGCAAACGAGTTGACTCAAACCATTGGTGAACAAACGACAAATATCATAACAACAAATACTTGATAACTATGTGTTATAATCTATATGTTACTTGATATGTTATGTGTAATGCTAAACACAAGAGTCAAGAATTATTATTTACACTAGATATTGAATAACAAGAAGTAGAGGGACTTAAGTGTAACAAGTTAATATTTAATATTAACAAAAACCCTAACCTCCCTCCCTCTCCCTCACAACCGATCGGCCCCCTCCCCCTCTCTTCCCCTTGGCTGCCGTAACCCCCCCCCCCCCCACACACACACGGATTTTCAAGTTTTGTTGAAGAATTAAGGTGCTAGGAAGGTAATTAACAACTACTCTATGCGTTCTATATGTTTAATTTTGATATTGAATGGGTTAATCCAAAACCCTAATTCACGAAATTGATGATTAAGATGAGTTAGGGTTTGATTATATGCTTAATGATGATTTGTTAGTGAATTGATAACTAGTTGTGTCATTGTTGCTTGTTAATCACTTGTTCTTTGAATTTAAACTTTCAAGAAAAACCCTAACTATGTGTGTAATGTGAGATTGATATGCATGGTTGGTTAATCTTGTGTCTAGAGTGTTATATGCATGGATTATGATTCATAGATTGTTGTTATGTTGAGTTTTGATGTAAACTGGTACTGGATAGATTGTTAAGTTTATGTTTAGACGACTGTAACTGAATGTTAATTTGGTAATTGGTCGAAATTATTAAAACTAAAGTGTACTAGGTTGAGTCTAGTTTCTAAAAAGTCCAAGTTTGTAATTTTTGGACGTGTAAAAGTTAACTTTTATTATTTTACAAAACTGAAGTGCAAGTCTGAATTGTGAGGTCTGCTGTTAGGCTGTTTTGTAATTATCATATCTCATAAACTACAAGACCAAATGGGTTAGTTCCACTTCTGGAAGTTAAAATATTGAGTTAAGAATCTAACCCAATTGGTCTTGCATTAATTGAATTTACCATTTAACGGGAATAACAAATATCATTCTGTTGCGCATGATTTTGGCTGCTGTGAGTTTACTGTAATGTTTTGATTATTGTGAGAAATATATGTGGAATAAAAATACAATAAAGATAGTTCTGGAAACCTAACTCATGTGTGCTTTGTTGACGATTTTTGGTGAATTAATTGATATGTTATGATCTGTTGAATAGAGTAATCTTTCAAGTAGAAATCTGTCTTGATAAAACTAGCTGCTGAACTATGTGAAAATACATGAAACGTGTTTGTTAATAGATAATTGCCATGTTTTGACTAAACTGCCCTTGTGGGGAGATAATTTACTAGTAATGTACAATGTTAGTATTTGATGCTTAAGTAGTTGTTTACACATGTAACGTGTCACCAATGTGTTTGTCGAGTCACACACAATTCACAAACGAAACACGAAACGTATCTCATGCATAGGCATTATGTGCCGAGTCTAGAGACTCAATAATAGTTCCAACACTTAGAAAATCTCATTCTTGTTTTAGAGCGCTAGTGAGGATTTTCTGTGACGCGCATCTCTCGGTTGACTTGTTTTTGAATTCTTCACAAACAGTGAGTTTCACGTTCCCCTGTTACTCTTTTAAACGCTTTTTACTTGGGGGAGATAACATACTCCAAAACGCTTTAGATTTTGTTATTAGTTATATATCACTTGTAAGGCTAAGTGGCAAACGAACCAACTAAAGTCCTTCATAACATCGAACCGTTTAGTATTTGTATAATAGCGAGTCACTGTTGAGTAGTGCTACTGGGTTTGACAAACCCCACCCAACTCTAAACTCGACGGCAGGTCGAGCGGGTGTAATCTTGGCTAACACATTTTCCATGGTCGTGGTAGACATGGTGGCAAGGCAATTGATAAACAGTCAGCTTCGGTGTCGAACACTTAGTAATACTTGTTTTATAGGCTAGCTAACTATCGATATATAATTGACATAACATTATCTGGTAACGCAAACGCAAACGCAAACACTTAAACATAAACATTTTCTTTATTTATATATGTGAACTCACCAACCCTGTGTTGACACTTTTAGTATGTTATTCTCAGGTAGCCGAGGCGGGCGCGCGGTATAGGAACATGCATTTCATTGAACACTATCGTTTTGCAAACTTGTTTTCTTTAAACTGTTATTAATTGGGTTTTAAGTCGTCCTGCGTGACGCAACACTTGGTTTATGAATTTACGCTTCCGCACTCATTTAAACTTAAATGTTTTCGTGGTTTGAAAACTTTATTTATGGTGTTTGATTATAACTAATGATTCCGATCCTGTTAGTTCACACCCTCTGACGGTAAAACTCTGTTAGTGGATTTTGAGGGTGTGACAGATTGGTATAACTAATGATTCCGATCCTGGTAGTTTCGATGTCGTTGTCGGCATGGATTGGCTATCCGAGAACCAAGCGGAGATCATATGTCATGACAAGATAGTCCACATCACTACCCCTTCCGGCGAAATCATTTCGATCCAGGGCGAGAAGAGCGGCATGACCACAAGTGTCATCACCCTCATGAAGGCGCAAAAATATTTACGAAAGGGTTATCTGGCGATTTTAGCTCATATTGTTGAGAAACCCACGGAGGAGAAGCGAATCGAAGACATACCGATTGTGCGAGATTTTCCGGAAATCTTCCCGGAAGACTTGCCTGGACTCCCACCTATTCGACAAGTTGAATTCCAAATCGAATTGGCCCCCGGTGGAGCACCCATAGCCCGAGCCCCGTATCGGCTAGCACCGGCAGAGCTTCAAGAGCTGTCCACTCAATTGCAAGATTTGTAGGATAAAGGTTTTATCCGACCTAGCTCATCACCATGGGGAGCCCCTGTCTTATTTGTCCGAAAGAAGGACGGGACTTTCCGCATGTGCATTGACTACCGAGAGCTGAAAAAGGTGACGATAAAGAACCGTTATCCCTTACCCCGAATTGATGATCTGTTCGACCAGCTTCAAGGATCGAGTTACTACTCGAAGATCGATCTGAGATCTGGTTACCATCAGCTGAGAGTGCGCGAGGAAGATATTTCAAAGACAGCTTTCAGAACTCGGTACGGTCACTACGAGTTTTCAGTTATGCCTTTTGGCTTAACCAATGCACCAGCCGTATTCATGGATCTCATGAACAGAGTATGCAAGGCGTACCTCGACAAGTTTGTGATTGTTTTTATTGATGATATCCTCGTCTACTCCAAGAACAAGGCTGACCATGAAGAACACCTGAAATTGATCCTAGAATTGCTAAAGAAGGAACAACTGTACGCTAAACTCTCGAAATGCGAATTTTGGCTTCGCGAGGTTCACTTCTTAGGATATGTGATCAATGAGAATGGTATCCATGTCGATCCCGGCAAGGTAGAGACCATCAAAAACTGGGAAGCACCTAAGACTCCGACTGAGGTGCGACAATTCCTAGGACTGGCTGGCTACTACCGACGTTTCATCGAGGGATTTTCAAAGATTGCCCAACCCCTCACCGCATTGACACACAAGGGTACTAAGTACAATTAGGGTGATGCGCAGGAATCTGCTTTCCAACTGTTAAAAACCAAACTCTGTAGCGCCCCTATCCTAGCCCTCCCCGAGGGAACGGAAAATTTTGAGGTGCATTGTGACGCATTGATACAGGGTCTCGGTTGCGTGTTGATGAAACTCGAGAAAGTTATAGCCTATGCCTCTCGACAACTACGGATTCACGAGAAGAACTACACGACCCATGACTTGGAACTCGGAGCTGTGGTGTTTTCTCTTAAGATATGGAGGCATTACTTGTACGGTACCAAGTTTACCATTTACACCGACCACAAGAGTTTCCAACATATCTACGATCAGAAGGAGCTGAACATGCGACAGCGTCGTTGGGTCGAGCTGCTTAAGGATTATGATTGTGCCATCAAGTACCACCCTGGCAAGGCCAATGTAGTGGTAATGCTCTTAGCAGAAAAGAAACCGATAAACCTAGACGAGTGCGAGCATTTTAACTCACGATTCACGCCAACTTACCCGATCAGGTTCGCGATGCGCAACTCGAAGCCTTGAAAGACGATAATCTCCCATCAGAACTCATGCGAGGCATGAACAAGCAACTTGAAACCAAATCGGACGGAGTCCGATATTTCGAAAACCGGATTTGGGTCCCTCGATACGGAGAGCTGAGAACCCTAGTGATGGACGAAGCACACAAGTCCCGATATTCCATCCACCCTGGCTCATATAAAATGTACCATGACCTAAAGGCACTTTACTGGTGGCCAAACATGAAAGCCGACATTGCCATCTACGTGAGCAAATGCTTGACTTGTGCAAGAGTCAAAATAGAATATCAGAAACCATCTGGTCTGCTACAGCAACCGGAACTTCCAACGTGGAAATGGGAACACATTTCCATGGATTTCATCACGGGATTACCCAAAACACCGACGGGATGCGATACCATCTGGGTGATCGTTGACCGGTTGACTAAGTCTGCACACTTCTTAGCAATCAAGGAATCGGACAAAATGGAAAGACTGACTCGCGTCTATATCAAAGAAGTAGTGTCTAGGCACGGAGTGCCTGTCTCAATCATATCTGATCGAGATTCTCGCTTCACTTCGCACTTCTGGAAGTCACTACAGAGTGCACTAGGCACCCGCCTTGATATGAGCACAGCATACCATCCTCAGACGGATGGGCAAAGTGAGCGCACCGTTCAGACCTTGGAGGACATGTTGCGTGCATGCGTGTTGGATTTCGGAAAAAGTTGGGAACCTCACTTACCTTTGGTAGAGTTTTCGTATAATAACAGCTACCACGCAAGCATTAAAGCAGCGCCGTTTGAAGCGTTGTACGGACAAAAGTGTCGATCACCCCTCTGCTGGGCAGAGGTGGGTGATAGCCAAATCACTGGTCAAGAATTAGTACTTGAAACCTCTGAAAAGATTGTCCAAATCCGAAACCGCATGGCAGCAGCACGAGATCGCCAAAAGAGTTACGCTGACAAGCGCCGAAAGCCTCTTGAATTTCAAGTTAACGACCAAGTTTTACTCAAAGTCTCACCTTGGAAAGGTGTAGCTCGCTTCGGAAAGCGAAACAAACTCAATCCACGATACGTTGGCCCATACTGGATAACTGAGCGCATTGGTCCGGTAGCGTACCGACTGGATTTACCAACGGAACTCAGTAGCATACACAATGTATTCCATGTATCCAATTTGAAGAAATGCATTTCCGATGAAACCCAAGCAGTTCCTTTGGACGAGTTGCAAGTTGATGAACAGCTACGCTTCATCGAAGAACTAGTCGAAGTTTTGGATTGGGAGACCAAAACACTCAAGCACAGCAAAATTCCAATTGTTAAGGTTCGTTGGAACTCGAGACGTGGACCAGAGTTCACGTGGGAACGCGAGGACCAAATGATGAAAAAGTATCCTCACCTTTTTGAAGGGTTGACCAAACACCAAAAACCGCGAAAGCCGTCAGAAATCACCAGAGGTATGAATTAAATTTCGGAACGAAATTTCTTTCTACTAGGGGATGATATGACAAACTGAAAATTTTTCTTGCTTTTTGAGACACCTATCGCGACTTGACTCAAATTTTCGGGACGAAAATTCTTCGGCGTCGAACACTTAGTAATACTTGTTTTATAGGCTAGCTAGCTATCGATATATAATTGACATAACATTATCTGGTAACGCAAACGCAAACGCAAACATTTTCTTTATTTATATATGTGAACTCACCAACCCTGTGTTGACACTTTTAGTATGTTATTCTCAGGTAGCCAAGGCGGGCGCGCGGTATAGGAACATGCATTTCATTGAACACTATCGTTTTGCAAACTTGTTTTCTTTAAACTGTTATTAATTGGGTTTTAAGTCGTCCTGCGTGACGCAACACTTGGTTTATGAATTTACGCTTCCGCAGTCATTTAAACTTAAATGTTTTCGTGGTTTGAAAACTTTATTTATGGTGTTTGATTATAACTAATGATTCCGATCCTGTTAGTTCACACCCTCTGACGGTAAAACTCCGTTAGTGGATTTTGAGGGTGTGACAGGTATACTAATGATCTTCATCCTTAGCATGCCATCGATTCAACCTGTAGCATGTTGAAAATAATATATTTGTCAACAATTAAGTTGGTGAGTTTTGATAAGTTTTTGCGTATACATATATATAAATGACACGATTCAACTTTCGTAATGCAATAAATATTCAAGCGTAATGTAAATGAAATCAATTAATGCCGTCCTCCCGTTCCTTTAGCCGAGGCCGTAGTAATCGGGGAAATGAGAACCACCTTACGGACAACCGAAGTCGTAACGTTAGACGGCGCAGGTACGTCCCGTCAGACCCTCCCACTATGTGTATGCGTGTGCGTAACTTCCACCATAAGAATAGTAAACACGTTGCAAGCAAGTTCACGTATAATCATAAACAATATGCAAGAATAATATTAACATGTATGCTAATTGTGAATCGGTTTATAAACAAGCATAAAACTAACGAGATAAAACTTGTTACATGCTACACCCCAAATATATTGAAAGCGTTAAAATGGGGTTATGAAGAACTCACTTGGAATAGGGAATACGGTAACGAGGAGATGGTAACGATTAAAGCAACTATATGGTTTCGCAAGAAGTCCCGATAATTTGTCCTAGTTATAAAGTATAAACAACATAAATATCTAAAGCGAAAAGAACGAACTAAACATGAATACAAAACAAAAGTAAGTTTATATTAGGTTTGGGGATCGTTAGTTTGTTACGCATATTTAAAACGGGTTTTCATAAAAAGTGTAATTAAAACTTTTATTAGTTTAGTTATTCTTATAAATCGTGTTGGAATATTAAACGAAAACTATAAGTTTAATCATTTAAAATCTAAATTCCGAATTATATATATATACACACACACGCAAACGTTAAATAAACTTTATTTTAAAGGTTCAATGGTGTTCGGTTTAGTTAAACGAGTGTAAACGATATTAGTTTTAATATAATAAAGTCATTAATAATTAGAAAGATGAAAACAATTAATAAATAATAAAAAATCAACAAAAACCGGGCCTGGAAAAAAATCAAAAAATCAATAAAATATAATAAAATAATATTAAATTGAATAATAGTATTGTGAGGGAGAGAAAATCCCCCTTTTAATATATACATATATATATACTAATTAAGTATGTTACATAAATCTTTAGTCACATACATAGCCATTTCCAAAAATTAACTAATACAGAATCATGCCAACAATTTACAAAGTTACAGAACTGAGGTCAATCTTTAAAGCTGGAAAAAAATATGGTGGTGGTGGTGATGATGATAGTCATGATCAATCATGATATGAACACTACAAAAGTCTTGAACATGACAAGGGATGTTAATGGGACCTTCATGATGGAACCCATACTCGTCTTCAGCTTCCTTCAAGAGCTCCATGAATAATGGAAGGTTCATGTACATCACTGGAACGATAAACCTTTTTTGTTCTTCATCTTCATGTCCCACCATCACTGCCACACACCCTTTTGTTATGTTCATCTTATGATAATCATTCTTCGTCATATGCTGCTGCTGATGATGACTATGAAGAAGAAGATGATGATGAAAGGTAAAGAAATGCTCTCCAACACCCATATTGAAAATGGTCAAGAAATTAAAGAGAAAGGCCAAGGATCATATGTTGAAATTGCAAATAGAAAGTGTGTTAAAAAAGAATCTGTTAAAGATTTAGGAATGCCGCTCATCTCACCATGCGTGTGTGATTATATCAAATGTTTGTTTTTGAATTGTTTTCTTGAGAATAAGTGTTGATATATATAGCCATAGATTGGAGCAGGGCAAAAGGGTAATTTTATTATGAATGGATGGATGACTAGATTAATGGAGGTTCCTTCTAGGATATTATTTGCCTTATGCATTAAGTTTAAGGAATGGAGGAAATGAAGGTTGAAAGTCAAAAACGATTTTCTTTTGACTTTATTTACAATTTGGCAATTTGCTAGTGTGGAAAGTTTCTAATCTAACACGGAGGCTGACATCAACTAGTCTTATCTTATTTATGAAAAATTTGTTTTTCTAACATCTAGTTTTGGGGTTTTGATTAAATGAAAGGCTGAAAGATATTCATGTGAGACATGATACAATGTCCATACTTTCAAGCTTGTATTAGTGTAGGACCATTAGCTCAACAGTTATACTTTTTTGCTTGGTAGTTTTTGTTAGGATATTAATCCCGATCAGTTCTTGTGGAGGTAGGGTATCAAATAACTCTCAACACAGGATAAATTCTTCACAGACGCGCAAGACCTTCTGAGGAGAAACATATATTCCCCACGGAGGGGATATTATCAAGGATAACCATCTGCATACAGAATGCCTTCCGCGCAGGAAGATATACACTTCCTACAAAAGAAACACTCAGCACTTAACAACTCAAGGAGTTCAGCGGAATACATGTCTTGTTAAAATGTAGGGCAACACGTGACAGGGAAAGGAAAGACCCATCACAGGTCTAGATCCCTATGATACCCGCAGCTACACGAAGGACCAATATAGAAAGGCCAGCGTTGTACCTGCCCACGATAAGAATTTCCATACGCCAGCTGTCATACGGGACCATTATCATGCTCAACCATATGAATGGAATGTTCTATTGAGTGAGAAAACTGACCCAATCCTTCTCTTTCCCTTCGGCTATAAATACTGGTAAAGGGATCAACGTTCTCTCATTCTCTTTAACACTATGTTACCGAGTTCACTTATTGGGAGAAAAGAAAAGAAAAAAACATTTTTGTTTTCATTTGTTTCTTATTTTATCTTTCATTTATTTTCTTCCTATTTCTTTCCAAATTGGAAAGAAAACATTTCCTTCCAACTTGCTCTTTGTTTCTCTTTGTTTTTTTCAATTTGTTTTCTTTTCCTCAATTTAATGAAACTCGGGAACACAACATTCTACCATTTCCTTTGTTTTCTTTCATTACAGAAAAACTCTGGAACACGATAATTTTTTTCTTCCCTTCCATTTCATTTCTTTTCCATCCTTAATACTCTGTTCCAGAGTTTCATTTAGCAAGAAAAAGGAAAAGAAAGTGAAAATAATTAGGAAAGAATTGTGTTCCAAGGATGTTTTTAAATAATGAATCAAGGAGAAAAGAAAAGAAAGAGATGAAAATTGAAGTCAAATTCTTTCCTTCCAAATTGGAAAGAATATGAGGGAAAGGAAAGCTGATTATTCTAATCAAACTCATTTTACCATCATGCACTTTATTGTATCTGGTCATATGCACTTTACTTCTTTTCCTTTCCATTAAACTTGGGAACACAAAATAATACCACTTGTTTTCCTTTCCTTTCTTTTCTTTTTTCCTTTCCTTTCCTTTCATTTCTTTTCCGTTTTTAAATAAAACTCGGGAACAGAAAGTAAATGCAACCGGGAACAGAGTGTAAGAATTACTTACCACTTATCATACTGATTCTCACACTGGAGGGTGGTTACGAGAAAACCCCCTATTCCTCTTCTCATAGCGAGCCCATGGTATTCGATTACCAGGTTACGGTTGTTGGAACTTATAACAGTTGTCAGTATCGTCTCACCGAAGAGCATTAAGCTAAGCCTATTAAGGGTTTGATTAGTGTTAATCCATCATCGATCAAGATATTAGGTTAAGCCTATCAAGGTTTAACTTAGTGTTTCTTAATTGGCATCATCTGTACCAGCTAGAACGTTGAAGACTTATTCAAGTTGTTATGAGCGGCCGACCTCCACTGTCAATAACGACACCTTCCAACCGCACATGACCTAACCAGGATGGGTCCCCGGAAGGAAACGAGAGGCCTAACGAAGACTACACCGAAGTTGAAAGGCCGCAACAGGACTTGTCGTTCAGGTTTACTGAAGCACAATCTTCCCGCCAAAAAGCTCTCGCGGCGGCGGCATACCACGAGGAACATCCAATAACGTCGTTGAAAAGAGAACAATAGAGGATCAACGCTGAGTTTGAAAAAAGATTACATGACAAGCGAGAAAACATGCAAATCGAGTAACGCCGCAGGTGTTAGCATACCCTCAGACTAACAGCGAAGACTCTTCTGAGGATGACGCTCTACGACCTCAGCGTCACGTAAGTGAAATGTTGGGAAGTCACAAATATTAATCAAAGGGCCAAGTCAGAAGCCTCGCCAAGAGCAAAGAACAGTCCCCTGACCAAATTTGAGTCGCACGTTCAAAAGGTATTACCGCGAAAGATTGAAACCTTCGTGAAAAGAGTGTAAGCGACCAATGCGGAAGTGATTGACATAGCCCCTACCAAACACCAGAGATGAGGCAAGAAACATTTGGCTACTACCCAGAGGCAGATGTAGACTTCACCAAGCCTTATCAACCAAAAGCATTCGCGAAGAAATCAATTTTTTGTTCTACGAATCACGGAAGCTCCACTGCCTTCAAATTCGAAGTTACCCTCGTCAATAGGAAAATGCGATGGGATTTTAGATCCAAGTGACCATCTACAGAGCCGTATAGCGGCGTGAGGGATCGCGAGATGGACATTCCCAGTGTGGTGTCACATGTTTGCTCTAACCCTCCATGGCGTAACCAAAGAATGGTTTGAAAGACTTTTGGAAGGTCAAATCACAAGCTTCAAAGACTTGATTGCAAAGTTCTCCCAACACTTTAGCCAACATCAGATAAGATTACGATTACGAATTATACAATTAAGATCAAGATCTAGTCATTTGATATGATTAACTGATTAGGATTGCTTGAATAAAGTTAGGCTAGAGTGTGAGAAAGCATTTGGGCAACATAAGGATATGAATTCGATAATAATAATAACTGCTTACATTAACAATAATTTACATGCTATTTTAGACGATGAAGCCATTCGTTATACAGACCATAACGAATGGACTTCATTCATCATCATTCTCTAAGGCTATACATTAAGACATACGGATGTATCATTTGTAGTCCACATTCGTTAACAACCCTAAAGAATGGACTAAAATAAACACGCATGAGCTCATTCGTTATTATCCACTTTAATGAATGGCTCATGTTACATAACGAATGTACCTTAGTCCAATGACCAAAATGCCCATATACATTATAAAGACCAAATACATTATAAACGTATACCGAGACGAAAAAATGTGTACTAACAAACCCCCCCTCGTCTTGAGCTGTTTATCTTGATCACTTGGTCTTCCGGTCGGCACAACTATGAATCCCAAACGCATGGAAAACACGCACCAAACGCTGAGATTGCATAGCAAGATCATAATCTATAATCTCGGCCCAATTGATCTGATTGTTGAATAACGCGTCGTTATCAAATTCAGATAAATTAACCAACCACATCGGGTCAATTACATGAATAAACTCCATCTTCATCCCCGATCCAAGCATGAGCAAGACTTCACCAGTACGGTTATCGTAAAACCACCGATTAAGTTTCTTCTAAAGACTTTGGGGAAAAGTCTTAACATGAACTCTTTTCAAGGTATGAGGTGGTTTTACATTAAGCACAAGCTTTCACTAGACGGTTCTCGGGTAAATTTGATCAATGCATTTCCGAGTCGGAATCTGTGGCTTAAAATATTTAAAACCATGACATCCTCATGTAATAAATAACTATAAAACCAATCTGCCATCCGGTTTTCACCACGATTCACGAACGATCTGTTAGCCAGTTTTCGTACATCCCATCCTGGAAAAGTAAGAGTATCGGGTATATGTTGAAAATATTGAATGTCATGTTCCCACTTGATAACACAAACCTTCAGCTCGAAATCCTACAACCACGAGATTATATCAACCTTCACCGTATTCGAAGCTTTAAACTTGGTCATATGATAAGCAGTAGCACGGGCTCTCAACTGCTTTTTATCTTCTTGCCCAACATACCTTAGAACACCAATAAGTTTAGTCATACGAGACTTATTTTGCTCGAACATCCCGTCGAATACGTTATCACCCGAATCCTTCGATCCAAACCTAACTTCACTTACTTTATCCTTCTTTTTCTTTGTACTCAGATGTTCTTTAGCCGCTTTATAATGTTCACTCTTGAAGAATGGAACTCATTCATCTGTATTCGAACAAGTATACAGATCAAGGTATTCCTCGGCTGTCACATCTTTAACTTCCACTTCGTTATAATCAAACGACATATTGCCAGACGAAATACTCGTATCAGGTCGAACTTCCTCATAATACACAACCTCTACATCATCTTTTTTCTCCAGATCATCAATCTCTTCCTCATTCAAGCTTAACAATAAAGCGTTTTGTTCTTTTGATAACGAACAATCAACAAACTCGCCTTCCTTAATCTTGTCCGCGTTTACCATACTCATCACTATCCCCTTCACATTATGTCACACCCCCATCTTGGGCGTGTAACCAACAGTTGGTACCATTTTTTTGTTAATAAATCAGAGTTACGGATTAATGCAGAAATATTTGTGTGGATTAAAATATTAATATTTTCATATAATCAAATATGGGATTTAAAATACCTGTTTAATGTTTACAAAATATTACTTGTTTATACAAAACCACCATTCATATTTAATATTTAACAAAATGATCCGAGCCATCAGAGCGCCTAGTAATCACTTCATTTCCCCAAGCGCTTAATCTTCGTTAGCTGTAAAATAGTTTAAAAGTATGTCAGCAACATATGCTGGTGAATAAGCTGACACAAAATATTTTATTTACTTAATTATCCCTCGAGACATAACTTAGGTCTCGGCCCATCGTGGCTTAGGAATAATCAAGTTAAAAACTAAATCACAATTATAAACTTAAACTCAAATCGAAACCGCTCAGCAAACACCGCAGCGTTCGAGATTACTTAGCTACCATCAGAATACACATGATTACCCTCTCTCGGACATAAATTAGGTACGAACCATCATGGCGGAGGCATATAACCAGGTGTGGCGCGTGTGCCCACCGTCTAACCACATATGTAAGGTTCCAGACAAACGTACACGACAGCCTGAGGGCTAACGATTACTTTTGTTCATAATGTTTTAGAGATACGTAATCTCATGTAATCAATTTAATTTGACTCGATTTAACAAGTTATAAAAGTTTGGAGCGCATTCACCTTTTCAAATGAACAGCTTCACTTCACTGATCGAGTTGTCTTTCTCGTTATCTCGGACCTATAGTACGAGAATAACCCTTTGTTATTACTAGATCACTAATCTAGCTTTAGATCTTTAGTCTATTTTGTATAATCTTTATCTCTATTATATTTTCTATTTGAACCTTTAGTTAAAAATATATTTTCTTTATTTAACAAGTTTAAACCTTTAGTTCAACTTGTTTACTTTTCTAAACACTATGTTTCTTCTTTTTTAAAGAAACATATACTATATTTCTTTACTTATTATTTAAGAAACTCAAATAATATTTTCATTATTAACAAAGAATTATTATATATCCATATCACTTATTTATATTTTCTTTGTTATATTTTCTATTGTTTATTTTCGAGGTATCAGTATACCCTCGACTAGGGTCTAAGCCTTTATATTAATATTTTATTCTAGCATTACCTCTAACTTGGTCGACTTATATTTTCCTACACTTTCGGGCAGCACCTCAACGCTTTCACGTTTCTCAAGAATCTTGATCAACACTTTTTTGCACGCAAGGCGGGTTGTCGGCTCGTCTCGTGGTGGCACGTACTTCAAGGTAACGTTGGTATTTGAGCACGGTTTACAAGGTTTGAACGTCGGGTCAGTGACACACTTATCGAGGTAGAGAGAGATATTTCTAGAGTGTGAGAGTGAAGGTGTGAGTATGAAATGAGGGCTAGTGGCCCTATTTATAGACTGATCGAGCTGATCCATCGCGATACGCGATGGGTGTTTACCTTGGATCCATCGCGTATAGAGATTAGTCATTAGTAGATTTAATAATTTTCTATTCAATAGCGATAGGCAATGGAACCTTTTTAGGCCATCGCGTATCGCGTATAGCCTTGTCGCGTAACCAGTAGGCTTGCCACGTGTGCCACGTTGCTGGACACGCAGTGCCACGTGGCGGGGCACGTGCTATCGTCTGTCAGGCCTCGTCATCGCGATACGCGATGACGAGTGACTTTGAGGTATCGCTATGCCTGATGGGTTGTTTTCTGATCCATCGCGTATTGCAATGGGTTAAGAAAAAAGATTTTCAAAATTGGTCCTTGTACTTTGAATACTTGGTAGTTTTGGTCAGAAGTTTTCATGATGTTACATCCTCCCCACCTTGGAATGAATCTCATCCACGAGATTTGTTTTCTAAAATAAGTGGGGGTACTTTTTCTTGATTTCGGATTCTAATTCCCAAGTATATTCGGGGCCTCATCGAGAGTCCCATTTAACTTTGACCAACTTTAAGTTACGTTTCTAACTCTTAAGGGCATTGACAAGGATTCATCGGCAAGACATTTACGTATATTAGAGATGTGGAATACATTGCGTATCCTTTTCATTTCTTCGGGTAGTCACAGACGGTAAGCGACAGTACCAATTCTATTGAGTAATTCAAATGGTCCTACAAAGCGTGGACTTAACTTTCCTTTCTTACCGAAGCGAACAACACCTTTCCAAGGCGAAACTTTCAATAAAACGTTATTGCCTACATCGAATTCTAACGGCTTACAACGTATATCAGCGTAACTATTTTGTCGGTCTCGCACCGTCTTAAGTTGTTCTCGAATTTGCAACACCTTATCGGTGGTTTCTTAGACTATCTAGAGTCTAGACAATTGATTCAGTTTCAGACCAGCATACCGCGTTCTACACTTTTGGCCGTATAACGCTTTGAGCGGTGCAGGTTGAATACTCGTGTGATAACTACTGTTGTATGAAAATTCCATTTAGGGAAGATGGTAGTCCCAACTTCCACCTAAGTCAATCACACAAGCGCGGAGCATATCTTCAAGCGTTTGTATTGTTCTTTCACTTTCCCAATTGGTTTGAGGATGATAGGCAGTGCTAAGATTTAGTTGGGTTCCTAACGCTTGTTGGAAACTTTTCCAGAAATGAGACGTAAAGCGATTGTCTCGATCAAAAATGATAGACAGAGGCACTCCATGCAATGCAACGATGCTGTTTACATAGATTCGTGCTAATCTATCCATGGAATAGGTATCGTTGATAGGTATAAAATGTGCGGATTTTGTTAACCTATCAACTATAACCCAGATCGCATTATGCTGACGGGTGGTGTTCGGGAGTTTGGTGACGAAGTCCATGGTTATCATTTCCCACTTCCAAACTGGGAATTCGGGTTGCTGAAGCAATCCCGAGGACTTTTTTATGTTCGGCTTTGACTTTCAAACACGTTAAACATTTTGCAACATGCAAAGCGATATCCTTTTTCATTCCATTCCACCACTAGTTTGGCTTGAGATTTTGGTACATATTGTCACTACCGGGGTGCATCATGTACTTGGATTTGTGAGCTTCGCTCATTATCTTTTCTCGTAATTCTCTAGCGATTGGTACCCAGATCCTGTTTCCAAGTCTAAGTATACCATCATCACCCTTGACTAATGAGTCGATGGTGCCGTTATGCTTTTCGTTGGAGATCTTGTTTTCTTCGATTGCTTGGTGTTGGGCTAACTTGATTTGCTCGATTAGATCTACTTGGAGTTCTAGTCGTAGCGCTCGAACTCTTTTGGGTTTTTCATGTTCCATACAATTTAGGGCATCAGCCACAACGTTGGCCTTCTCTTCGTGATAAATGATTTCACATTCGTAATCATTCAACGTTTCCTTCCATCTTTGTTGTCTCATGTTGAGTTCCTTTTGTTCGAATATGTGTTTTAAGCTTTTGTGATCGGTGTACACAATGAATTTAACTCCATAGAGATAGTGCCTCCATAACTTTAAGGAAACGATTATGGCGACTAACTCTAGATCATGAGTTGTATAGTTCTTTTCATGTACTTTGAGTTGTCGAGAAGCGTAAGAAATTACTTTCTTTCATTGTAGTAGTACGCAACCCAAACCGGAATGGGACACGTCGCTAAAGATAACGAAATCCTCAGTACCTTCTGGCAAAGCAGTATAGGCGCATTGGTGAGTTTTTGTTTAAGCAAATTGAATGCTTTTTGTTGTTTGGTTTCCCATTCATATTTGATATTCTTACGGGTTAACGAGGTTAGAGGAATGTCAATTCGAGAGAAATTTTCAATGAATCTTCGGTAGTAGCCAGCCAATCCCAAGAAACTTCAGATCTCGGTTGACAAATTTGGAATCTCTCATTTTGAGATTTCTTCTATCTTTGCGGGATCTGCTTGAATTCCATTCACGTTTATGATGTGACCGAGAAATTGTACTTCGTGAAGCCAAAATTCACATTTCGAGAATGTAGCGTATAATTTCTCGTTTCTAAGCAATTCAAGCAAGATTCTGAGATGTATTTCATGATCTTCCCTTGACTTAGAATAAATAAGTACGTCATCGATGAACACGATAATGAAGTTATCCAAGTAAGGTTTACAAATTCGGTTCATCAAATCCATGAACGCGGCTAGGGTATTAGTGAGACCAAACGACATGCCCGTGAACTCATAGTGTCCATACCTTGTTCGGAAGGCAGTTTATGGAATGTATTCGGCTTGAAATTTCAATTGATGATAGCTGGAACATAAATCTATCATAGAGAAGTAGCTTGCTCCTTGTAGTTGGTCGAACAGATCGTCAATTTGGCGTAATGGGTATCGGTTTTTGATGGTTACTTTGTTCAGGGCTCGATAGTTGATGCACATTCGCATTGATCCATCCTTCTTTTTGACGAAGAGAATCCGCGCTCCCCACAGTGATGAACTTCGATGGATGAATTCTTTCTCGAGTAGTTCGTCTAATTACTTCTTCAACTCCTTCATCTAGGTTGGTGCTAAACGATACCGGGCTTTGGCGATTGGTGCAGTTCCATGCATGAGATCAATTCTCAATTCTAATTCTCGATGGGGTAGAATACCTAGCAGCTCGTCGGAAAAGACATCGGAAAATTTGGAGACAATAGACACGTCCTTTATCTCCTTTGGTTTTGATTCTTTAGTGTCACAAGACATGAATTATAAGAATCCTTGGTTCAAACACTTGTTAGCTCTAATCATGGACATTATGCTAACTTGTCCAGCGTCATTGTCCCCTTCGATTCGAATGGTTGTTTATCCGGGGATCGAAGGACTATAGTTTTCCTAATGCAAATGATACGGGCATGATTATTGGATAACCAGTCCATACCAAGTACTATATCAAAACCGGCAAAAGTCATGGGAAACAATTGGATGGGTAAAACGTAACCAGCTGACAAGATTTTTCCGTTGTCTAAGGTTTCGGAGATTTTAACGATTTCGCCACTAGCGGTCTCGACACTTAAAGTTTTATTTAATTTATTTAGAGGTTCGTTTAATAGACTACAAAAGTTATAATCTATAAAACTTAAGTTGGCACCTGAATCGAATAAAAATCTAGGATACGTGTCGTTAACTAAGAACGTACCAGTGCTGGTTTCCGGCATGCCGACCGCTTTCTTGGTGTCAAGAACAAAGACTCTCGCGTTTCCCCTTTTTGGCTCGTTCTTGTGGCCGCTTCCTCCCGCACCACCAGTAGCGGGTTTGTTTTTTGGGCACTCGAAACTGAGATGCCCCATCTCTTACAGTTGTAGCAGGCCATTGACTTTTTCCAGTAGTCGGCCGGTGCATGACCTTGTTTGTGACACGAATCACAGACTGTTGTTGCAGAGGTAACAAAGTGACAACGACCCTTGTGATAGTTCTTGCATATTTTACATTGAGTTTAATTAGAGTTGGTTCTAGCTTTTCATTGCTCTACACCCTTGCCCTTGAATCGGGCACTCCCCAGCTTCTTGTGGTCACTTGTTGGCACCACCTTTTTGTCTTCTTCTTCGTTACAGATTAAACCGTTTATCAAGTAACCAGCCAATTCCATGGCGGAATCAGCGGTTTGGGGTAAGTGAGACCTTACCATATCGCGAATTTCTCGCGGAAGACCCCATCTATATCGAGTTACTTTGCTGGATTCTGGCGTTACTATCTGGGGTACGAGTCTACAGTACTCGTGGAATTTGGTATTGTATTCACAAAGATTAGTTCCAACCACCTTGTGATTAAGGAACTCAGATTGTATTTCATTGGTTTCGTGCATTGGGCAAAATTTCTCTAGCACCATCTCTTTGAATTCTTCCCACATGAGTTGATACAACATTTCTCTCCCCTTGCTCATGATTAGAGTGTTCCAACACTCTAAGACTTCTCCTTTGAACATTTGCGCAGTATATTGGATCTTTTCTTGCTCGGCGCATTTGCTGATAATCACTATTGATTCTATTTCCTCCGCCACCTTAGCGTTGCAACGACGCCCTTGTCGCCATAGAATTCTTTAGGGCCGAAAATTTTAAAGTCTTTGAATGAACAACCTTCGATTTTAAGTTTCTTAAATTTGAGATTAACATCACTGTAGAAACCCGTTATGGATCTAGCCGCTAATACGATACAACGATTATAAACAAGATCTAAACGTTAAATTATTACTCTATTGATAAATATGGATGAATACATTATGGTGGATGGAAATAACTTAAGGAGAGCATAATTTTAAATCTAGATCTCTCTCTAAATATGTATACCTACAAATGAGCATGGATATGCCTATTTATAGGCCAAAGCACCAGTTCGTTAACTTATGTCTAATTCGTTATATCTTCATAAACGAATTAAACTCCATTCGTTATGATTCCATAACGAATGATGATAACTTAACGAACCAGCCTTCCTTCGTTATATTACATAACGAATGGGCTTATAAACTTAACTAACTAGCCTAGATTACTAACGAATGGACCCATTCGCTATACAATCCATAGCGAATGGCCATTTTACAATAAACAAACAATCTAGACTATGTATACATTATTCGAATGCTACAGACAACAATTTCGTGCACTAATAGACACCCCTTTTCCGTAGCTATCGAATAATTTAATCTTGAATACTTTAACTGCAAATCACCAGTCACAAATCGTGCACTAACAGACACCCCCTTGATTGATGATTTTCGGGCTTGTGTAGACGGACAATCTTTAAATCTTTTCAGCAGACCAAAAACTTGTAGCTTCTCATATCAGATCACCCCCTCAAAGTGAGCAACTCTTGGAGATCATCCCGATCATCCATTGGCGTATGATATGGTTCAATCTTTCAACAATCAGCAACAAGTCATTAGCTATCCGTCAGCACCGGTAAAGAAAAACATATCTTTACGTTTAACCTCGTCATACATCTTCACGAACAACTCGATCATTCAACATCTTTCACTTCGGTTTTCCCTCTCTTGATAACGTTTATCCCAAATAACTATTTGAAGCTCTTCCACATCTCATTTGCAAAGATGCACTAATGTTTGGGCATCATAAGATTCAGAGTTCCAACCTCCATTAATAAACCCCAAATGATCAAATTCTTCAATCTAATGACAAGACTCGTATATTCTTCAATAAGATCAACACATTCGAGAATCGTCCCCCTCAACAAAAGTAATCCCCCATTTACTCGTAGCTAACATAGTCAGGATCAAAGTCCCTCAGAAAGAAGTAAACGGACAGACACTCGTATCCCACATAATCAGGTTTCAATCTTGAACAAATCAATCACCAATCGAAAAACAACTGCAGTCTTGAACTCAGCTAAACACAACTTTTCAAACACGAATTACCACCCAAATTGCAGTAAATTTTCAAGAAACCTTGAAAACGTAGGAAGATACAAGCCAAATAATCTCAAATGAAAGTTTTATCTCCCCCTTTTCTTGACAAATTCGGTAAGGTCTTAAATATTCTTCAAGGTTCACAAACAAACACACTCCTCCTTAAATTACAAGAGATCTCCCCCTCGGCCAGTCGAAACGCATAAACAGTCAGCCGGAAAATATATTACCAAAATTTGAACGAAGAGTCTCCATACATTAGGAACATCCCAGAAAAATTTCAATTAAGAAAATTTTTCCCGATTTTCCCGCAAAAAACTCACCGAAAATTTTCGAAAAATAAATTTTAACGCCAAAATTTTCAAGAATGAAAACTTACTTACGAGGAGCATTCAGGAAAAATATCGCGCAAGAAAATTTTTCCCGCTATTTTACTTTTTTTAACGAATCACCTGTCTCATTCGTTATACATATCCACTCCCAACTCGTTAACTCAGTTCTTGCTCGCCATTCGTTAAATTAATCTCCGATTCGTTACACACTTAACGAATTAACTCAATTCTTTATAAATTACCAACTCCAATTCGTTATAATTGTTACACAAATGGCCTCCCATTCGTTAAGATTTCACTTCTTTATACACATAACGAATCACCTTAATTCGTTACCTTTAACTTAACGAATTAACTTAACGAAATAACTTAACGAATTGCCTTCATTCGTTACCTTTAACTTAACGAATCTCCTTGACGAATTAACTTAATTCGTTATCTTTAACTTAACGAATCTCTTTAATGAATTAACTTGATTCGTTATCTATAACTTAACGAATTACTTTGATTCGTTAGATTTTTCATTCGTTAAGTTTCCTCAACGAATTGCAACAGTAACTTAATGAATTAAGTTGTTGGATCTAAACAGCTCGCCGGAAAAACGCATTTCGCCAGAAAATACTGTTACATCGCCGGAAAAACTCAGATCTGACCGGAATCTGGAAGTTTGAACTTCATCCATGGTGAAATCATCAAAACACCATAAATTACCATGAAAATCACACCGAGCACTCAGTTTTTCACGACGATTCCGAATCTAAAATCAATTTACCTTAATAATTACTTATTCATCACCAAATAACTTAACCCATAACATGCTCTTCAATGGTGAAATCTACAATTCACCATAATTAACCACCAAAATCCACAGAAACTTGCGGATTTCAATGATAAACACAAATCCATCATCCAATTAACTTAACAATCACTAAATCATCATAAACCGAATCAAAAGTTAACATACTCTTCCATGGTGAATCACTCAATACACCATAACTTAACACCAAATTACACAGGAAGCATCATCTTCCATCCATAAACACGAATTCACACTCAAATCCATCTATAACACACTAAATTACTCCAGATCTGACCAAAACCCGAAGAACACGAAAAACTCAGATTTATACCTTAATCGAATCATCGAGAGCAGCTCCTGCTCTGATACCACTTGTTGGATCCCGTATGTGTATCAATCCAGTAACAATAACAATAACAGATCTCAGATCTGAGCATAATCGATTAATACTTTAACTATAGATCTAACTCATAATTACGTATGATTCAGTGTTATATATGTTTATATATATTATTAGTATCAGTAGTTGTATAATATTAAGGTTGAAGATCGAGAGAGGATTTGGACAGAGTTTCGTTAATTAAACTCTCAAAACTTAAATTATGTGTGAACAGTGTTCACTATTTATAGAAGATAGGTATGGTTCGCTAACATCCCCTAGCGAACCAGATCCTACTTCATTACATACATTAATAAGACGAAACACCCCCTGATTCGTTAACATTGTTAACATTCTCTAATTAATCAGGGGAAACTTAACTTAAGGACTAGTTCGCTAAACATCCTTAGCGAACTAGCCTAATACATTAACGAGCTACATGAAATAATAATTGTTTATTACATTAAACAAACGACAAACACGTTAACGACAATTACAAAGACTCAAGACGCAAAACCGTGCACTAACAATCACCTCCAACGTTTGATTCAAGCACGCTCTACTCATGATCAGACGAGTTAAGGCGTGACTTGGATTTTATGGATTTTCGAGATTGATCGGTGTGATGAGTTTACTCGAGTCAGGAGGACACGCGCCGATCATGAGTTCTTAAATCTTTTTTAATGTCCTTGCGGTTGAAGAGCGAGAGTGTCTGATCGAAAAACCAGCTGTTGAGAACCCCCAATCTCTAGAGCTGAAAGATTTATCATCTCACCTCGAGTATGCATTTATAAGGGGGGGGGGGTCTCAACTTGCCGCCATCATCTCTTCGAGTTTGGAGACGGAGGAGAAGGAGAATTTGATGGTTGTTATGAAACTCATAAGCATGCAATCACATGGAAGCTTATGGGTATCAAAGGCACACATAAAATCTTTATGGAGGACGAGTTTAAACCTGTGGTGCAGCCGCAGAGGAGGCTTAACCCGAACATGCATGAGGTTGTCAAGAAGGAGGTTGTTAAGTTGCTCGATGCTGGTTTGATTTTTCCGATCTCTGACTCCGTGTGGGTTAGCCCAGTCCAGGTGGTCCCTAAAAAGGGCCGTATGATAGTTATCACGAATGAAAAGAATGAGCTCATACCGACACAGACTGTAATAGGGTGGCGTGTTTGCATCGACTACCGCAGACTTAATGAGGCCACACGAAAGGACCACTTCCTGCTTCCATTCATTGATCAGATTCTGGAGCGTTTGTCAGGACAACAGTTCTACCATTTTCTTGACGGCTTTTCTGGTTATTTC
This sequence comes from Bidens hawaiensis, assembly GCF_021521415.1. Lineage (NCBI taxonomy): Eukaryota > Viridiplantae > Streptophyta > Magnoliopsida > Asterales > Asteraceae > Bidens > Bidens hawaiensis. The sequence continues at coordinate 74,568 of NW_027494621.1, forward strand.
CAGATCCCCATCGCCTTGGGTGATCAGGAGAAAACCATATTTACATGTCATTTTGGCAAATTCGCGTACCGAAGCATGCCATTTGGATTATGTAACGCTCCAGCCACATTTCAGCGGTGCATGGTGGCCATTTTCCATGAGTTAATCGAGGATTCTATGGAAGTCTTTATGGATGATTTTTATGTCTTTGGGAATTCCTTCGATGATTGTCTGCATAACTTAGATCGAGTGCTCGCTAGACGTGAAGAGACGAACCTTATGCTTAATTGGGAGAAATGTCATTTTATGGTTCGTGAGGGTATTATTTTAAGTCATAAGATTTCTAGTGCGGAAATTGAGGTAGATAGAGCTAAGGTAGACATCATTTCCAAACTTCCACCTCCACTTCCGTGAAGTCTATTCTTAGTTTCTTATGTCATGCGGGATTCTACCGCCGATTTATTAAATATTTCTCGAAAATTTCCTGTCCGATGACCCAGCTTCTAGAGAAAGATAGGTCGTTCGATTTTAGTGAGGAGTGTTTGAGGGCCTTTGAGTTGATTAAGGAGAGGTTAGTGAGTGCTTTTATTCTTGTTGCTCCCAATTGGAATCTTTCGTTTGAGATCATGTGTGATGCGAGCGATTTTGCTGTTGGAGCCGTGTTAGAGTAGCATCGAGAGAAAAATTTTCATCCCATCTATTATGCTAGCTAGACCCTTAACGATCCCCAGGAGAATTACACCGCGACAGAGAAGGAACTTCTTGCGGTTCTTTTTGCGTGCAATAAATTCCGTTCATATCTTGTGCTTTCTAAGACTATCTTTTTTCTCTGATCATGTGGCTCTGATCACTCGGTAATAATATCATTTCCTGTTTAATGCAAAAATTTGAAAACAAGGGACATTTTAAAAATCTTTTACTTTTATGTATATTTTTTCTTTTAAACCTTGCTTTTATTTTATTTTTGTTATTTATTTAACATTTAAAACATCAATTCCCTATCCCCACACTTAAATTTCACATTGTCCTAAATGAGAGACAGGAAAAAGACAAAAATAAAATAATAAAGAAAAATGGAACAGACTCCCCTGGTAAATAGCAGCGATCGTGTTTCATGAGTCATGTTCCGTGCCCATCAATACGATATCGTCACGTCAAATCATGAAGCAATTTGCATCCCCACACTTGCTTCAAACACTAGCTCATAGACCATCTCATAGCCAACCACAAAATAACCTGCACGAGACAAAACACCTGAAATAGCAACAAAATAAAAGCAACAGCACACCATGATCTCTGAGCCTAGATATCCTTATTTTTTTAGCCAACTTTTAAAACCTCGACACGTCCCGAATGGATATTGAGTACGGTTCATGTTTTGGTTTTTCACAATCAAAGTGCAATGGTGGAAAGACTGAATCTCCAACCACCTCATGGCTCTTCTCACAAGGCTCCTTCTTGACCCCCACACTTGGCTCGTTATATAGTAAATCTTCGAGCAACTTCAAATCATCAAGTGGGTCAAACTCTCCATCATCAATCACAGTAAAATCCACCAACTCATCACCAAAATAAGCCCTAAACTCGTCTTCCCATGAGGGAACATATTCCTCTGATTGCTTTTCCACCCCGTATCTTCAAGTTCGATAATCGGCTCATTAAGTTGTGACTGACTCATTAAACAAAGCCGAGTTCCATCTAAAGCTTGTTGGGTAGGAAATGGGGCATTTGGATTTGTATCATGGTGGATACATAACCAATCAAACAGTACCTCATTCGGATCTGGTACTTGCTCAATGAATTTAGCGAATGAGTTTTCATAACCCAGAAGATTTTCCCTTAAATCAAACATCAAACTTAACCGGGGTTTCATTTGATTTTTCACTTTGCAATCCAAAATCCTCTGTATCTCCATCTGCCAAATAGTGTAACATTTTTGTTCTTTGACTCCATTCCCGTAAGTCTCCATTATTGCACACTTAAACAGAAACGGATCACGGGCATCAGATAGTAGTAGACGAAAATTAATTAAAACTAAAATTAACTATTTAAAATAAAACTAAAATAAACTATATTAATCTAAATATATCTACAAAACTATAAAAATCAATTCGTCAACTCGGGTCGTTCTCCAATCGCCTTCAACCGTGCCCCCGGCAACGGCGCCAAAAACTTGATGTGCGAAAATGTATCTATGAAAACTACGACTCACAACTAAGCTTTAAATTAAAACGGAATATCCTAACTTAAGTTCACACAACCAGCAAGTGTACGGATCGTATGTAGTAAAGACTAAGGAAGTCCGAGTATCGAACACAAAGTCACATGAGGTGGCTCAGATTACTAACCCTACTTAAGTCCGGCCTAAGTAATATATTTGTTTAACTTATTTATCTAAACTAAATTAAACTCACTTAAATTAACTAACGGTGTACGTAACGAAACTAACTGGAAACTTAACGGGATTTAACGATAATAAGAAAACAAATCACCTAGGTAAGATGACTTAACGGGTATAGGATGGCTCAAATGCTAACAATTTTTTGAAACCGGCTTCTAAAGATGAACTAAGATAGATGGAATCAAGGCAACTGGGTCCTTACGCTCAGTTTTTCCAGAAAACCCTCACGTCTATTTAGCTTTTAATTTACGGTTGTTTATTTACGCACCCTAATGATTTATTACTTGGTCCGTATCAAAATCACAATCCTCACTTAGGCTTGAGCTAATTATAAACCTAGGAAGAGAGGGGTAATTCAATAATAATGATAAAATAACTCAGCTTACAAACTAACCTAGTCGATAGCTAGAAAACCGCACGTGGTCTCGCAACGGGTAACTAAATCAACTAAAGCAGAGAGATAAGCTACCCTTAATCTTTTGGTCCAACTCAAAGAGAATGAACGTACTTACCTAAATGATTCAAGAAACACAAACCCTAATGGCACGCGTCTACCACAGTCAATCAACACACTAGTATTAACCGTACTAGCAATTAACGACTGCATGAAACAAGTTCATGCAATAATCAACGACTCGGGGATCATGCAACCTAAAATACATCTAATGTCAGAAAGGTTCATGGAATAATATCACAAATTATGAACTTTACAAGAATTAAACAATCAGACACAATATTAGCACCCGAAAACTAATAAATCAACCGTTAAACATCAAACCTAGGCGATTCTAACCAATATAGCCAATCATAATCAATGAAAAGTAGCAAATACATATATCAGTGATGAACACGTTCATATAAATCTGATTACAAAAGGTTTGAATGATTAAATGCCGCAAACGAACTTAAAATCGTTAAAATACTCAAAACCGACAACTAAAGGATAAAAGATAAAACCGTAAGCTCGTCCTCCTTTGTTTACCCCCTAGAGCAGGTGTGGTGGCTGATGGAATGGTGATAAATTCGTTTTTAGGGTTAAAACCCTTTATATAGATGCTTAAACACCCCTTTCATATTATAAAATAGGTTAAAACAAGCCCACACAGCCCACTAGAAGACAAAATAGACGTTCTTATGATATCTGGCTGTTCTTGGGCACTTGGGAGGCCGCGTAGCACGACCATGGACCCCACCTTGGTTGCATGGCGCGGCCAAGGCCATTTCGTCCGTTTCTTCGTTTTCCATCTCGTTTATCTTCGTACGCGCATACCGACTTCATTAGATTCCCGTTTGAGCTGATTTTTTCTTCATTTAGACTCGTTTTTCTCTCACTTAAACCATGGAATCTACAATTATCATAAACATGTAATTTCATGCAAGAATAATAAATAATCGTTAATGGTTTACGGACAAAACAACACAAAACGAGATAAAACGCTATGTGTTTTGCAACACATCAGTGCGTCAGTTGAGAAGGAGAAGCAGGTTGAGTAGGAACCGGTGCTCATCTATAAGTGAAAACTGCCACATCCCGGTTATCTGGTGAAGAAGAATGATTCAGAGCAGTAGTTTAGGTTTCTTGACATGCTTAAGAAGCTCCATGTGAACATTCCATTTATTGAAGCTCTGCGAACATGCAAAAATATGCCAAGTTTCTGAAAGATTTGCTCACTAATAAGAAGAAAATTGAGGTGGTTTCGACTGTCACTCTTAGTGAGGAGTGTTCTGCCTCCATACAGAACAAGCTTCCTAGGAAGATGACAGATCCATGCAGCTTTACCATTCCTTTCTTGATTGGTAATCTTCATGTTAGCAATGCTTTGGGCGACCTCGGTGCAAGCATTAACCTCATGCACTATTCTGTGTTTGCGAAACTTAACATGGGAGATCTGCTTCCCACTCGAATGACCCAGCTGGCAGACCGATCTGTGAAGTTCCCAAGGGGCATTGAGGAGAACATGTTGGTGCAGGTGGACAAATTCATCTTTCCCGTCGACTTTGTCAAGATTGATATGGAAGAGGACTTGAATGTTCCGCCCATCCTCGGCCGTCCTTTCTTAGGCACCACACACACTCTCATTGATGTTGCCGATGGAAAATTGACTCTTCGAGTTCATGATGACACGATCACATTTGACGTGCAGAAATCCATGAGGCATACTCAGCAGAAGGATGCCACTTTTAATTTCATCGACGCCTTCATGATGCATGTAGGCAACTTTCTTACGAAGGTATGCGAGAGAGACACGTCCGACACCCAGATCATCGATGTGGAGAATCAGTCATTCGAGATGACAGATTTGATCTGGAGCAGGAGGAGGAGTAGCAGTTACCTGAGACAGTAGGACACGAGCCGATCATGAGTTCCCAAATCTTTTCTAATGTCCTTGCGGTTGAAGAGCGAGAGTTTCCGATCAAAAAACCATCTGTTGAGAACCCCCCATCTTTAGAGCTGAAAGATTTACCATTTCACCTCAAGCATGAGTTTTTAGGGGAGGGGTCTCAACTTCCCATCATCATCTCTTCGAGTTTGGAAACGGAGGAGAAAGAGAAGTTAATGGTTGTTATGAAATCTCATAAGCATGCCATCGCATGGAAGCTTATGGATATCAAAGGTATAAATCCGTCGTTTTTCACACATAAAATCTTTATGGAGGACGAGTTTAAACTTGTGGTGCATCCGCAAAGGAGGCTTAACCCGAACATGCAGGAGGTTGTCAAGAAGGAGGTTATTAATTTGCAAGATGATGGTTTGATCTTTCTGATCTCTGACTCCGCTTGGGTTAGCCCAGTCCAGGTGGTTCCTAAAAAGGGCGGTATGATAGTTATCACGAATGAAAAGATTGAGCTCATACCGACACAGACTGTAACAGGGTGGCGTGTTTGCATTGACTACCGCAAACTTAATTAGGCCACACAAAATGACCACTTCCCGCTTCCATTCATCGATCAGATTCTTGAGCGTTGGTCAGGACAGCAGTTCTACCGTTTTCTTGATGACTTTTCTTGTAATTTCCAGATCCCCATCGCCCCAGGTGATCAGGAAAAGACCACATTTACATGTTCTTTTGGCACATTCGTGTACCGACGCATGCCATTTGGATTATGGGTATGTTTGGCAAAACTAGCTGGTAGCTGCTGGTGGCTAGAAGCTGATGGCTGGAAGCTGGTAGCTGTAGCTTTTTAGATATATTTAGATGTTTGGCAGATTAGCTGGAGCTTTTAATAAAATGTATAAAATTACAAAAATGGGCATAACTATAAACAAAATTAGTAAATGTATTTATTTTGGAAGGTTATTTCAGTAAATTAACATACTAAAAGCTTGTGGCTCTTTCTAAACGCTACTAGTAGAAGCTTTAAGCTTTAAGCCTTTTCTTCTGACCTAAAAGCTTCAAGCTCCTTGAACCAAACAAGGCTTTTAATTGAGTAGGAGATTTTTCTTAAAAGCTTGAAGCTTGTAGCTCCTAAAAGCTCCTAAAAGCTTCATGCCAAACATACCCTATGTAATGCTCCAGCCACATTTCAGCGGTTCATGGTGGTCATTTTCCATGAGTTAATCAGGATTCCATGGAAGTCTTTATGGATGATTTTTCTGTCTTTGGGAATTCCTTCGATGAGTGTCTGCATAACTTAGATTGAGTGCTCGCTAGATATGAGGAGACGGACCTTATGCTTAATTGGTAGAAATGTCATTTTATGGTTCGTGAGGGCATTGTTTTAAGTCATAAGATTTCTAGTGCAGGGATTGAGGTAGATAGAGCTAAGGTAGACACCATTTCCAAACTTCAACCTCCTACTTCCGTGAAGTATATTAGTAGTTTCTTAGGTCATGCGGGATTCTACCGCCCATTTATTAAAGATTTCTCGAAAATCTCCCGTCCGATGACCCAGCTTCTAGAGAAAGATAGGCCGTTTGATTTTATTAGGGAGGAGTGTTTGAGGGCCTTTGAGTTGATTAAGGAGAGGTTAGTGAGTGTTCCTATTCTTGTTGCTCCCGATTGGAATATTTTATTTGAGATCATGTGTGATGTGAGCAATTTTGCTATTGGAGCCGTGTTAGGGCAGCATCGAGAGAAACATTTTCATCCCATCTATTATGATAGCAAGACCTTTAACGATGCTCAGGAGAATTACACCACGACAGAGAAGGAACTTCTTGCGGTTGTTTTCGCGTGCGATAAATTCCGTTTCTATCTCGAGCTTTCTAAGACTATCATTTTCTCTATCATGTGGCTATGTGGTACTTGTTCGCTAAGAAATATGCGAAGCACCGACTCTTTCGTTAGATCCTTTTGCTTCAGAGTTCGATACAGAAATTAAAGATAAAAGAGGAGCTGGAATTGTCACCGCCGACCACTTGCCACGGCTAGAAAATTCCGACATGGACTAGACCCGAGAACATGGAATTGGTGATGATTTCCCGGGTGAGACTCTACTGTATGTAATGGAGAGTGATGAAGGATTTCCATGGTTTGTTGATCTTGCGAATTATCTGTCCTCTGGTGAGTTAGTGCCCGGACTGACATATCGGTAAAGGAAGAAGTTCTTTGCAGATATCAAGTTCTACATTTGGGAGGATTCGTACTTATTCCATATTGGTGCGAATCAGGTGATTCGACGATGTGTTTTTGGTGATGAAGCTCGTATTATTCTTCAACATTATCATGAGTGCCCGACTGGTGGCCATTTTGGTGCGACTTATACCGCCAAAAGCGTGTTTGATGCGGGATTCTATTGGCCGACTATTTTTCGTGATGTGCATGAGTTTGTTCGATCGTGTGACGCGTGTTAGAGAGCCGGTAACATCTCATCCCGAAATGTGATGCCCCAAAACCCCATCCAGGTGGTTGAGATTTTCAATATATAGGGCATTGATTTTATGGGTCCGTTTCCTATGTCTAGAGGGAACATATACATCCTCGTTGCTGTCGATTACGTGTCCAAATGGGTGGAGGCTTAAGCCTTACCTATAAATGACGCACAAGTTTTTGTGGGATTCCTTCGAAAACTCTTTGCTCGATTCGGTACTCCTAAGGCCCCGATCAGTGAAAGGGGTACCCACTTTTGTAATGCTCAGATGGATAAGGTTCTGAAACGTTATGGGGTCAGCCATCGACTTTCAATGGCCTACCATCCTCAGACTAGCGGTCAAGTGGAAAACACCAATCATGGAATCAATAGGATCTTAGAGAAAACGGTTGGAAACAGTCGTGCGGACTGGGCTGAAAAGCTAGTTGATGCACTCTGGGCCTTTCGTACTGCTTTCAAAACGCCTATTGGGACCACTCCCTTTCGGCTAGTTTATGGAAATGCGTGTCATCTCCCTGTTGAGCTAGAACATCATGCGTACTGGGCATTAAGATCCGTAAATCTTGATTTATCTGCGACGCGAAAGAGTCGTTTTCTTCAGATTCATGAGGTCGAGGAGCTACGGCATGAGGCGTATGAAAGAAGTTGGGGGTATAAGGAGCGGACAAAGGAACGTCTTGATAAACATCTTAAGGGGACCAAAGAGTTTAGGTGGACAACAATACTGACAATCAACCAGATTTATCTTATTAGGCGAATTACGATAAGTGTACAACTATGTAGTTGTTAGGATTTAAAGTGGATAAGTATATTAGTATTCCTGATAAATGTGTTTGATACTATTTAAATACTGAAAATTTTTTTTAAGAGTTGTGGGTTTATATTGTATATCTCGGTTATGATCCTGTGTAGAATACTTTTTCAGGGACGAAAAAGGTTTAAGTGTGAGGATATTTGATATTGTCTAAAATATACATATTATTATATAGATATTTCCTGTACTTTCAAGTATTTTGAGCCTGATTTTTATTGATTATATTTCTATTTGGCTCATAATTGGATTTTAAAGATTTCAAGAGACAATGAGCTATTATTGAGTATTTTCTTTTACTAAACTTGTAACGACGAGTAAAACTTCAAATAAGTTATTATAATTGACAATTCTCTTTAGAATTATTTTTATATATCAATTATTAAAGGTGTTCATCTAAATAACAAATAAAGTATAATGAAAGAAAATGTTATATCGAAATAATTTACTTACCGTCATCAACACATAAAAAATATAGCATGATTTAAATTTATATACATATTTTAATGCAAATATTTAACTCATGAATAATTATTTGTTTGTGTTTTCAGATGGAGACCGTAAAGAAGTCACCATAGAGTGGCCCACAAAATCAAAGAAGGTTGGGCTTATGTTTGGTCACACAGACTTTCAAAGTAAAGAGAAATGCCAATTCAGGCCAAGAGATTAATGGTGAGAGCCTGTTGCTGTGAGGCTATTACTTGGATAAAAAGAAATAAACCCTACAACATTAAAAGGACATTATATTATAAGATTGCTGGGCTTTGTTTTGTTGGCGACAAGTGGGGCAAACAAAAGGAAGAGAAGCCAACAAATGATACATATTATTATCATTATTTTTTTTGTTGGCTATTGTGAAAGAAAAAAAAAGCTGTGGTACAAAGTTTGGTGGTCAAAAGTACACGTCTAGGCAAAACAAAAGAAAGAAGGCATGCATCTAAGTAGGTAAAAAAAGTCTACGGGCAAAAGAGAATTAATATTAAGCAAGCAAGTTGGCTAGTAGTTCAACTTTTATTTTTTTTACGATGATCCATATTCGTTATATTGTTTTTGTTTCATACTTTTATATGAGTAGCTAAATACTTTACACTACCTAGGTTTTGGTTGAGTACTATGTTAGATTGATGGTTTGATGAATTATTATTTGACATTGGTTGATTTAGTGTTATGGTAAAGTTTCTAATGGTTTGTTCATGGTATTGTTAAGTAATTGAATCTAGTTTATTATTTTAATAATTACTTCACTTGTGTTTAATAGTTTTTAGTGATTGTTAGATGCATGATTAGGTTGTCTACTTTGTGTTTTCAACTTGTTTGCGGTTTATGGCTGAAATAATCATAGGAATAATTTTTGAGATTGGATTAACTTTTATTGTTCTATCTCTAGAGAGGTCGGGAGACAATTTATTGTTGTTTCATCTTTGTCTTTTGCGGGTTTGGGTAATAATTGCACGAGAGTGAGTTATCCTAGGTCCCTTAGATTATTGTCATATAAGTCGTGTTCAAAGTATTTATTAATACCCTCTTATATTAATATATATTGTATTTGAAGAGACGAAGGTGATTTGGATGTTGGGGTACCATAGTATTATTAGGTAAGGTGAGACCGGGAGATGATCCAAACCTTTAACAATTGAGCTTCACATGTCATTAAAGTCAAGGGTGTCGTTGGTGAGGCTAGGAGGCGATCTAGCGTACTTTAGTGGTCTTTAGTGTCATATTTTTAAGATATTGTTTTTCAACCAAGTCAAGTTCATTAACTATTTATTTAACTAGTAGGATTCCATTACCTAGGTAGTCGTTTTCTCATATTTGTTTTTAAAACCCAATTTTTATAAAGTTTTGTTTTTAGTTTAATTTATAATTAGTTAAGTATTATTAGTTTAATTAATATAAAAACAAATATAAAAATCAAAAGAAAGTCTAGGTTAGTAATCATTATGTTTAAAAATTAGAGTTTACCCATAGTGTCCTAGGTTCGATATCCGTTCTTACTTGCTAGCTACATTGCAACGGTACCTTTGCCGATTGTGTGTGGTTGTTTAGGTGAATTCGGTAAAACTTGGTATTTAATATTATATACACACTTTTCACACATCAGTGCGATTCAACTCTTACAACTTTTGTTATCATTTCTTGTATTTGTTTCATATATTGCTCAGGTAGTTGTTGAGCTTGTTCATTTTGAGCAAGATTGCCTTCTCTTTTTTGAGAAGCTTCTGCGTTGTGAGATTTTTCTTGATTCGACATTCTAAAATAATTTTATTCTTTTCTTAAAAACACACTTTATATATATATATATATATATATATATCCCTACTCTACTAGAACGTTCAACATTCTTATTTTACACAACATTATAAATACACAAACTACATATACATTTCATGACAACACCGTAGGAGTTCCTAATCATTCATGAACTTCTTGACCATTTTTTTCATTTTGTTGTATTTGTGGAGAAGTTTATCTCCCACTTCTTCTTCTTGCTTCCATTGGTAGCAACTTTCTTTCTCAACTCATCAGTCTCATGCAGAGCCCGATCCAGATGTTCCTCCTGGGATTGTGGCATGACGTTTGGATATCCATATTGCGGCGGTGGGTCACGGTAACCCATCGTCACGATGTCGTAATGATTCTTCGGATATGGAGATGAGGTTGCCTCAAATGGATGATTAAAGAAAGCTTCAGCTGCCACTTCTTATTGACGGGTTTCGTTTGCTTGCTCAGATATTGAAGGGATCTTACCTTGAAAAGGTTGGAAATCCGGTGGAAACCTGATATTGATTCCTTGAATATATTGTACATAAGGGTCTTCAGGATCATATCATGGGTTCATGTGAAAAAATGGATGTTGACATCCCTCATCGGGCTGACAATCACATTTTGAGTTGAACGAAGGTTCTTCCATTATAGTGCTTACTTCCTAAGAGATTTCTTCATCTTCTTCTGGATATTTCTCTTCTGGGTCTTCCTCTTCTTCTATGGCCATTGCTTTATTAGTTACTTCAGGGTCGAGGTGGTATCTTTCGTACGGCTAAATGACTCTCATTTTTGGTCTTCGGGAAGGTATGGGAGTTGGAGTGAGTGTTGGTTGGATTATGAATGGGTGTTCCGAAATTCCATAGTCTTTGGTCAGAATGACATTGCATCCAACTAGATGAGTCAGACTCGGGTTCAACCTTTATTTGCTTGTTTCCTAACATCTCATTGGACGGGTGATACGTCGGGATATCAGAAGGGTGATAATACAGAATGTTTGATGGATGATAACTTGGGATATTTGTGGGGTGATACTCTTGCATCGGAGGATCACTTGGTATGTTGATTGGTAGTTGTTCAGTGCCGGGAAAATACACCGGTGTGGGTCGGTCAATCGGATGATCTTGTTTAAGAAGTCTTCATAGTATTCTTCACTTATGTTGTCTTTTAGGAATATCGGTTCGAGGCGTCCGACTCTTCTTGCGTCGCACATAAAACCGTTTATCATTTTTTTGAATGACATCTACGGGTGGTTTAGATTGTGGAGGGATAGAAAAGTTTACCAGCCTATTTTATCCCTAATTATATAAAACAATAATAATACTTTATCACTTGGATCTAAGCTTAGGTATTATTAATTAATACCTAATTCTCTAAGATCGATGGTTTTGATACCAACCTATCACACCCCCATCTTGGGCCTGGGCGCGTGACCAACAGTTGGTACCGTTTTTTGTCAACAAATCAGATTTACGGATTAATGCGGACATATTTGCGTGGATTAAAATATTAATAATTACATATAATCAAAATACGGGATTTAAAATACCCGTTTAATGTTTACAAAAGATTACATGTTTAAACAAAACCACCACTCACATTTAATATTTAACAAAATGATCTGAGCCATCAGATCGTCTAGTAATCACTTCGTTTCCCCAAGCGCTTAATCTTCGTTACCTGTAAAATAGTTTAAAAATATGCCATCAACACATGCTGGTGATAGTTGACGCAACATATTTTATTTACTTAATTACCCCTCGAGACATAACTTAGGTCTCGGCTATCGTGGCTTAGGAATAATCAAGTTAAAAACTAAATCACAATTATAAACTTAAGCTTAACTCGAAACCGCTCAGCAAACACCGAAGCGTTCGAGATTACTTAGCTACCATTAGTATGCACTCGGACATAACTTGGGTCCAACCCGTCATGGCGAAGGCATATAACTAGGTGTGGCACGGTGTGCCCACCGTCTAACCACATATGTAAGGATCCAGAAAAACGTACACGACAACCTGAGGGCCAACGATTACTTTTGTTCATAATGTTTTAGAGATACGTAATCTCATGTAATCAATTTAATTTGACTCGATTTAACAAATTATAAAAGTTTGGGGCGTATTCACCTTTTCAAATGACCTGCTTCACTTCACTGATCGAGTTGTATTTCTTGTTATCTCGGACCTATAGTATGAGTATAACTCTTTGTTATTACTAGATCTGTAATCTAGCTTTAGACCTTTAGTTTATATCGTTTCAACCTTAATATCACTGTTTATTTCGTTTTATACCCCTATAGCATCGTTTATCTTGTTAAACTTCAATAGTTTAATTTATTAATTTTTACCTAATATTTTCGTGTAATCCTTGACCCCATGGGTGTGTTTATATATTTTTTTCTTAGTTTTGATCTTTATAGTTCATTGTTTTTAATTTTAAAGTTTTCATATAAGAATTTATTTATTTATCTTAAAATCCACATATTGGGATGGATTATGTAGACTATCCGACGATAAAGGTAATTATGGGTCGACACATAATTATCAAAGTCATCGCATGGAAAACATAATAAGTACGGTTGTGTGGAATAATTCGGAACTTGGAATGATTTTGGGAAACGGGACAAATGCAGTATGATAAGAGCATGGTGGATATGCCGATGGTACATCCTATGTATAAGTGCTCTTGCCATTCATCCCATTTGTGGCGTTTTTTAGTCATTCAAAGATCAGTGTTACTAATATGTTTTTTATTGATTTTATTTTTCACATATATATAAATTTGTTAAAACTTTTAACAACTCCATGTAGTAGTTGTTTTATTTATTTTATTTTTAATTTAGTTTCGGGACGAAATTTCTAAAAGTTGTGAATCCTGTGACATTCGTCATTTTTGAAACCCAAAAACCCAACCAATTTTAAATTTTTGTCACCTTTCGGATCTTCATTTATTAATAAAATGGTGAATTGTTTTTGTATTTATGTTCATGATGTTGTTTATGTTTACAATGTTGTTTTTATTATTTATGATGGTACAAATTTAATTTTAAGTATTATACTATCTTTTTTAATCAATTGAGTAAAAAACATTTAATGGGTTATAAAAACATTCAATTGGTCAAAATTAATGATTTCAAGCCTTATGACTAGCCTCTTGACTAGCCATCAAATAAACTCACTTTGACCTTGTTATTAACGATTTTGAGTCTATATAAAGCTCACTCATTCTCTACAAGTTCTTGGCACAACTAATTTACACTCAAAATCATTCAAGCTTGTCAATTTCTCTAAAGTCTTAATTTTGACTTTCAAAAGACTACTTCTCAAGATGTATTATTTTCTTCTTCTTTTGTGATACAATCCCCGGGTAATGTTTATTTCTTGTCATTACGCATAACGATTGTTTCCATGATGACAACCCAAATGACATTCATGGAGACATATCATCCTTCGTAATCGTCTCGGTTATGTTCGATTTATGAATTTTATGTTTAAAAGTCAACTTTTATTTTTACAAAGTAATGATATAATGCTAAATATTTATGTTTCCCGTGTATATTTTATTTAATATTTCAATTGTTTTTGTTCGTTTATAGTCAATATATGTATACTACTAACACTTTTATGTTTTGTAGGTTCCGGGAGTTGATCGTGATAAAAAAGGATGAAAAACGAGCTAAAAAGAGCCGAAACGGAGATCCGAAACGCGTCAGGAAGGGTCAGAACAGAGAACCGGTCAGACTGGGCCGGTCTGACCGCCTCCCTTAGTGGAGCACGCCGTGCCGCGCGACTGGGAAGGCTAAGGCCCATCATGCGGTGCCTAGGGGCTGCTTGGTGGTATTTTAATTCGTTTTTGCTTCATGTTGGGCCTTGTTTTGGGTATTTAAACACATTTAACTTAAACCTAAACATATCCTGAAGCCACCATCCGAATTGGAGAGTTCTTGGAGCTATCTTTCGAGTTTCTTGGTGATTTTGAAAGCAAGGAGACAGCCGGTGAAGACTTATACATTCACGTTTGGAGATTACGGGTTTTATCGCCTTTAATATTTCGTTTATTAGATTTTCACCATGCTTTCAGTATTACTTGTTTTGTTTGATTTAGACTTTATGATGCTAGGCTAAATTCCATAAACTACCAAGGTCATTAAGAACCTTAGTTCGGTTTGATTTTGTTTGGATTGCGTTTCGTTATGGATTTTATGTTCTAAGTAAACTGTTAAGTTTGATTTAATTAATGCGTATTATTGCTTGGTTTTGTTTACTTGGATTTATTGTTTCACATTGCCCTTGTTGATTGTTTCATAGGATAGGGTTTTGTTAGGTCATTTATGATGTGTTCTTGACTAGTTTGTGATTAATATCGATTAAAATCATAGAAACAATAAAATCAATTAAACAAATAAAAGTGAGCTTCTAGCCTAGAAAGCTGTAAGGTGATAGGCTATTGATAGATCTTTGCTTGTCGGGATTACTAGATTTAGTTCTTCGTATTGAGTCCGTCTAGGTTTGATTGTCAGCTTAGTCTATTAAGTTACTTGAGTCTGCTTTACTATCTTTGAATTCCGCGCTGTAAGGTAGGTTTTCGTCATAAAGATACTTAGACATAAGCTATTAAATAACCGTAAAGAAGTTTAATTAATAAACTGGTGAGTCTTAAAACTTGTAAGAAATCCATAGGCGTCTTCTTTAAGTTCAAGGGTCCTGTTCGGGTTTTCTGTCAAGGGTATATTTTATGATCCCAATTCCATAACTTGGGTTTTCCATTTAATTAATAACCGTATCTTTGGGGATTCTAGCCTAGGTAGTTATCTTTGTCATCTGAATTAATCTAAGTGTTTAATTGTTTATTAGTTTAAAAGTAATTAGGGTTAAGGTTTATTAATTAATTAATTAGTTTAATATTATGATTATGTTATATTATTATTATTATATAAATTAGCGTTAGGTTTTATTAGTTTATCATTAGTTTAATTAAGTAATCATTAGTTAATCATTATTAATAGTTAAGCAATCATTAGTTAATAATTATTTAGAGTTTTAATTGTTAGTATTACATTCCCCCTCAAATATTATTAATAAATAGTCGTGTCTTGTAGTTGAGTCTAATTTGCTAGTTTCGTAATTTATAGAATCCTGTGGGTTCGATATCCGAACTTACTTAGCTGTACTAGAGTCGACCGGTACACTTGCCAGTTAGTAGTTTAAGTTAAGTTTAAGAGTCTAGAATTATTTCTTAGTGTCTAGATTAGCTTATTTTTAGTTAATAATTATTTGACTACTTTTAGCACATCAAGTTTTTGGCGCCGTTGCCGGGGAATCTTAACGATTGCGTTATTTGCTTTATTTGGACTTAATTGCTACATACGTGCTATTTGTTTTATTTTCGTTTGAGTCGTAGGAGTCTAAGTTAATTTTAGTTTATTTTCGTTTTTAGCTTTAAATTTTATTTTTAGTCTACTTACTTGATCTGTTGCGTTTTCAGGTTTATGCCACATCTTCGTTCGCAAGGACCACTGCTGGTAAATCTGGATTTTTCTCCATTCAAGACCGAGACCAGCTCGTCAGTAGAGAAACCACCGTCAGAAGCTACTTCTTCACCAAAATCGTCACCGCACAGTTCACCACCAGAAAGTCCGAGAAGTCAACCAGACGTCCAAATGGCCGACGATAGAACAGTTGCTACCCAAGCCTTCGATGGCTTAACCGGAAACCAGTCATGCATCGTTGTTCCCGAGATCGACAATCCCAACTCATGGCAGATCCCGTCATACATCATGAACAACATCGTTCAAACTAATCAGTTTCATGGGAACGATGACGAGGATGCACCGGCTCACATTAAACGACTTTACCGCGTTTTGAAAACGTTTAATTTGAAAGGTGCTACTGAAGATGCAATTTTCTTACATCTTTTTCCTTTTTCACTTGCAGGAAAAGCGGCTCGTTGGCTTGACACTCAGCCACCTGGCACGTTCACTACATGGGAAGCACTGCGCTCAGCCTTTATCAAAAGACACTTCCCACCGGCTAAAGCGGCTATTCTTCGTGATCAGATTTACTCTTTTCACATGGATCCGGATAAAGAGAATTTTCATGCTTGGGAGCGTTTTCAGAACATGCTAGCTCGTTGCTCACTGAATGGTCTCACACCTTGGGCTCTCGTGGAAAATTTTTACAATGGGCTGACAAATGAAACCCAAGTTCGTTTTGACACTGCTGTTGGAGGTAACCTAATGGCAAGGAAAAACATCACCTAATGCAACGAGATGTTTGAAAGCTTTGCTCAATATGACCTCGCCAAAGGGCCATGACGCGGGAGTTGGGTGAGCTTACACCGACTCGTATGTCGTTATCGTTGGCGGATCGTTCGGTTATGTATCCGAGAGGTATTATTGAGAAATTTTAGTGAAAGTTGACAAGTTTGTATTTCCGGTTGATTTTGTGATACTTGACATGGAGGCCGTCGAGAGGGTTCCCATTATTCTCGGTCGGCCATTTTTTAGAACGGCTAAGGCTCTTATTGATGTGTATGAGGGGCGAATCACACTTCGGGTTGGTGATGAGAATGTTACTTATGATATTGCAAAGTCTATGAAGCACCCGGGTGATAATGATGATTTTAGTGGTCCATGCCATTCAGTATATTTTCTTAATTATTTTATTCCGGGTTTTGATAAGTGTCTTGACTATATTTGCGGAAACGATTTGGTTGGGATGGATGCGGGTGAAGAGTTGACAGAAATTATGGAGGATGGTGAAGAAGAAGTGGTAGATGACGTTTCTTGTTCAGCGGAGATCATGGAGGTTAGTGAGATTATTTGTGAAAAAGAGGCGTAAAAACCCGCTCCATTGGAATAGAAGGTAATTCCATCACATTTAGAGTATGCGTATCTTGAAGAGGGCTCAGATTTGCCCCTTATTGTTTCTTCTAAGTTGAGTGAGGAAGAGAAGGCAAAGTTGATAGAGGTGTTGAAGATGAATAAAGGGGCGATTGCATGGAGACTTTCGGATATTCAAGATATTAGCCCCGCTTATTGTACCCACCGGATTTTGATGGAAGATGAGTATAAACCGGTGGTTCAACTCCAAAGGCGTTTGAATCCAAATATGCAAGAAGTTGTCAAGAAAGAGGTGCTTAAGTTGTTGGATGCCGGGGTAATTTATCCGATTACGGATTCTCCATGGGTAAGTCCGACTCAAGTTGTTCCAAAGAAAGGGGGGATGGTGGTGGTTATGAACGAGAAGAACGAACTCATCCCTTCGCGTATGGTTACCGGTTGGAGGGTTCGTATTGATTACCGGAGGTTGAATGATGCTACTCGAAAAGGCCACTTCCCGTTGCCGTTTATTGATCAAATGTTGGAGCGTCTCGAAGGTCAGCAATTTTATTGTTTTCTTGATGGGTTTTTAGGATTTATACAGATTCCAATCGCATCGGAAGACCAAGAGAAGACGACTTTTATGTGTCCGTATGGTACATATACGTATCGTGGTATGCCGTTTGGGTTGTGTAATGCTCTGGCTATCTTTCAGCGTTGTATGGTGGCAATTTTTCAGGATATGCTAGAGACGTCCATGGAGGTTTTTATGGATGATTTTTCGGTGTATGGTAATTCTTTCGATCAGTGTTGGGGTAATCTTGAGAGGATGTGGATGAGGTGCATCGAGACAAAGTTAATGTTGAATTGGGAAAAGTGTCACTTTAAGGTGACGGAAGGGATAGCTTTGGGTCATAAAATTTCAAGAGATGGTATAGAGGTGGATCGGGCAAAGATTGACACGATTAGTAGGCTTCCTCCACCAACAAATGTAAAAGCTATAAGAAGTTTTCTTGGTCATGCAGGTTTCTACAGGCGGTTTATTAAGGACTTTTCAAAGATCACCCGCCCGATGACCCGATTATTAGAGAAAGATGTCCCTTTTGTGTTCGATGAAGAGTGTTTGAAGGCGTTCAAGTTTCTAAAAATCAACTCGTAAGTGCTCCTATTCTCGTGTCACCGGATTGGAATTTACCTTTTGAGCTCATGTGTGATGTGAGCGATTATGCGGTTGGAGCGGTTTTGGGGCAAAGGCGTGAGAAACATTTTCACCCTATTTATTATGCAAGCAAGAAGTTGAATGATGCCCAAGAGAACTACATCACAACCGAGAAGGAACTTTTAGCCGTTGTGTTTGCATTTGACAAGTTCCGGTCTTATCTCGTACTTTCTAAGACCACCGTTTTTACCGATCATGCAGCTTTGTGTTTTCTCTTTCACAAGAAAGACGCGAAGCCCCATCTCATACGGTAGATTCTTTTACTCTCCGAGTTTGATATAGAGATTAAAGACAAGAAGGGGGTGGAGAACGTTGCGACAGATCATCTTTCTCATTTAGAAGATCGGAAGAGAGAAGAGATTCGCGAGCAAGAAATTGGTGATAGATTCCCGCATGAGTCGATTGATTTTGTTACAGCCGAAAAGCAAGGTTTGCCATGGTTCGCCGATTTTGCTAATTATTTATCTACAGGCCTTGTGTTGAAGGGGATGACTACATAACAAAAGAAAAAGTTTTTCCGGGATGTTACTCGGTATGTTTGGGACGATCCTTTTCTTTTCAAGATTGGTGGTGACCGAATTCTTCGAAGATGTGTCGAAAGAAGAAGAGTTGAATATTCTGAAGCATGTTCATGAAGGATTAACGGGAGGTCATCATGGTGCGCATGCCACGACTCAGAAAGTATTTGATAGTGGTTTTTATTGGCCGTCGGTTGTAAAAGATGCAGTGAAATTTGTTAAAATGTGTGATGCTTGTTAACGCACCAGAAATATTTTATCGAAGAACGAGATGCCTCAAAACCCCATACAAACTTTTGAAATTTTTGATGTTTGGGGCATCGATTTTATGGGACCGTTTCCCGCGGTGGTCACAAGTATATTTTGGTGGCGATAGATTACGTTTCTAAGTGGGTTGAAGCCCAAGCATTGGCCACAAATGATGCTAGAGTTGTTGTGAAGTTTTTAAAGAAGTTGTTTACTCGGTTCGGAACTCCACGGGCGATTATTAGTGATCGAGGTGCTCATTTTTGTAATTCCATCATGGAGAAAGCATTAGCTCGTTATGGAGTTACTCATCACACCTCTACCGCTTACCATCCTTAAACGAATGGTCAAGTCGAAAATGCTAATAGAGGGGTGAAGAGAATTTTGGAGAAGACGGTAGGGATAAGTCGGAAAGATTGGTCAGAGAAGTTGGATGACGCGCTATGGGCATTCAGAACCGCATACAAGACACCGTTGGGTACTACACCATTTATGTTAGTTTACGGTAAAGCATGTCATCTTCCCGTTGAGTTGAGCATCGAGCGTTTTGGGCGTTGAAGGCGGTAAATCTTGATCTTATTGAGGCCGCAAGGAAGAGGTATTTTCAAATTTATGAGTTAGAGGAGCTTCGTGATGCTGCGTATTCTCGATCGTTGGATATCAAGGAAAAGACGAAAGTGTTGCACGATCGACGTTTAAAGGGAGGTAAAGACTTCAAGAAAGGTGATAAAGTATTGTTATATAATTCTCGTTTGAAGTTATTTGCAGGTAAGCTGAAATCCATGTGGACGGGACCATATTTGGTGAAGGAAGTATTCTGATATGGAGCGGTGGAAATAGAAAATCCAGACAATGGAACTTCGTGGAAAGTAAACGACCATCGTCTAAAGCATTATCTTGGAGGGCCGGAGGATTCAACCGAGGTGGAGGAAACTCCCCTAGATCCATCGAACTAAATCATCAACGGGGTTCTTGAGTGAAAACTCAAGTGTAGAGTTTGTAAAATTCCTTTATTTTATTTTCGTTTCTTTGAGTCGCTAACTTTAGTTTTTGTAGCTTGGTTTCATCGTCGAGTCAATGCAAGGAATCATCACTATCATAACGAGAGGTTTTGCGAGGATTCAAAGGTTGCTAGGTAAGTTTTGCACGTAAAAATAACATAAAATGGGCATAAAAAAGAGTTGGCAATTTTCTAAAATTTTTCTAAGGAAAAAAAGGGACAAAAAAACGTTAAAACTTTCTGTTAAAACACCCCATCGCGCGGGCGACGGGGTCTTTCTTTTGCAGCCGCGCGACGCGAGCACAAAAAAAATTAAAAACCTTCAGCTACGCCCGCGGCGTAGCGCGACCAGATGGGGCTCGAGCCTCCGTGCGGGGCGGCGCCCCCCTTAAAATATATCCGATTTTTTTTTTTTTTATTTTTTCACACCATATTACGCTAAATTTTTCATCTTTTTCAAAAATCCTTTTTCCTCTTAACCATATTCATCATTTTTTCTCCATTAACCTTCAAATTAAAGCTCAACATCACCCTAATATTCAC
The DNA here is from genome assembly GCF_021521415.1 of Bidens hawaiensis. Taxonomy (NCBI): domain Eukaryota; kingdom Viridiplantae; phylum Streptophyta; class Magnoliopsida; order Asterales; family Asteraceae; genus Bidens; species Bidens hawaiensis. The sequence continues at coordinate 95,182 of NW_027494621.1, forward strand.
CTAACACCATATCCCACCATTAATTCTAACCTAAACTCACCTAATCTCTCACTTGCACACACTTTATTTCTTAAATTTTTGCAAGTTCATCCGTTTTTCACTATCCAAGGTATGATTTCTTGTATTTTTTTTTTCGTAATTTTTGCACATTCTAATGTTAGTTTTAGCTTAGGTTTTGCTATCTTTGTTGTTGGGTTTTGTTCAAGTAAGTTTTTTGGGTTCGTTGTTGGGTGCGGTTTGGTAAGGGCTGGCAGTCTAGTTGAGATTTTGGGTGCGGTTGGTTGAGTTGGAATATGTTGAAACTTTATTTTTGGTTGCGGTCGGGTTGTCGGTTTGGGTTTAAACGAGTGTATCTAGTGTTGGATTTTGGTTTGAGATGTTGGATATTGATGTTTTTAGTAGTTAAAAACGAGCCGGAAAACATTTTTTATGCAATATATATTTTACCAAAGTATGGTTTTCCGCTCGTTTTTGAGTTAATTTTTCCTGTTGTTGGCACTTGGGTTTAATTGGGGCAATTAAAGTGCCAGGAGGAGGTGGTGTTTGTTGAGTTGGTATAAGGGTTTTCAGGTTTGTAAACTGGTAAAAGTCCATAACTAGCTGGGTTTCCTTTAGCTTCTTAGTAGATAATTAAACCACTCACACTTATTCAATTTTCATTTAAACGTGTCGGTTTGAATTATTTTGTAACCCGGACTTCCAAATTTATTTTATTTTCAGTTTTCAAAAAAAAAATTATAAAAAAATCCAAAAATTAAAAAATTATTAAGTTTTATTCTTTTTAGTTTATTTATTTACTCCCATGTTTGTTTGCTTGTTTAAATGTGTTTAGATGTCAAAAGAAGCGGGAAAGCGTAAACGAGGTTCGGCTGCGCGACTGCGAGGCGAGCCGGAACCGGTTATTTTCATGGAGCTGAGGGTTCGGGTGATTGAGTATCAACCCCGATCGATTGTGTATAAAAGAGCTCCAAAAATTATGAAAAGTTCATTGCTTAAGTTCGATGTAGATTCGCATGAATATGGTCAAGTATGTAAGTTAATAAATTTGGATCTTCTCACTTTAAAGACTATAGATTGGGATTTAGTGGATTCGTTGGTCAAAGAAGGCGCATTGAAGAGTTATTGGGCTCGAAATTTATGGCCATGTTACGTTTAAACGAAGCGCAGTATCACGAGCTGACACTAGAGTTTTCGAGCACGTTTCAATACAAAGATGGTAATTTTGCTCAGTCAAATGCGGTGTCGTTTTCTTTGGGAAGGAAATTGTATAATATGACTATGGCATAGTTTGCAGTAGCAAGCGGTTTTTATACGGATGAGGAGGTGAGAGAGCCGAGTTTTCTGACAAGTGTTCGGCGTGTGTTTACGAATAAGAAAGAGGTGAGTTTCGGTCAGGACAAGGTGGCTGCCTTTTGGAATAAACTTTCTATATGTTCGTTTTCGGGATCGAATGTGGCTTCGGATATTCGGGATCCCGTGATTCGGTTTATTCACTGGGTTTTGGTGAATACATTGATTGGTCGCGGTTCAGGCTATAATAAAGTAAACTGGTTGGATATCTTTTGCTTGTTGGCGATGGTTGAGAAGGTTCCAATTAATTACGCGAGTCTTTTAGCATGTTCGTTTCATCGGACGAGACGTGGTGGAACCAAAAATAGGTCAAAGTTAGATATGGGTCCATACATCACACGTATTGCTGAAAATTTGGGTGTGTTTGCTAGGTTTGGGCCCACAGATTCATCCACCATCGAGCACCGCGGCTGCTGCAGCTATGAGAGCTAGCTTATCGTCACGTCACCAGAGGCCACTTCACAGATCAGAGAGACCGGGTGCTCAGTTCCCGGTCAGAGAGCCTCGCCCCGCAGATATTACTTTGGATTCATTATATGACTGGATGGAGTCCGGTTTTGATCAAATCAGGGGGTATGTGACGGAGCAGCGGGACGAGTTGAGACAGATGATAGAGGCAAACCAGAGAAGACAGGATGAGCACATGAGATAAATGATGACTACACTAAGGATTGGGTTGCCTGCTTCTCTTCGACAGCCGGACGTTGCGGGTCCGAGCAGGTCGAGTGCCCTGGGTGGTTCGGGGTATGGTCATGGAGTACCTTTTTATGGGCCGTGTCATCCGGAGTTTGATAATGCTGAGCCATGCCACATTCTTGAGCAGGAGTCGGAGGAAGAAGAGGACGAGGATTGAGTTTGAGTTGACGAGCTGGCATGGGAGTTTATGTTTTTGTGATGTTTTTATTTTATTTTTTTTATGATGTATTTGTTTTTATTTGGTCTGTATTGAGATTTTATTTTAGGCTTTTTGGTTGGGTTGGCGGGTTGGAAGTTGGCGGACTTTGAAAACTTATAAGTAACCTTTATTTTTTAGATGTTATTTTTGATGTTACTTAGGTTTGTCGAGAGGAGTGGACGTGTCCTTCAGAGAGAGAGAATGAGTTACCATTTCATGTTTAGCGGTCGGTGAGGAGAGCACCCATGGAAATAGACTGGCACATTGACAGTCTCGCATATTATCAGCTAAGTGTTTTCAATTATACTTTGTTATGTCTTTGTTTTTATTTTTAGGTTTCGTGCTTTTTATTTTTATAATTTTAGCTTTTGTTTTAATTTTTCGAGTGGTGTTTCCCGTGCCCGCATTGAGGACAATGCAAAATTTAAGTGTGGAGATGGGACACAAGTGTTTCAACTAATTTTTGTTTTGTTTACGTTTTTGTACTTGAGTTTGATTTAAAATAATAATAATAATAAAAAAAATAAAAAAAATAAATTTAAAAAATGTTTTAAAAAATGTCCATTGGGTCTAGTTTTTGTTGCGTTAAAGTGGGAGATGATGATTTTATTGGAAATCGGTTTTTCAAACTACTAATAATATGAGATAAATAAAAGAAAGTGCACTTAACTTGGGATGTGTCTATAGGCTCAGCCTTGAAAATGAAAGGGCAAATTTGATAAAATGGTTAAAACGGAAATCTTTTGTGGGTAAAGTGTTTTGTCCGTGAAAAATAAGTAATTAAAGGTCGGGCCATACTCAAGCCTCAATTATTGGTATGAAAAAGTGGAAATGTCATAAATTTTAAAAATCTGAATACGTTATCATATGATGCTTGGGTAGGTTTAACGTTAGAGTATGCCGTGTAGCCTTTGATATAAATCTTAAACTGCTAGTTTAGTGTTTTACACCTCATCGGCGTATGGTTTTATAACCTTAAATCTTGTATTGATGGGATGCTTCGGGTCCGGAGACCATGGGTTTGTGTGTAATCTATTTGTCTGGGTATTCACAATTCCTAAGTGGGGTTGTGGATATTTAAAATTAATCCAAAAAGAGCAAACCCTTATAAGACTTTAAACATGATCACAAAAGTACAAAAGTACAAATTCACTACAAACTTGATCATCCACGCTGTTAGCCATGTGGGGTCCCTTTGCTCGCGTCTCATTACCATTAAGAAACGGACCACAAGGGACACACTACATGTAAGCCCTGCAGATGAAATTTTGCATGCTCACCTATGGTGATGGGTTCGGGGTATTGCTTGATAACGGGGGTATGTCATGTTGTGGGGAGCATTAGCTATAAATTAATTGAACCTTAATCGTATCTTATGGCTGCTTGGTAGACTTTGATGCTTAAACTTAGGTGGATAAACAATACCCTTGATCGTCTTAACTATTCATAAAAATAGAGCAACAAAAGTTTTACTCTTGCTAATCTTGAGGTTTAAGTCAAGCTGGGGTGGTCTAGTCCGGTAAAAGATGAAAATAAGCGGGTCTTAATTGTGTAAACCACTGAGTACTATTAATGTCGAATCTCATTTGTCCCGGTAAAGACTAAGGCATGGGTTTAAGTGGACAACAATACTGGTGATCGCGGTTTTTGCGTTTTTCTGAGCTTTTAAAACTAACCTATATGTTTGTAAGACCGTAATTTTCCGATTCTGATCCAACTGCATCAAACTTTTTCAGGGACGAAAAAAGAATAAGTGTGGGGATATTTGATATAATGCTAAATATTTATGTTTCCCGTGTATATTTTATTTAATATTTTAATTGTTTTTGTTCGTTTTTAGTCAATATTTGTATACTACTGACACTTTTATGTTTCGTAGGTTCCGGGAGTTGATCGTGATAAAAAAGGATGAAAAACGAGCTAAAAAAGAGCCGAAACGGAGATCTGGAACGCGTCAGGAAGGGTCAGAACAGAGAACCGGTCAGACTAGACCGCCCCCCTTGGTAAAGCACGCCGCGCCGCGCGACCAGGGAGTCCAAGGCCAGTCGCGCGGCGCCTAGAGGCTGCTGGGTGGATTTTTAATTCGTTTTTGCTTCATGTTGGGCCTTGTTTTGGGTATTTAAACACATTTAACTTAAACCTAAACATAACCTAAAGCCACCATCCGAATTGGAGAGTTCTTGGAGCTATCTTTCGAGTTTCTTGGTGATTTTGAAGGCAAAGAGACAGCCGATGAAGACTTATACGTTCGCGATTGGAGATTACGGGTTTTATCGCCTTTAATATTTCGTTTATTAGATTTTCACCATGTTTTCAGTATTACTTGTTTTGTTTGATTTAGACTTTATGATGCTAGACTAAATTCCATAAACTACCTAGGTCATGATGATCCTTAGTTCGGTTTGATTTGTTTGGATTGCGTTTCGTTATGGATTTTATGTTCTAAGTAAACTGTTAAGTTTGATTTAATTAATGCGTGTGATTGCTTGGTTTTGTTTACTTGGATTTATTGTTTCACATTGCCCTTGTTGATTGTTTCATAGGATAGGGTTTTGTTAGGTCATTTACTGTGTATTCTTGACTAGTTTGTGATTAATATCGATTAAAATCATAGAAACAATAAAATCAATTAAAGAAATAAAAGTGAGCTGCTAGCCTAGAAAGCTGTAAGGTGATAGGCTATTGATAGATCTTTGCTTGTCGGGATTACTAGATTTAGTTCTTCATAAGGAGTCCGTCTAGGTTTGATTGTCAGCTTAGTCTATTATGTTAATTGAGCCTGCTTTACTATCTTTGAATTCCGCGCTGCAAGGTAGGTTTTCGTCATAAAGATACTTAGACATAAGCTATTAAATAACCGTAAGGAAGTTTAATTAATAAACTGGTGAGTCTTAAAACCTTTTAGAAATCCATAGGCGTCTTCTTGACGTTCAAGGGTCTTGTTCGGGTTTTCTGTCAAGGGTATATTTTATGATCCCAGTTCCATAACTTGGGTTTTCCATTTAATTAATAACCGTAACTTTGGGGATTCTAGCCTAGGTAGTTATCTATGTCATCTGAATTAATCTAAGTGTTTAATTGTTTATTAGTTTAAAAGTAATTATGGTTAAGGTTTATTAATTAATTATTTAGTTTAAGGTTATGATTATGTTATATTATTCTTATTATATAAATTAGGGTTATGTTTTATTAGTTTATTATTTGTTTAATTAAGTAATCATTAGTTAATTATTATTAATAGTTAAGCAATCATTAGTTAATAATTATTTAGAGTTTTAATTATTAGTATTAAATTCCCCCTCAAATATTATTAATAAATAGTCGTGTCTTGTAGTTGAGTCTAATTTGGTAGTTTCGTAATTTATAGAGTCCTGTGGGTTCGATATCCAGACTTACTTAGCTGTACTAGAGTCGACCGGTACACTTTCCGGTTAGTAGTTTAAGTTAAGTTTAAGAGTCTAGAATTATTACTTAGTGTCTAGATTAGCTTATTTTTAGTTAATAATTATTTGACTACTTTTAGCACATCAACTAATAATCAAGAACAAATATTTTTTTAACATACTACTTCATCGTTTTCAAATTATGTTACTCACAAACCCGACTCAATAACCGGGGTCATGTCCGACCAAAAAACGAACCGCTCTTTAAACTAGTTTTCTTAAATTGTTCGGTTGGAACAAACCAGACTCATCTAAATTAATTCATATTTATTATGACCCATTTATTTTTCTAAGAATACAATAAATTAACTTAAAAAATCAAATAACCAAAAGCTTTTTTTAATAAACCCAATATATATATATATATATATATATATATATATATATATATATATATATATATATATATATATATATATATATATATATATATATATATATTATTCTTTATAAATTGCTTTGTCATAAACCGAACGTCCTAGCTATTTATTTATCTAGGGCCGTTCGTTGAGCCGAACTTTGTCGGTTCACTTGCTTAAAGGCATTTTTCGCTCTCGACTCGCTTACTTAACATGTGCGTTTTTCATAACCTCTTTTTAACTCTGTTAATATTTTTGGGGTGTAGCAAGTCACAAGTTTTTATTTCGTTAGTTATGCGCTTATTTACAAAACGATTCATATTTATCGTACATGTTAATATTATTCTTGCATATTATTTATGATTATACGTGAACTTTCTTGCAACGTGTTTACTATTTTTATGGTGGAAGTTACGCAAACGCATACACATACACATAGTGGGAGGGTCTGACAGGACGTACTTGCGCCGTCTAACGTTATGACTTCGATTGTTTACGTAAGGTGGTTCTCATTTCCCCGACTTCTGCAGCTTCGGCTAAATGAACGGGAGGGCGACACTATTTGATTTCATTATGTTTGAATGTTTATTGCATGACGATCGTCGAATCACACATTTTATATATATATATTTATATACGCCAAAACTTATGAAAACTTACCAACATGTGTTGTTGACAAAATATATTATTTTAAACGTGCTACAGGTTGATACGATGAAGTGACAGGATAAGAAAGTTAGTTATACCTTAGGATTATTTCGATGAATAATATTTGCTTCATTTAGATGTGATGTTCTTCTTGTCTCATTATCAAACTATTTGTGTACTTGCGAAATTATGAAATAAAATAAATATATTGTCACTATTAATAGTGTTATGAGCTTATGAGTGATGTGTACGTTGCAAATGGGCGTATTCCGCTTAAAGTCAGGGTGTTACAGATTGGTATCAGAGCCGTGATTATAAGATATGTGGTTAGACGTAACGACCTAGAATAGTTATAGTTTATTTTTAGGCCCCAATTGTATGTATACTATGTGTTATGTGCCCGCATCTTTTGAGATTGTTCATATGCTTCAACTATATTTATAATATTTTATAACGTCGCATGTGCACTTACTCACAAACAAACTCTAAGGCTTATGCCTAAGCAATTTTGTAATCTTTTCTATTTTTCAACGAATTTTTGATGTTTAATGTAATAATTTGTGTTTTGATATTTCGATTTTTCGTTGTCATTAAAGATGGTTTTACATGACGGGTTGTACTAACTAGAAGAAGGACTCACTTGTTTTTTGAAACCTTGACACCAAAATATTAAACCTAAAGATAAGCAATACGTATAAATCACAATCAACCGCGAGACCTGGTTGCTTACCGGGAGGGTTCGGAAAGGGTGTTGAAACTTATTAGGTCAAAACTTACCAAACCAAACGTCATATGAACTACACGTTTAAGTTATCAAACGTGATTATTTTCCTTTGTGAATAGAAAGTGGTTTCATCTTTCTCTTAAAAATTGCATACAAGTCATGGTGGTATATGCAATGTATGATTCCAAAGACTCGATTGTTTGTATTTTGGTTTTAATTGAAAAGTCGAAAAGTCATGGTGATACATGAATAGTCGAGTTTTCAATTCGTTTTCTCTATTTATATATTCATTTATTACTATGGTTTTAATTGAAAATTCAAAAAATCATGGTGATATATGAATAGTCGAGTTTTCAATTCGTTTCCTGAAAATTCAAAAAGTCATGGTGATACATGAACACTCGATTTTCAATTCGATTTTACTGTTTACATAAGTTTGTATTGGGATACTAAAATCCATCGTGGTTCATAGATATTCTGATTTCAAATTTGATAAAGTTTTAATTTTATTATTTATGAAATTCTTACTGAATTGCGAAAACTCATGTTGGGTTACGGACATTTCAAACTCGAATTCAAATATTGCTTCATGTAACTTTATTTATTTATTTTTTTATGATTTATATAGAGTAATTAAGATTTCATAATGTTTCATGTAGTGTTTCTTTTGGTTGGTAATTCGCATTTGATATTTACGTCCCGTGTCACATGAATCATTTCCGCTTCGCAACATTTCTTCTCATTTTCCTCGACTTCGCCCTTGAAACTCAACCCGTAAAGTGACAACCCAAATTTTCAAACAATAGGTAGTCGTTATCCCGACCATGATGACCCAAATGCATCAAAACTCATCAACACCAACCACAACAACAAGCACAAACACCAAATCTATGCCCTAACCAAATTAAAACCCGACACAAACCCAATATACCCAAAGCCAACCCAACAAAAAAAAAAGCCCTGCACGGAACACACAACCTTTGTATAGCTCGTTTATACGTCACCACTCAATCGCCTCACAATATCAAAATGCTTCCTATGACCCATTACTCAACCATTTCCCACACCTTATGTTTTACCATATGCTCATGTTGCGAGCCTACTACATTATATTGACCCAAACACACCAACAATGAATCAGGAACGCCTAACTTGTGTTTTGCCATGCAATACACTAAACCGCATTCCCTTGCCACTTGAAGCTTACTCTTAGTCTTGCGCCAATACTTAGTCCCTTCCTACTCACCAAAAATATCAATTTTTTTTAAACCACACATGTTTTTCCGCATTCATTTTTTTATAAACACATTACACTTATAATTTTAAATCCTCGAATATTTTAAAATATCAAATTCACAAGTATTTAATTAAGTTGATTTTCTACAAAAAAAGACTTTTAAGTCAAATAAAATGGTTTATTATTACTAGCAAAAGTGCCCGCACGTTGCTGCGGGTTCGTGCAGGCTATCTCCTTGTATTGGTTTGTAGTGTTTAGCATGGTGTGTAATGGGTTATCAGTGTGAACGCGCGTTCCACATGTGCATTAGGTTTGTTGGGTGTTGTTTTAAGAGGGGGGGGGGGGACTAAAATATTAACAGATCCATAATCCAAATAAATAAGACAAAACAAATATCACAAAGTTTATAATCTTGTTTATTCTCTCTAGCATGCAATCCTAAGTTTTTCTTCCGAACCAGCTTGAACATCACATCACATGATAACCTGCATATGCGTTGAAAATAAATTAGTTTTGTCAATACAAGGTTGAGTGAGCAACACACTAGTTTAAGTATACATACAGTATACATAATATATATATATATATACATATATATATATATATATAAGTATTTCAACAAGTCATATGAGAATAACAAATTAACCAATGAGCAAGTATAACTTAGATATGTTATGATGATGTTTATTTATAACTTAAGGATAAGTTAGAATCTAAATCGATATTCGATGAGAGAAAACTTTTATCAAAGTTTAATATGTTTTTAACAAATTAGAGTTTGAGGTTGAATGCTTAAAATATGTTTAATAGTTTATGTATAAGATATCATGAGTATTAAATTGTGCTATATTATTTAAATCACTTGAGGTATTGATATTATAATAACGTGATGATATGAATAGGTGAAAACCGATAGAGTGTAAATTGTTTTGATTGGCTCGTGAGAATCGAGTCTTGATGAAGGAAGAATTTGTATCCGATATGAAGAATAAAAATGTTTTGAGCGTATGAATAAATTAATCAATATATATTTATTAAAAAATGGTTTAGTAAGTAAGGAATTGATTAATTGCATAATTGCATAATTGAATAGTAGAATAATTGTATAATTAAATCAAGTCATAAACTATATCGTATAAAATCAAATAAACAATAAATAAACAAATAATGAATGTTCTTCGATGTGTTGGGTTTCCCGTGAGCTTTCCATGGCATTTTGTTTCCCCAACGTATTAGCATACCAAAACCAAAAAAATGTGTGAGTTGGCCTCCCATGAGCTTTACATAGCAATTTGAATGACCCAACTTAATTAACGAATTTAACGAATCAATTAAATTTGTCGGCCCATGATCGTTACATGGCGATTTAGCCGACCAAACTAAATAACGAATGGACGAACTCAAGCATAAGTAGTAGAAACATCTCATGTATCACCACAAATGATAATGCTTCAACAAAATATCGCAAATATAACGAATTGTGCAAATGTACAGTTGGCGTGTCCATGGCGTCCCATGGGTTTTACACCCAACTAGACATTTTAAAAATAATAAAACAAAATAAAGGGTGTAACCGTTTAGCCGATTACGTTAAACGCTTAAAGTGTCGGTCGGATGACAATTTCCACTATGGCGAGGAATCTTGTCACATTCCCTAGTTTTAAGTGAAAATGAGCAAAAACAAAGTTAGGAAATTCACAAGGAAATATACGACAATAAAAGGCAATCTAATAAAATTCAATAGAAATATTTTAAGATTGAGGCATAGCCTCGAAGTTATAAAAATATTTTGAGAATGAGACATAGTTTCGGAGTAATAAAATATTTTTGAGAGTGAAGCATAGCTTCGGAGTTGTGTGTGGATGACAATAAAATAAATAATTAACTAAGCAGTTAAATAAGTACCTAATCTAGCGAGTAATTACGTAAGCTATAAACAATCAAATAGAACACATCAGATAAACAAATAAGCACGTATGGGGTTCCTAAGCATGTTACTAAGGCACAACTAACGATCTATCTTAAACCTGGATCTGATACCAGTCTATCACACCCCAACCTATGGCGGAAATGCTGGGGCATGAGCTGATTGCTCACAGGTCTCAAGGTACTATCATGCATTATTAAATGTGACAATATCTATTAAATTAATTAAATAATCAACGACAACAAATACAAAATCCATAATCCAAATAAATAAGACTGAACAAATATCACAAAGTTTATAATCCTGTTTATTCTCTCTAGCATGCAATCCTAAATTTTTCTTCCGAACCAGCTTGAACATCACATCACACGATAACCTGCAAATGCATTGAAAATAAAGTAGTTTTGTCAACACATGGTTGAGTGAGCAACACACCAGTTTAAGTGTACATATAGTATATAAAAATATATATAATTATTTCAACAAGTCATATGAGAATAACAAATTAACCAATGAGCAAGTATAACTGAGATGTCGAGATGCACAAAGGCTATAACGACTGGCGTATGATCATACTAGACTGAGATTATGTTGGACCTCTTCGAATTGGAAGCATACAAAGCAAATAAGCACATAAACAAGTAAGGTATAAGTTGTTAACACATAAGACAATAGTTGCAGTTTTGAGTATAAGTATATTTGAGAAATATAATTTACGCATATGTCCCCAAAACGTGGAAAAAGAAGTAAAATGGGGGAATGTGGTACTCACCTGATCGGATGAACGAAATACAAATGAGAATGATTGGAGAAAGATGAACCCCTTCAGGATTTACCGTCAAGGATTCCTAATTAAATAATATTAATATGAATAAATTAATAATGAATCAACGCGTATAATAAATTTAAAGTTTCGATGTGATTTGAGTTATGTTGTGATGAGAATGGTTATTGATTAGATGATCGATTCCATCGGTAATTGTTATTATGAAAACAATATTATTAGTCATTATTTAAATTAAAAGAATTGTTTGCTTATTATATAATCTAAGTTATGAATAATTAATTTAAATAAATATGAGTTACAATATATTATAATGTGAAACGTTTAAATATTTAGTTACAATGAGTTTGATATTTTAGAATCTTTAACGATAATCCAACATTAAAAATATAACTTGTACTATACTAAATAATTTAATATTAAAGTTAAAATATATATTACAATACAATATGTATCTTGGAATATTTATCAAAAATCTAATTTTATAAATATAATTAACACGTTTAAAATACGATTGTTACAATTTCACAGAATGATACATAAATTTAATTTAATAAAGACAAATTTATAGAGACGTTTGACAACAAGAAAACACCAATAATGGTGTCGGGTTTAAGGAAATAATTATGATTTATTATTATTAAAATAATTACTTATAATACATACATATATATACATATATGAAAGTTTGTAACGAGCTTAATTAACAAGAAACATAAACTTTAATGGTTTCGGTTCAATAAAAAAATGTTTAATTTTATATTTCACATTAATTATTAGGGTTTATAATTGATTTAAGGTTTAAACATTTAAAATAGTATTAGCAAAAAGAAATAACAAAAATTGCCTGGTTGTGGTTCGAAACTACATCCCCCAGCCGGCTCCAAGCCTTAAACATACACACCCACCAGCTGCGCTGGGGGTGCCAATGGTTATGATATGAAAGCAGACATTTGAATACATTAACTGATAAGAAAACCCCAATTTAACTATGGAACCCTAGAATCCTAATCGTATGATGTTGATCTAATTAATATTAGAGCTATTTTTATACCGGTTAAGACGATTATAAACATACAAACAATTACCTTAAACGTAGACGATACAATGAAGAACGATGATTACAACAGACAGCTCAAAATTGCGTCTGTAAAGTTCATTACGGACTGTGTAAACGTAATTAGTGTTAGGGTAATGCTTTGCGAGGTGTCTAGGGTTGTGTATTCAAGATTAATTGTGTTTATAACAATCATATTTAGAGATTTGATTTCTTAGATAAAGCCAACTCGTTAAATAAGCTAAACACGACCAATTCGATTTCGTTTCTTAATAAAACATGTCGGTATAGTTTGTTAAAATATAATAAATGATTTACAAGAATCAATTCCAAAGTTATAGCAAGGATTAAGCTTCAAATAACGATATGGGTCATGGTTACAGGTTCATAAACGGGTTACAGATCCTGGGTGTGGGTTTGGTTATGGATTATATTATAATTTAAATCTGATTTGCCATTAGGTCCTTTAAGATTGGGTGTGGGTATAAAATAGGTTAAACTTTATGTTTAGGGTAAAATGTGTAATTCATTGAAAGTTATTTAATGATAATTAAGTATATATAATAAAATATTAATAATTTGTAACATCCCGTTTTTCTGGTTTCAGTTAATAAAATGAAATATGAGTTATTATGAGTCGGGCTAGTGTTGGGTTAAATGGATATGGGTTATAGACTTGGGTTATGAAGGAAAGAAGGAAAGACCATGGGCTTAAGCCCATGATCTATAATTATATAAGTCATAATTACCCATTTAATCATTCATTTCACAAATATTCCATACACCACCAAAACACACACTTAAGCTCTCTCTCTAATTCCTCTCCTTCCTCTAGCCGATCCAAGATAGAAACCGATCCCGATCCAAGGTAATGATAGTATGATGTTGTATGAACTAAAATCTGTTAGATTTAGTCACGAAACAATGAGCCGACACCGTTAAACCGTTAGAGTCACGAGATCCGGGTGGAATCAGGTATAAACCGAACCTAATGTGAGCTTAGGGGTCACCCTAGCTCAGATCTGGATCGAATGGGATGAAAAACGGAGAAAACGGTGGAGAAACAAGCAGGATCTCGTGTTTCCGGCGAGATCCCAGTTTTCCGGGAAAGGCGGCGTCAGAAAGTGGTACGAGGTTAGAGGAATGTCAGAGAATTTTATGACATTCTCTGACCTAACCCTATGTCGTTAACGGGGAGTTAACTAAATAGGGGTGATTCGCCAAGTAGTTTGTTAAAGGAAACTTAACGAACTAGGTGAGTTCGTGATCAAGTTCCCTTAGAATAAGATAACGAACTAGCTCCTAATTCGCGTTGATCATTCGTTAAAAGAGATAACGAATTAGAAGATTCAATTCGCAACAAGGAGTAGTTCGCTTTATGTACTGATTCGTCAAGGGTCCAGTTCGTTATAAGGACCGGTTCGTTAGGGGTCCAGTTCGTTACAAGGACCAGTTCGTTATGATAAGTCAATTACTTAAGAATAAGTAACGAACTAGAAGTTTAACATAATGATAGAACTCCCCCTGGACTTAAAGAAGAATGAGATAATTACATAATGGTCCTTGGACATTGATAATTTATGAAAGATACCTTTAAAGGTTAATGAGTAACGATTAACTAACCGGTAAAGGTTCAATGAAGTAAAACCGGCCTAGACACTTAAGGTTAATTAAGTAAACAACAAGAAGAGCTAGAACCATAATTAATATATGTAATGATTATATACAGTTAGTCTTGCACAGCTCAAGAAGGAGATAACCATAAACGGTGAATGTAATCGCGTTCAGGTGAGTTTCTAGACCCACTTCTTTGTTATGTTTTCGGGGCTGTGTGCATACTCGATGTGATAGTTAATACACTTACCTTAAATAGTAAGTGTATGCCTGGTAGGATGTATGTATGTTATGGTACGTGAACGATCTTCGGATATTGCATGTACCCTCAGTTGGCAGATAAAGATATGACTGATATGTATGATGTAGGAATGATGTATGTACGTTATGTATGTTATGTTGATGGTACGGGAACGATCTTCGGATATTGCATGTATTGTTAAGAAAGGCATGTAAAGACAAGTATGTTACAGTAGTCCGAAACAAAGGGATCAGACCATAATAATATCTGTGAGGATAGGGAGCAGACCCTTATAATATCTGTGAGGATAGGGACGAGACCCTAATAATATCTGTGATGTTGGGGACCGGACCCTTATAATATCTGTGAGGTTATAGGGCGGAAGGCTCTTTAAGTAGTAAGGATAGTTATGTATGTAATGTAAAGTATGAATGATGTATACACCTTCGGGCATGTGTGCAAGTATGTAAACAGATTGTATGTTGTATGAATAACTAGAACTCACTCAGCGGAGCTGAATTTTAGTATGCACGCATGTGAGTATAATGAGGCAGCTCGCTTGAGGGGAAGCATATGACATGGAATTGAAGATACTGGCATCTCAAGGAAATGTTATGTTATTTAAATAAGATAATGTTTATGTTTAAACGATTTGAATGCTCGTTAAGACAAGAATTAATGGTTATGTAATATATTGGTTTGAAGTTTTTATATTTCGCGTAAAGATTTAATTAACTCTGATATTTAGAACTGTGTTTACGTGTAAATCCAACGTTAAAGTGAGGCAACGGTAACGGGTCCTTACAAGTTGGTATCAGAGCAAAGTTCGAGAGATTTAAGCATCCTACATGCTTAGACTCGAATAGAATATGTGATTAAAGCAAGAAAAGAAAGAAGATGCCAGTACGAGAATGCCATGTGTCACTCAAGCAAGCTAAGTAAAGGTAAAGTATGTGATTAAATTCACATGTAAAGTAGAATGATGAATGAATGTTTGCGTAATTGCTAAATAAATAATGTATGAATGCTAGATTAATTGCTAGAAATAGGAGTATATGATGATATGAACTGTTTGATTGTCTAACTGTTAGAAGTAGAATTAGCACAATAGATTCATAAAAGGAAGTGTGTAGGACACGGAAAGTAACGTGAGCAGCTAATCACCACTGTTATTACCTGTTAGCCTTACTATCCTTGTACTAAATAGTTCCTTGAGTGATGACGTTTGTGTTTTCCCTTCCAGAATACGATGGCTGGATCCAGGGCAGTTGTTGGAGCAGGAGGCCGCACTGGATGACGTGGCAGGCCTCGTCGTGTTCAACAACCTTCGGTAGAAGCAGCTTCCAACACAGGAGATGAAGGAAGCGCTGCTGGACGAAAACTAAGCAACAACGAAGGGGTCCAGCTGGATCCCGCAATTCAAGCTGCCATTGCTTAAGCGGTAGAAACTGCTGTAAAGAACATGAATCCCGAAAAGTCTGCTGAAATTCAGGCAAAGGCAGCTGAGAAGTCAGAGGAAAAGAGTAAAAAGGATGATGAGAAGGAGAAGGAGGAATCGAGTGTGGTTAATTCGGTAAAGGTTGATGATAGGAGAAGAGGCCGAGGTGGGTGCAACTACAAGTCATTTAAAGGCTGTGAACCACCAAAGCTAACTGGCTTGGGAGACGCAATCTCTACTCTCCAATAGATAACCACGATGGACAAGGTTATCCGAATTAGCGAATGCCGTCCCGATCAAGCTGTGGGTTACACTACCCAATCTTTTGGTGAGGAAGCCATGTACTGGTGGGTGTCGATTGAGCAGAGAAAGAGTCGGGAAGAGATCAAGGCTTTGAGATGGGATGATCTGAAGGAGTTAGTGATGAAGCGATTCTGTGCTGATGCTAAGGTTGAAAGAGTTGAAATGAAATTTCTGAGTCTGAAAGCGGGCAAGAGGATACACTGCGAATACACCACTGAATTCAACTACATGTTGAGGCTGGTGCCAGACTTGGTGAACACTGAGGCCAAGCGGATCAAGTGTTACCTTAGGGGATTGCCACCGAATGTTCGCCTCTTGGTCAAGGCTGTTAAACCGGGTACTTTTGATTCTGCGGTAGGGTTGGCAGAAATGGTTTATGATGACTTGTCGGTGGATGAGTTGGTAGTGGAAGAGAAGAAGGATAAGAAGTGGGTCACTCCTGCTAAACGACCTGGTAATTAGTTGTAGAACCCTAAGAATAAGCAGCCAAGAGTTTGGGAGAAGAGGTCGTGTAAGACCTGCGGAAAAATGCACAGTGGTGAGTGCAAGTGGAGTAGGAGTTCCGATGTTTGTAACAAATGTGGAAAGGCTCATGGTGGGGAATGCAGGATGGGGTCTAATTCGTGTTACAAGTGTGGGAAGGTAGGGCATTATGCCAATAAGTGCAGTGCGAAGCTAGCATGTTACAAATGTGGCAAGACAGGCTATATGGCAAGGGAGTGCACCAATGGTGAGGCTGGAGGAAGTGGAAAGAAGGATGCTGAACAAGCAAGGCCAAGGACTAGGGTCTACATGCTGACCCAGGAACAAGCCCGACAGATTCCTGATGTTGTGACCGGTACGTTCTTAGTAAACGGTATTTATGCTTCAGTATTATTTGATTCGGGTGCGAATAGAAGTTTTGTAGCTACGGCATTTAGTAAACTAGCTAAAATGAAATGTTGCCGAGTATCTGAAACCTTCATAGTAGAAACCGCTAGTGACACCTCGGTGAATATAATGAAAATGGTTAAGAATTGTAAGATAGAATTAGAGGGACATGAGTTTCCTGTGACTTTGTACATTATGACCTTAGGAGGATTCGATGTAGTTTTGGGGATGGATTGGTTGTCTGAATACGAAGCTCAGATAGTATGTAAGAGTAGGATGATAAAGCTAAAGTCCTTGGATGGTAGTGCGGTGAAGGTTTATGGTGACAAGGAAAGTTCAGGGCTTATCGTCATTTCGATGATAAAAGCTGAAGGGTTATTATGGCGAGGGTGTGGTGCCTACCTGGCGTATGTTGTCAACGCTACGGCCAAGACGAAACAAATGAAAGATGTTCCTATCGTGTGCGACTACCCAGAAGTATTCCCATAAGATATTCCGGGGTTGCCATCGGAGCGTGAGATAGATTTCCAAATAGATTTAATACCAGGAGCCCAGCCCGTCGCGAAAGCGCCTTACCGTCTAGCACCGTCCGATATGAAAGAACTGATATCCCAATTGCAAGAACTCCACTACAAAGGTTTCATAAGACCAAGTGTTTCCCCTTGGGGCGCGCTAGTGTTGTTCGTGAAGAAGAAGGATGGAAGTATGAGAATGTGCGTAGACTATCGCGAGTTGAACAAGCTTACGGTAAAGAATAGATATCCTTTGCCAAGGATCGATGATCTGTTTGACCAACTGCAAGGTTCAAGTTGGTTCTCACGAATAGATCTCAGATCAGGCTATTATCAGCTGAAGGTGAAAGAGGCAGACATACCTAAGACAGTGTTCCGAACGCGGTATGGACACTACAAGTTTCTCGTGATGTCATTCGGTCTAACGAATGCTCCTGCAGCATTTATGGACATTATGAATAGGGTGTGTAGGCCGATGTTGGATAAGTCAGTTATCGTCTTCATCGATGATATATTGATTTATTCTAGAAGCGAGTCTGATCATGCCGAGCATCTAAGAGAGGTAATGGAGACTCTGAAGAAAGAGAAGTTATACGCTAAGTTTTTAAAATGCGCGTTCTGGTTACGAGAAGTGCAATTTCTAGGTCACATGATTAATCCTGAAGGTATTTCAGTGGACCCAGCTATGATTGAAGCGATAACGAATTGGAAGACTCCACAAAATCCGACTGATATACTGAGCTTCTTAGGGTTAGCTGGCTACTATAGGAGATTCATCGAAAGCTTCACCAAGATAGCTGCACCACTGACCGGTATGATCCCAAAGTCGATAGTATTCAGTTGGGGTAAGTTTCAAGAGAAGGCTTTTGAGGAGTTAAAGAAGAGACTCACGCAAGCTCCAATCCTTGCCTTACCCGACGGTGACGAGGATGTGGTTGTTTGTACCGATGCTTCGTATCGTGGGTTAGGTTGCATGCAAATGCAAAGAGGGAAAGTGATAGCATATGCGTCTAGACAATTGAAGGTCCATGAGAGCACTTATCAGACGCATGACTTGGAGCTAGCAGCAGTAGTGCATGCTCTTAAGATATGGAGGCATTATCTCTATGGTACTAAGTGTACTATCTACACAGATCATAAAAGTTTAAAGTACTTCTTCGAGAAGAAAGAGCTGAACATGAGGCAGAGAAGATGGTTAGAACTGATAAAGAATTATGATTGCGACATTAAATACTATTCTGTTAAAGCTAATGTGGTCACCGATGCGCTAAACCCTAAGAATGAGGAAGTTATTGCAACAGTGAAGTCATACAAGTTGATTATGCATTCAAGTCTTTTTGAAGAAATCATCAAAGTGCAATCAGAGGTGCTGGTAGACGGAGGGCTAGTGAAGAAAGAAAGGATTTTCGGTCAGCAAGACGAGTTGAGGGAGAACACGCATGGTGTTAAGACTAGGTTTGACCGTATGTGGATCCCACGTCATGGAGATCTTAGAGGTCGAATCTTATACGAAGCCCAAAGTCAAGGTATTCGATTCATCCAAGAACTACTAAGATGTACCAGGATTTGAAAAGAGACTACTGGTGGCCAGGAATGAAGAAAGATATAGTAGATTATGTTAGTAAGTGCTTAACTTGCTTACAAGTCAAAGCCGAACATCAGAAGCCGTATGGAAAGATGCAACCCTTGGAGGTACCAAAATGGAAATGGGAACATGTCACCATGGATTTCATAACTAAGCTACCTCGTACAGCTAAGCATCATGATGCCATTTGGGTGATAGTGGACCCTTTGACCAAAAGTGCTCCCTTTCTGCCTATACGAGAGGCCATCTCGTCAGAAACGTTAGCAAGTTTTTTCATCAAAGAGGTTGTATCTAAGCATGGAGTACCATTATCGATCGTGTCCGATAGAGATACTCGTTTTACTTAGAAGTTTTGGAAGAAGTTCCACGAAGCTATGTGAACGAGACTGAACGTTAGTTGGCGTATCATCCTTAAACAGATGGACAGTTTGAAAGCACGATCCAAACCCTTGAGGATATGCTACGTGCTTGTGTTTTTGACTTTGGAGGAAGTTGGGATGATCATCAGCATCTGGCAGAGTTCTCTTATAACAACAGCTACCATTCAAGTATTGGTATGCCACTATTTGAGATGCTTTATGGTAGACAATGTAGAACCCCGGTATGTTGGGGGGAGATTGGTCAGAAGGAAATGGGAAGTTTTGAAGTAGTGCAAGAAACTTCTTCAAAGTTCGATCAGATCAAGGCAAGAATGAAAGCTGCTCAAGATAGACAAAAGTCGTATGCTGATAAGCGGCGACGACCGATTGAGTTTAGCGTTGGTGACACTGTGATGCTCAAGGTCTCGCCTTGGAAAGGAATAATTCAATTTAGGAAGGGAGGAAAGCTGATGTGACGATTCCGGCAAATCCAGGTATACCCTAGCCGGAATATACTATTTACGTGTCATTTAATACTGATTATATGAGTTATAGTACGTTTATACGAATATATATGGTTCACAGTATGAATCATACTCAACTATATAGTGAATCGTATTGGAATTACAATTAATCAATGATCGGTTATTGAAACCCGAACGAATCGGGAATTACATTATAGACGAAGTATATAATGGTTAGTGTTGTTTACAAAGTATTAATGCTTCGGGATAGGTGAATTATAGCACAGAAAAAGGATTTCGATTTAATGGTACGTCGGTACGCTAAACGAAACCTTTAACACCAAACCAAGCAAGAGACGATCAATCAAGCCGTAAAAGATGCGTAACTATTAATAAAATGATGTTTTAATGTCATGGGTTAAGTTTTTAAAGTTTTTAAATCAGTTTTATATAAATTTTATTTTAACCCGAAAAACAACCATTTTAGGCTCGTTTCAAGCCGAATTACGAGTTTAAACGAGAAACGAACTGAACCAGATTATCCACAACGTTATCCGGATTACACAATCCAATTTTGTGGCTATTATTGAAGATGTGGGACCCACCCCCACACCACAAAGGGGCCGGCCACCCCCCCCTTTGGTATTATCTTTCATTTCTTTTTTTTTCTTCATACAAACACACACAAACTCTCCCAAACTCTCTCAACCTTTCATACTTTCAAGTATCATCCAAAATCCATCCTCTCTAATCAAGAACAAAGGTATAAACATGTTATAATACATGATCTTTGGTGTTGATTTCCTTATTTTTAGTTGTTTTGCAAGAACAAAAAGGTTCCAAATGAAATATGGGTGAAAACCCGAGATGGAACCGGTTCTTGTGTGATCAAAGGATGTATACAAGTTATACAAAGGATCTTGATCCAAGTAATTAGTTAAAAGTGTTTGGAATAAAATTTTACGGTTAGAATCTTTGTTTTTACTTAAAAACCGACCTTTTGAAAGAGATGGCTTGATTGTTGGTATAGTTTGCTTGGTATAGTGTTGTTGTGCTTGAAAGTGTTGTATCTAGCGGCTAGCAAAGGCTAGAAACCGAGATCCTTGTGATCTAAAGCTAGAAAACACAAGATAGTTCGGTTTTTGTGTGTTTATGAAAAATGGACAGATTGTTGTGTACTTAGAGTTGGGTCACGAAATTTCACAGAGATGATCTACACATGAAAATATGAGATCTGTGAAAATTTGGTAATTTTTGGATAAAAGATGAATATTTGGTGAATTTAATGCTCGGTTTTGGCCAAAAATAGTGAAAAATAGCTAAACATGATGAAAAATTCTGAAAAATTGCAGATAATCTTTTCATAACATATAAAAGTCACCCACAAAATTTCGGGTTCATTGGAGAAGTCTAAGTAGGCTTTTCGGTGAAACGAGTTCTAGGGCTTCTAGCTCGGTTTTGGGTGAAAAAGGCTTGAAATATGAGTTTTAAAATCTGGAAAAATTCCAGAAAGTTATGAGGATGATAAGGATCATCCCAGAAAAATTTGGTATTTTTCTAAAGTGTTTTGATATTTTTGACATATTTAGTATTTTATAAAGATTTAAAAATATGTAAAAATATGTAAAGTTACAAAAATAAATCTGGAAAATTTCCAGAAAGTTATGAGGATGATAAGGATCATCCCAGAAAAATTTGGTATTTTTCTAAAGTGTTTTGATATTTTTGACATATTTAGTATTTTATAAAGATTTAAAAATATGTAAAAATATGTAAAGTTACAAAAATAAATCTGGAAAATTTCCAGAAAGTTATGAGGATGATAAGGATCATCCCAGAAAAATTTGGTATTTTTCTAAAGTGTTTTGATATTTTTGACATATTTAGTATTTTATAAAGATTTAAAAATATGTAAAAGTATGTAAAGTTACAAAAATAAATCTGGAAAATTTCCAGAAAGTTATGAGGATGATAAGGATCATCCCAGAAAAATTTGGTATTTTTCTAAAGTATTTTGATATTTTTGATATTTTTAGTGTTTTTAATGAGATTTAAAAATAGGTAAATAAATGCAAATATAGGAAAATAAATCTGGAAAATTTTATAAAATTTTCTTTCTGTCAAAATAAGTTTTGAGTAAAATTTCAAGACCCGAGACTAAACGGGTAATTATTTGTGCTAAAATGAACATAAAAACAATTAGTTAAAGCTTAAAACGTGTAAACCGGCAAAGTTCGCATAAGCGAGCTGACTGGTACATGAAAACTCTAAAAATAGACTATTTCATAAATCTAAGTAAATTAAGTAAAAATAAATCATCCGAAAATAATTCGGATGATTTGGGTAATTGTACCCGATGTTACCGTTCCCGACACCGAAATACCGGAAACGGGCCCCACGGCCAAACGGGGTGTCAAACCGAGCTATAATTTCATCACCTTAACTAGGTTATCAGTGTTCCCCGATGTACAGTTTACATAGATTTAATTTGTGGGAATTATATAGTAACGACTTAGATATCCTATTACAGATCCCAGCACGTAGCTGTTCCTCATATTACCCCGACTCCCAAAAAAGGTGAGTTTTCACGAGCCCCTTTTAATGAATTGTTTTAATTATATTTTCCCGGGGCGGAAAACATGTCTTATTTAAAGTATTTAAGTACATACCGATCGTATGGAAATACTTGTACATTTATATATATATGGGCTGATGCATAGAATATATAAAATGTTTATAATGTGTTATTGTTCTGGGGTAACATAGTTCCCAGGGGTTATTATTGTTCTGGGGTAACATAGTTCCCAGGGGTTATTATTGTTCTGGGGTAACATAGTTCCCAGGGGTTATTATTGTTCTGGGGTAACATAGTTCCCAGGGGTTATATTGTTCTGGGGTAACATAGTTCCCAGGGGTTATATTATTCTGGGGTAACATAGTTCCCAGGGGTTGTTATTATTCTGGGGTAACATAGTTCCCAGGGGTTGTTATTGTTCTGGGGTAACATAGTTCCCAGGGGTTATTATTATTCTGGGGTAACATAGTTCCCAGGGGTTATTATTATTCTGGGGTAACATAGTTCCCAGGGGTTATTATTGTTCTGGGGTAACATAGTTCCCAGAAAGTTATTGGAAATGTTCTGGGGTAACTTAGTTCCCAGCATAATTATATGGTTAATAAATGATTATTAAAAATGATTTGTCAGTGTTTATTTAAATTAGTGAAACTCACCAACTATTCGTAGTTGACCCGTTTTCTTTACATGTTTTCTAGGTATGCCCAAGTTGGAATGATTGATATGTGCTTAACTATCTGTGCTACCTGTTGGAAGCTTGCTGCTCTTTGTTTTGTAATGAATTTATTAATGTCTTATCGGTAAAATATGTGTGTAACACCTAGACAGTAATGAAACTCGCAACAATGTAATATATTATAAATTAATGTAGTGGTATTTTCTTTATAAGCAATGCTGTTGATATCAGATGTGTCTGTTGCATCCCGTGTACGTTTCCGCTGCGGTTACGGGGTGTTACAGAACTTGGTATCAGAGCCATTGGTTATAAAGAATTAGGATGTCTTTAAAAGATACCTAAAATATAACCAGTAGCTCAAGTATTATAGGATCTGAATATCAACTAATAATATATTGTGACGAGATCGGGATGAACTTGGATGGACAAGTGGGTTATTATGGTCCGGAACATAATAACAGACTTGTCTGCACGAGTGAATTCAGGGGAAGTCACGGGGGACTTAAATAGGTAAAACTGGCAACATATGTGTAAATGTATAATAATATTATTATGTGGCTAAATTGTATAAGTAGTGCATGATTTATTTAATTATGAATTACACTATGGAAAAGACTATATGTTTGTTAACTTGTGTGCAGGTAATAATGGAAAGAAACCCTAGTGTGTCGACGGAAGAGGACCCGGAAGAGGTCAGTTCTGGGGCCTCTGGAAGCCCAAGTGAAGTACCCAGCTCCGAGCCTTCAGAGGCTAGCCTTAGTGCCTCTAGGCAGTCCACCCCGGCTAGGAGTGCTAGTGTACCCTCCCCTGTTAGGGTCACCAGGTCTCCTACCCCGGTTGCACCACAGACTGGCCCGATTCCCCTCAGGCGCGGTCCCCGCCTCACGGCGCGGATCAGTGCCCCATATATTCCGCCCACTGTTACCCCACCCCGATCCACTTACCATGTGGGCGAGTCTTCCCGCCCTCAGCCCGAGCCTGCAACCCTACCTGTGTGGGGTCTTCCAAGGCAGGAGCGGGACTTGACGGGATGGCTACGTGTTCTCACCGAGCAGGTGAACGAGCACTCTGCTGCCCTGGTCGTGGGGGTTCAGCGGCGGGCGTACCTAGGGGACAACATACTGGACCACCAGTATGCTATCAACCAGTTAAAGAGGGAGTGCTCATACTCCCACTGGTTGATCGAGCAGATGGAAACCCGAATGCGGGTTATGGTGGCGGTGTTGGTGGCGCTGGTGGCGGTGATGGTGGGGTTGGTTTACCACCATGTGTAGATGTGTTGATGGTAGAATATGGAGCCGCTTTTTGATACTCCATGTGAGCAGTTAGTGGTGATGCTAACATGGAGTAAATCTTGTTTAGTTATGGTACAACCACTGGCCCCTAGTATGGGTCTCTTTTAGGGCAGATCACTATAGATACTTTTGGGGTATCATTCAAGCACTGACCCCTTTTCGGGTTATGTCGAGGATGATACCAATATGGGCCTTTGTATTAAAAACTTAGTTATGTGATGATGAATGGGATGTATGTAAACTGATGTTATGTAATATGTAATGATGTATATTAATGTATGGAATGTGTTTTGTGTTTCTTGACTTGGAATGATATTAATTATATGTGTTTTCTTGATATTGTGTAGAATGGCACCGAAACGATCAACGAAAATATCGGAAGTAGATGTGAGCCGTTTGATTGCTCAACAGTTGGAGGCGGCGATACCGGATATAGTATCGCGCATCGCCGCCAGTATTAATAATTCATCTAATCCAACTCCTCCGAGCAATCAAACACCCATAAATAATGGCGGAGAAAATAATGCTAATCCTCCACCTACCGATAACACGGTTCCGAGTAATGACGCACCGCCTACGGTGGTCGCTACCGACAGTAATGGCCCAATCCCTACTGTAGAGACCAACCGCACTGGACCATCCAGGGGTTGTTCAATCAAGGACTTTATGTTATGCAAGCCTTTAGAATTTAACGGGTCGGAAGGACCGAATGGGTTAGTGAAATGGTTAGAGAAAATAGAATCAGTGGTAAATATCAGCAACTGTCCCGAAGATTGCGTCGTTAAGTACGCCACCTGTACGTTCACAGACCATGCCTTGACATGGTGGAACACCATAGTACAGACTCGAGGTCAGGCGGCGACAAACCGCATGACATGGGCAGAGCTTAAGGATCTTGTTTTGAAACATTTCTGCCCAAAGAATGAATTGCAGAAACTGGAACATGAGTTGTGGAACCTAGAGATGCATGGGGCGGACCACTTGGGATATACCAACCGGTTTAATGAACTGTCACGATTAGTGCCGTGGTTGGTCACCCCAGAGTCAAAAAGGGTGGAACGTTATATTTGGGGACTTACTCCAGTAGTGAGGAGTATAGTTAACGCGGGAGGGCACCAGACGTATGAGGGTGCAGTGACACAGGCTGGTATTGTCACATATGATTTCTTAAGGAGCGGATCGATAAAGGCGACGGGAGAGTCGGCGGGGGGAAAGCGAGGTACGTATGACAATAGGATCCGAGAGAAGCAGCAAAACAAACGAGCTAGGCCCGCTGCCCAGAGCTATGCCATGACTAGTTCGGGCGGAAGGCAAGAACCGCAGAGGGGAACGTTTCCTAAATGCGGGAAATGTGGTTACCACCATAGTGGTGTGTGCAAGGAGGTGGTGTGCCACCGGTGTGGCAGGGTTGGACACTACGCACCAAATTGTAAGACAAATCTGAACAACCTGAACCGTCAACCACAACCTATTCGGGCGCAACCATTTAGAACTCAACCAGCCCGACAGCAGAACCCGCAAGGAAACCAGATGGTGACCACTAGCCGTGCTTGCTACGAATGCGGCAGCACGGATCACTTCAAAAGGAACTGCCCGAAACTGAATCAGGGAGGAAACGGGAGACAACTCGCGGGTCAGCCATCGGCGTCCAATCCGGCGCGAGGCCGGGCATTTGTGATGGGAGCGAACGAGGCGCGCCAGGACCCCAGCGTAGTGACAGGTACCTTCCTCGTCTCTGATCATTACGCTTCTGTATTATTTGATACAGGCGCCGATAGAAGTTTTGTCTCCGTTAGATTCCTTTCGATAGCAAACCTTCCTATTGGTGAAACCATAGAACCCTACACCGTAGAGGTTGCTAACGGTAAAACCATGATAGTTAATCGGATTGTTCGGAATTGCCCTTTTATTCTGAGCGAACAATCTTTCCTGATTGACTTGTTACCGGTAGAATTGGGTAGTTTTGACGTGATAGTGGGAATGGATTGGTTGGCTCGTAATAGGGTAGAAATAAACTGTGAAAAGAAAACCGTCAAGATCCGAGTGTCGGATGACGAGGAGGTATTAGTGCAGGGAGAAAAATCCGGCACCATGATACCATTTATATCCCACCTCAAGGTGTTGAAATATATACGTCAGGGATGTGTGGCGTATCTAGCGAGCCTGACGGCCGCTGATTCGGAGGAAAAACGGGTGGACGATATTCCCGTGGTACGCGAATTTCCACAAGTTTTTCCAGAGGAACTTCCTGGATTACCGCCAACCCGACAGGTCGAATTCAGAATCGATCTGTTACCTCAAGCCGGCCCTGTTGCTAAGGCCCCTTACAGACTTGCACCGTCCGAAATGCAAGAACTATCCAACCAGTTGCAGGAATTGTTGGATAAGGGGTTTATACGTCCCAGTTATTCCCCGTGGGGTGCACCTGTATTATTTGTGAAAAAGAAGGACGGAAGCCTTCGAATGTGCATTGACTACAGGGAATTGAACAAATTAACCATCAAAAATAGGTATCCTCTTCCCCGAATCGATGATTTGTTCGACCAACTACAAGGTGCGAGCTATTTCTCAAAAATTGATCTTAGATCGGGATACCACCAAGTTAGAATTCAAGAGGAGGATGTCCCAAAAACCGCGTTTCGGACTCGCTACGGCCACTACGAATTTTTAGTTATGCCTTTTGGGCTAACAAATGCGCCGGCGGTGTTCATGGATCTCATGAACCGAGTCTGTAAACCCTATCTTGACAAATTCGTCATTGTATTTATTGACGATATTTTGATATATTCAAAAAGTAAAGAAGAACATGAGCGACATTTAAGGTTAATTTTGGAGCTTTTGGATCAGGAGAAGTTGTATGCAAAATTCTCCAAGTGTAACTTTTGGTTACAAGAGGTGCAATTCCTCGGTCATGTTATAAACCACCAAGGAATACACGTTGATCCGAGTAAGGTTGAAGCTATTAAGAATTGGCAAGCGCCTAAATCTCCAAAGGAAATCCGCCAATTCTTAGGCTTAGCTGGGTACTATCGTCGATTTATTGAGAATTTTTCCAGCATTGCCCAACCTTTAACCCTGCTGACCCAAAAGGATCGAAGGTATGATTGGGGTGAAGAGCAGGAAGCGGCGTTTCAAACGCTAAAGCAAAGATTGTGCCAAGCGCCAATCTTAAGTCTCCCCGACGGAGACGATGGATTTGTTGTATATTGTGACGCATCCCGTAGAGGGTTAGGATGCGTGTTAATGCAAAATAAAAAGGTCATAGCCTATGCGTCTCGACAGTTAAAAGTTCATGAGAAAAACTACACTACTCATGACCTGGAACTGGGAGCAGTCATCTTTGCACTTAAAATCTGGAGACACTATCTCTACGGTACAAAGTGCACCATATTCACTGATCATAAAAGTTTGCAACACATATTCGATCAGAAAGAACTGAATATGAGGCAACGAAGATGGGTCGAGTTGCTGAGTGACTATGACTGTGACATACGATATCACCCCGGCAAGGCTAACGTTGTAGCCGATGCCTTGAGTAGAAAGGATCGAGTCAAGCCACTACGTGTGCGAGCGTTGGGGATGATAGTCCAGTCGAACCTTTCAGATTTAATTCGAGTCGCTCAACGCGAGGCGTTGAAAGAGGGCCAATTGGATAAAGAAGGACTTTACGGGAATGAGAAGAATTTCGAACAGCGTGTGGACGAAATTCTTTATTTCAAAAATCGGATTTGGATCCCGACCCTCCATGACCTTCGTGATTTAATCATGGACGAAGCTCATAAATCGAAATATTCCATACATCCGGGATCAGATAAAATGTACAAGGATGTGAAAGAATTTTACTGGTGGCCAGGAATGAAAAAGGATATAGCCACATACGTCGGCAAGTGTACGACGTGTGCGAGAGTTAAGGCGGAACACCAGAAACCCTCGGGAATGCTACAACAGCCGGAAATTCCGGAATGGAAGTGGGAACAGATCACAATGGATTTTGTGACACATCTCCCCAAGACACCCCGAGGTCATGATGCGATTTGGGTAATCGTGGATCGGTTAACCAAATCGGCACATTTTATTCCAATTAGGAATACTTTTAACACTGAGAGACTTGCGCAAATTTATATAAATGAAATAGTGTCTCGTCATGGCATCCCCATCTCGATCATCTCCGATAGAGATAGCCATTTCACCTCCAAACTTTGGCAAGCTGTCCAAGAAGCATTGGGAACACGTATTGACCTAAGCACAGCTTACCACCCTCAGACCGATGGTCAGTCTGAGAGGACCATTCAAACTTTGGAGGATTTGCTTCGTGCCTGCGTACTGGACTTTAAGGGAAATTGGGATCAACATCTCCCACTCGTTGAATTTTCCTATAATAACAGTTACCATAGCAGTATAAAGGCAGCACCTTATGAAGCATTGTATGGGCGAAAGTGCCGATCACCACTTTGCTGGTCTGAAGTGGGAGACCCGCAGATCATTAGATCGGATCTGGTCCAGGAGACGACCAGCAAGATTCTTGAAATTAAGAACAACCTGAAAGCCGCGCGGGATCGGCAGAAAAGTTATGCTGATACCCGTCGAAAACCGTTGTCATTTGAGAAGGGTGAAAAAGTATATTTGAAAGTATCACCCTGGAAAGGAGTGGTCAGGTTTGGAAAGGCGGGGAAGTTGGCCCCTAGATATATTGGACCATTCATTATTACTGCAAAGATCGGTCCGGTAGCTTACCGACTAGAACTGCCTGAGGAACTAAGTGCAGTTCATAACGTGTTTCATGTGTCGAATTTGAAAAGATGTCTGGCGGATGAGACATCGGTGTTACCCTTAGAGGGTGTTCAAATAAGTGATAGGCTCAACTTCGTAGAGGAGCCCATCGAAATAGTAGACGGTAAGATTAAGCAACTTAGACACAATAAGATCTCGTTGGTCAAAGTTAGATGGAATTCGCAACGAGGCCCAGAATTTACTTGGGAACGAAAGGACGAATTTCGGAAGAAATACCCCCACCTGTTTCCTCAAAAGGAAGTAGTTGTCGCGTAAAATTTCGAGGACGAAATTTTTATAACGGGGGGAGAATGTGACGATTCCGGCAAATCCAGGTATACCCTAGCCGGAATATACTATTTACGTGTCATTTAATACTGATTATATGAGTTATAGTACGTTTATACGAATATATATGGTTCACAGTATGAATCATACTCAACTATATAGTGAATCGTATTGGAATTACAATTAATCAATGATCGGTTATTGAAACCCGAACGAATCGGGAATTACATTATAGACGAAGTATATAATGGTTAGTGTTGTTTACAAAGTATTAATGCTTCGGGATAGGTGAATTATAGCACAGAAAAAGGATTTCGATTTAATGGTACGTCGGTACGCTAAACGAAACCTTTAACACCAAACCAAGCAAGAGACGATCAATCAAGCCGTAAAAGATGCGTAACTATTAATAAAATGATGTTTTAATGTCATGGGTTAAGTTTTTAAAGTTTTTAAATCAGTTTTATATAAATTTTATTTTAACCCGAAAAACAACCATTTTAGGCTCGTTTCAAGCCGAATTACGAGTTTAAACGAGAAACGAACTGAACCAGATTATCCACAACGTTATCCGGATTACACAATCCAATTTTGTGGCTATTATTGAAGATGTGGGACCCACCCCCACACCACAAAGGGGCCGGCCACCCCCCCCTTTGGTATTATCTTTCATTTCTTTTTTTTTCTTCATACAAACACACACAAACTCTCCCAAACTCTCTCAACCTTTCATACTTTCAAGTATCATCCAAAATCCATCCTCTCTAATCAAGAACAAAGGTATAAACATGTTATAATACATGATCTTTGGTGTTGATTTCCTTATTTTTAGTTGTTTTGCAAGAACAAAAAGGTTCCAAATGAAATATGGGTGAAAACCCGAGATGGAACCGGTTCTTGTGTGATCAAAGGATGTATACAAGTTATACAAAGGATCTTGATCCAAGTAATTAGTTAAAAGTGTTTGGAATAAAATTTTACGGTTAGAATCTTTGTTTTTACTTAAAAACCGACCTTTTGAAAGAGATGGCTTGATTGTTGGTATAGTTTGCTTGGTATAGTGTTGTTGTGCTTGAAAGTGTTGTATCTAGCGGCTAGCAAAGGCTAGAAACCGAGATCCTTGTGATCTAAAGCTAGAAAACACAAGATAGTTCGGTTTTTGTGTGTTTATGAAAAATGGACAGATTGTTGTGTACTTAGAGTTGGGTCACGAAATTTCACAGAGATGATCTACACATGAAAATATGAGATCTGTGAAAATTTGGTAATTTTTGGATAAAAGATGAATATTTGGTGAATTTAATGCTCGGTTTTGGCCAAAAATAGTGAAAAATAGCTAAACATGATGAAAAATTCTGAAAAATTGCAGATAATCTTTTCATAACATATAAAAGTCACCCACAAAATTTCGGGTTCATTGGAGAAGTCTAAGTAGGCTTTTCGGTGAAACGAGTTCTAGGGCTTCTAGCTCGGTTTTGGGTGAAAAAGGCTTGAAATATGAGTTTTAAAATCTGGAAAAATTCCAGAAAGTTATGAGGATGATAAGGATCATCCCAGAAAAATTTGGTATTTTTCTAAAGTGTTTTGATATTTTTGACATATTTAGTATTTTATAAAGATTTAAAAATATGTAAAAATATGTAAAGTTACAAAAATAAATCTGGAAAATTTCCAGAAAGTTATGAGGATGATAAGGATCATCCCAGAAAAATTTGGTATTTTTCTAAAGTGTTTTGATATTTTTGACATATTTAGTATTTTATAAAGATTTAAAAATATGTAAAAATATGTAAAGTTACAAAAATAAATCTGGAAAATTTCCAGAAAGTTATGAGGATGATAAGGATCATCCCAGAAAAATTTGGTATTTTTCTAAAGTGTTTTGATATTTTTGACATATTTAGTATTTTATAAAGATTTAAAAATATGTAAAAGTATGTAAAGTTACAAAAATAAATCTGGAAAATTTCCAGAAAGTTATGAGGATGATAAGGATCATCCCAGAAAAATTTGGTATTTTTCTAAAGTATTTTGATATTTTTGATATTTTTAGTGTTTTTAATGAGATTTAAAAATAGGTAAATAAATGCAAATATAGGAAAATAAATCTGGAAAATTTTATAAAATTTTCTTTCTGTCAAAATAAGTTTTGAGTAAAATTTCAAGACCCGAGACTAAACGGGTAATTATTTGTGCTAAAATGAACATAAAAACAATTAGTTAAAGCTTAAAACGTGTAAACCGGCAAAGTTCGCATAAGCGAGCTGACTGGTACATGAAAACTCTAAAAATAGACTATTTCATAAATCTAAGTAAATTAAGTAAAAATAAATCATCCGAAAATAATTCGGATGATTTGGGTAATTGTACCCGATGTTACCGTTCCCGACACCGAAATACCGGAAACGGGCCCCACGGCCAAACGGGGTGTCAAACCGAGCTATAATTTCATCACCTTAACTAGGTTATCAGTGTTCCCCGATGTACAGTTTACATAGATTTAATTTGTGGGAATTATATAGTAACGACTTAGATATCCTATTACAGATCCCAGCACGTAGTTGTTCCTCATATTACCCCGACTCCCAAAAAAGGTGAGTTTTCACGAGCCCCTTTTAATGAATTGTTTTAATTATATTTTCCCGGGGCGGAAAACATGTCTTATTTAAAGTATTTAAGTACATACCGATCGTATGGAAATACTTGTACATTTATATATATATGGGCTGATGCATAGAATATATAAAATGTTTATAATGTGTTATTGTTCTGGGGTAACATAGTTCCCAGGGGTTATTATTGTTCTGGGGTAACATAGTTCCCAGGGGTTATTATTGTTCTGGGGTAACATAGTTCCCAGGGGTTATTATTGTTCTGGGGTAACATAGTTCCCAGGGGTTATATTGTTCTGGGGTAACATAGTTCCCAGGGGTTATATTATTCTGGGGTAACATAGTTCCCAGGGGTTGTTATTATTCTGGGGTAACATAGTTCCCAGGGGTTGTTATTGTTCTGGGGTAACATAGTTCCCAGGGGTTATTATTATTCTGGGGTAACATAGTTCCCAGGGGTTATTATTATTCTGGGGTAACATAGTTCCCAGGGGTTATTATTGTTCTGGGGTAACATAGTTCCCAGAAAGTTATTGGAAATGTTCTGGGGTAACTTAGTTCCCAGCATAATTATATGGTTAATAAATGATTATTAAAAATGATTTGTCAGTGTTTATTTAAATTAGTGAAACTCACCAACTATTCGTAGTTGACCCGTTTTCTTTACATGTTTTCTAGGTATGCCCAAGTTGGAATGATTGATATGTGCTTAACTATCTGTGCTACCTGTTGGAAGCTTGCTGCTCTTTGTTTTGTAATGAATTTATTAATGTCTTATCGGTAAAATATGTGTGTAACACCTAGACAGTAATGAAACTCGCAACAATGTAATATATTATAAATTAATGTAGTGGTATTTTCTTTATAAGCAATGCTGTTGATATCAGATGTGTCTGTTGCATCCCGTGTACGTTTCCGCTGCGGTTACGGGGTGTTACAGCTGAGTCCGAGGTACATGGGGCCGTTTGAGATTTTGGATAGAGTCGGCGAAGTGGCTTACAAGTTAGATTTACCAGAAGAGTTGGAAGGAATTCATTATACATTTCATGTCTCACATCTGAGAAAATGTCTAGCCGATGACACGTCTCATGTGCCATTAACGGACATTGAGGTTGATGAACAGTTGAACTACATTGAGCAACCAATCGAGATAGTTGATCGCAAGGAAAAGCAACTCCGACACAAGGTTATACCCTTAGTGAAAGTGATATGGAAGTATCACAAAGGATCACACGCTACATGGGAAGTTGAAGAAGAGATGCGCAAGTTTTATCCAAGTTTGTTTTAGTAATAGTTAGGTTTCGGGGAAGAAACCTCTTTAAGGAGGGAAGACTTGTTATATTTAACCACCTATCTTATAGCCTTTGGTTCTAATACCAATCTGTCACACCCCGACAAAAGGCGGAACATGTCAGGGCGTAACGTATTGATTGGACAGTAGCTCAAAAGACACTAATTAAATCGACAATAATTATTTAATTTCATTAACATTAAACAAGTACACAAATTCAATCATAAACAACAATTACTTCATGTTTTGTATTTTTGAATCATATCCTAAGATAAAACTAATTTCTTTGATCTTGAACAATGTAAATTACTTGTACCTGTAGCATGTATAAAAATAAAGTTTGTAAACACGAATGTTGGTGAGAGCACATAAATTTTAGTTGATATATATATATATATATATAGATAAAAACCACAATTCATATGTTAATGTTGAGCATCACAATTCCCATGAAAAATGTAAACAACTAAATAGATGTGGACCTGTTCCTATTGATACGAAATCAAAGTACTTGGGTAAGTGTATGATCATACTAGATGAGGATAGATGAGGATGAGATACCAACCATCAAACATAAAATAAACAATTACGCACATAGAGCATTTTCATAGAGCATGCAATAATCACACATAAACATATATTGAATTGTGTTTTGAATAGATGTGGAAATAAAAATGAGTAATTTAAAAAGGGTATACATGCCACCCCCAAAGCTTAAAAGATGAAAAAGGGGGATATGTAAACTTACCGTACCGAGTGGATTAACGAAGATGAGAAGATGATAAAAATTAAGATAGAAACGGATGAGCTTCCCGAGTTACGTTGACAAAAGTTCCTAGTTGTTAGCGATAGTATTAGTTAGTTATAAAAGCAATTAAAACAAGTCTTATGACGGATTTGGGAATTGATATGGTTTAAGTATATTCTTTGAAAAAAAACAAAAGTTGGTATTAGTTTAGTTATCATAAATTTGTAAAGAATATAAATTAGAGGGTATAACCAATAAAATAAAAAAATGACACGACATAACGGTTACAAATCGGTTTGATAGGATTTTGGAGTCATTTAGGGTTTAAACTATTACTATTATGTTATTATTATAATTACTATTAATGCCATTATTTATTCTCATTTAATTTTTGATGAATAAAATTAATATTAATTATTGTTAAAATAAATGAAATGTTATACATATACCTATATATATCAACGGGAAAGGTTAAAAGAAATTTTATTTGGGCATCTATCATAATTTTGGTTCATTAAGCGAGAAATAGTAAAAGATTTTTATTATTGTAATAGGTTTATATAAAAGGATGTTTATAAAAAGTTAAGAGTTGTAAATAAAAAAAAAATAACCGAGATCCAGTTTATATGAACAAGTTGAACTAATGATGTATATATATATATATATATATATATATAATAGTAACCAAACCTTGTAAAAATTGACTTTTAAAGAAATAAAACCAAAAACCAGGCCTAGGGGATTCGAACCCGCACCCCAGGCCGGTTTGATCTTAATAGAAAGTGCACTGGCCAACTAGGCCAGCGGCTCACTTGGGTATTATATGAAAACGTTTTTGTTTTAAATACACCTCCCGAAATCTCCAATTTCAAATATAAACCCTAGATCATAATTTCCTTTAATTGCACGATCTTGATTAAAATTAGGTTAGGGTTTTGATTAAGCATACAAAAGCGATTTGAATGCACATAATAATTACCGAAATCGATGGTGAATTAAGAGAGAACGGCGAACTAGGCTCACGGCTCAAACTCGAACTCAAATCTGATATGGGCGGCGTCGTATATCGCAATTGAGTTAGGGCTTGGAGTGACGTTGTTATGATGATGGTGTGGGGTCATTGAATTGCATTAAGGACTAGTATTTATAGTGTCTTGGAGGATGATACAGCCGCGGGTTTTAAAACTTTGGATTAGCTGTCAATTGATTGCGGTTTCCCACAATTAGGGTTTGGTAGGAGCGGATCTTGGTAAGGAAGGATATGGTATGATTAATTACGTCAATTAGTCCGTAGATTAAGGTCCAAGAAATGGTGGGGGGAGGGGGTCGGCTGGTACGTGAGTAAGAAAGGAGAAAGGAGGGAAAAAAGTTGAATATTAATTGCTATATGGTCCCTTTTCTATGGTGGTGGGTGCAAAAGTTAATCAAAGTTAGCTAAGGGTTGAATTTGTACAATCTTATAACTAAAATCAATTAAATAATAAAAAAAATCAAATGAGTCGGGTTTCGGATTTGAAAAATAACGAATGTTACAGGTTTCACAACTTTTGGAAATTTCGTTCCGAAATAAAAGAAAAACATAACATAAAGAAATAAGGTAATTGTCAAGAGATTTGTTTTTATAAAAAAAATATAACACAGATCTTCAGATGACCCAAATAACACTACAAACGGAAGACATGATAAGGACACTTATATATAGGATGTACCAGCGGTGTATCCACCATGCCATTATCACATCGAAATTTCTATCGTTACCCAAAATTACCCTCGGTTCTGGTTTATGACACACAACCATATTCACTATGAGTCCCATGCGAGGACTTCGATAATTATGCATGCACTCATAATTATTTAGTTCGTCGCATGATGCACATAGTTCGTCCTATTGTGCGGGTTCGAAAAAAATGTAAAATAAAACTTTTTAAATCATTTGATCAAGAGTAATGAACTAAAAACTGAATGAAAATTGATGAACACAATTAACTAGCAAAAAAATGACAAAAATGTACCCATCGAGAGTAATAACCACAAAATAAGTAGATAGAGGAAAATTTTGAAATTATATAAGTAACTTACATATACGATGTATAGAAAATACTTGAGATAACGACAAATTCTCGTAATAATAAGTTCACACAACAAACGAATCACATGACTTATGAATACACTAATAGATAATGTTTGAAACTAAGATTATAAGATCGATGAGATGAGGTAAGAGTACCATGAGAATGCGGTGAGTTTGGGGGGTTGGGTAGTCATGTATTAAAATATCTAAATAAAATTTGTACATGTGACTCCTATTAGATAACTATGTACAACACAGGTTCATAGTCCCAATTTCCAGAACATTTGTAGGAAATCGGTCATAGGCAGTTTATGATACAAATACGCTACTATTAGATAACTATGCACATAACCATGCACACAGTCCCGGTAAATAACCGGTCATAGACCACTTAATTCATGATAATAAATTGTGTAACAATATATAGTACATAAACGATAAAATAGGAATAAATGAGAGATTGCATACCATTATAAATAACCATAATTCTCATTCATAACAAAATTGGATACGTAATGAAGTCAATACATTATATTTAAATGAAAAGAACTAAATAAAAGAAACGTATTTTGCGTAGCATGTCTTCATAAAGGGTTAGGCCTAAACTTGGGAACCGTTGATGTAACACACTTGTCCTTGAGTAGCTTGGTCACTTGAGGTTGATTGGTTGATTGGGGTTTGGTTGACTTGAATTGGTTGAATGGGTTGGGCTTGAATTGCTTGGATGGGTTGAGCTTGGATGAAGTTGATTTACTTGGGCTTGGTAAGCTTGATATTGATTGGTTTGAGTTGGGTAGGATTGAATTTGGTTCATGTGTGCGAGTCTTGGGCATGCATTGTGAAAATGGCTAGGATCTCCACAATTGTAACAAGCTCTAATAGTTGAGGGTGCTTGAGTAAATGGTTGAGCATAAGGTAAAGTTTGGGGTGGGGTAAGAGGTGAGGTAAATGGTTGCATCATGAGTTGGTTGCGTTCACGACATGTGGTAAAGAGGTGACTAAATCGATTGCAAAAGGTGCATTTTCGACACTTGAGGTTAGGCGAGTGGTGAAAGTTACACGTATCACATAATGGGTGGGGTCCTGAGTAGGGCTTCTTGGTGGGTTGGTTTGAGATTGGGTCAAGACATAGTTTAGGGAATTGGACTTTCTTTTATTGTTGCGGTAGTGGGTAGAGTTGTTGTTGTGCTTGAAAGATTCGGGCTTAGAAGACTCGGGTTTGGGAGATTCGGGCTTAGGTTCTTTAGTGGGCACGGATGCAGGCTTATCATTGGGCTTCTTGGAATTTTTCCGCGTCAAGGTCCCGGCCATAACGTGGTTTTTGGTGAGGGTACTGGCTAATGTGATGGCATCATGGAGGGTTTGAGGGTCACGACTTAGGACGGAATCTTGGATTTGCATAGGCAAACTCGATATGTACTTGTTGATTGAACGTTCAAGGGGAGTGACCATGTGAGGGATGAGAAGGCTCAGTTCATGGAAATGATCACTGTAGATGGCGTCATTTCCACTTTCTTGTTTCAAATTCCAAAACTCCTCTTCCAACTCCCGAAGCTCATGTTTCGGGAAAAACTTCTTGAGCATGGTTTCTTGAGGTCATCCCATGGCAAGGCCATGGAAACCTTAGCGCCAAGCGTGCGCTTCTCACCGTTCCACCAATTGAGGGAATTCTTCTTGATCATGCTCGAGGCGTAAGGGGTTTTCTTGTCCTCAGGAATTTCACAATGGAGGAATATGCTATCCATTTCTTCGAACCATTGGAGGAGAATGGTAGCACCGTCGATACCGAAGTATTCGGGCGGGTTGGCACTCTTGAATTGTTTGAGGGGGTAAGCAATTGGGTTCGGAGTTGTGGATAATGATGAAGCATTCACAATTTGCAATTGAGAGATGATCGTTGGGAGGGCTTCCACGATTCCCTTGGCGATGCGGGATGACATTCTACGGCCTGAGTTGCTGGTGCGACGGTCACGGTTGATAAGGCGGGAAGAAGACATGCTACAATGACGACACGTGAAAAAAAAATTATTATGTTTTGTGGAAAAAAATGTATATCTATGTGAAATTTCGAGTTTTGTGAAAATTCATGAGAATACAAAATAAAATTTTAATAACCTTAACTTAGAGTATTGATGAAATTGATAATTTAAGAAAATACTCATTCTTAAGAAAATAGAAAAATTTAAACAAAAATCTCATCGTTGATATAAGAGTGTGATCGTCACATGACCACGTTTGATACAATTAGGGTAGCAGATTCGGGTACGTTTGATGTGATATGCTTTGGCCTAATAAGTTCCACACCCTTATCGAACACTCCAGGAAGGCAACCAGGTCTCGCGGTTGATTGAGATTTATGCACATTGCACTTCCTTAGGCTCGCAAGCCTTGGTGTCAAGGGTTCGGTAAACAAGTGTGTCCCTCTTACAGTTACTACATATCCGTCCCACGAATCAGCCTCATGGAGGGAGGTGAAAAAGGCGGGATTTCTTAAGGAATTTCCCATTTCTTTTTAAAAAAAATCGTCCTAAAGTTTTGAAAACAATTTTGAGAGTGAGGCATAGCCTTGGATTAAGTGTGTGATTTTGTGTACAAGAATAATATTAAATCATTAAATAGTATTTAAGCTACTGCAATCAATAACAGAATTCAGGGTGCAAACACGTAAAGGCATATCACGTATAGGGACCCCAAGCATTCTACTAGGTCGTTATATCTAACCACCTATCTTATAGCCTTCGGTTCTGATAACAATAAGTCACACCCCGACCAAAGGTGGAACATGTCGGGGCGTAACGTATTCATTGGACAGTAACTCAAAAGACACTAATTAAAGCGACAATAATTATTTAATTTCATTAACATTAAACAAGTACACAAATTCAATAATAAACAACAATTACATCATGTTTTGTATTTTTGAATAATATCGTAAGATAAAACTAATTTCTTTGATCTTGAACAATGTAAATTACTTGTACCTGTAGCATGTATAAAAATAAAGTTTGTCAACACGAATGTTGGTGAGAGTACATAAGTTTTAGTTGAGATATATATAGAGATAAAAACCACAATTCATAAGTTAATGTTGAGCATCACAATTCCCATGAAAAATGTAAACAACTAAATAGATGTGGACCCGTTCCTATTGATACGAAATCAACGTACTTGGGTAAGTGTATGATTATACTAGATGAGGATAGATGAGAATGAGATACCAACCACCAAACATAAAATAAACAATTAAGCACATAGAGCATTTTCATAGAGCATGCAATAATCACACATAAACATATATTGAAATATTGTGTTTTGAATAGATGTGGAAATAAAAATGAGTAATTTAAATAGGGTATACATGCCACCCCAAAATTTAAAAGATGAAAATTGGGGATATGTAAAATCACCTTAACGAGTGGATTAACGAAGATGAGAAGATGATAAAAATTAAGATAGAAACGGATGAGCTTCCCGTGTAACGTTGACAAAAGTTCCTAGTTGTTAGTGATAGTATTAGTTAGTTATAAAAGAAATAAAAACAAGTCTTATGATGGATTTGGGAATTGATATGGTTTAAGTACATTCTTTGATAAAAAACAAAGTTGGTATTAGTTTAGTTATCATAAATTTGTAAAGAATATAAATTAGAGGGTATAACCAATAAAATAAAAAAAATGACACGACATAACGGTTACAAATCGGTTTAAAAGGATTTTGGAGTCATATAGGGTTTAAACTATTACTATTAATGTTATTATTATTATTATTATTAATGCTATTATTTATTCTTATTTAAGTTTTGATGAATAAAATAAATATTAATTATTGTTAAAATAAATGAAATGTTATACATATACATATATATATCAACGAGAAAGGTTAAAAGAAATTTTATTTGGGTATCTATCATAATTTAGTTTCGTTAAGCGAGAAATAGTAAAAGATTTTTATTATTGTAATAGGTTTCTATAAAAGGATGTTATAAAAAGTTAAGAGTTGTAAATAAATAAAAAAAATAGCCGAGATCCAGTTTATTAGAACAAGTTGAACTAATGATGTATATATATAATAGTAATCAAACCTTGTAAAAAATGATTTTTAAAGAAATAAAAACCAAAAACCGGGCCAGGGGGATTCGAACCCGCGGCTAGGCCGGTTTGATCTTAACAGAAAGTGCACCGCCAACTAGGCCAGTGGCTCACCTAGGTATTATATGAATACATTTTTTTTAAATACACCTCTCGAAATCCCCAATTTCAAATATAAACCCTAGATCCTAATTTCCTTTAATTGCATGATCTTGATTGAAATTAGGTTAGGATTTTGATTAAGCATAAACAAATGATTAGAATGCACATAAAAATTACTGAAATCGATGGTAAATTAAGAGAGAACGACGAACTAGGCTCACGGCTCAAACTCGAACTCAAATCTGATATGGGCGGCGTCGTATATCGCAATTGAGTTAGGGCTTAGAGTGACGTTGTTATGATGATGGTGTGGATTCATTAAATTGCAATAAGGACTAGTATTTATAGTGTTTTGAAGGATGATACAGCCGTGTGTTTTAAAACTTTGGATTAGCTGTCAATTGATTGTGGTTTACCACAATTAGGCTGTCGGTAGAGCGGATTTTGGTAAGGAATGATATGGTATGATTAATTATATCAAATAGTCCATAGATTAAGGTCCAAGAAATGGTTGGGGGGGGGGGGGGTTCGGCTGGTACGTGAGGAAGAAAGGAGAAAGGAGTGAAAAAAGTTGAATATTAATTTCTATTTGGTCCCTTTTCTATGGTGGTGGGTGCAAAAGTTAATCAAAGTTGGCTAAGGTTGAATTTGTACAATCTTATAACTAAAATCAATTAAATAATAATAAAAAAAATTAAATGAGTCGGGTTTCGGATTTGAAAAGTAACGAATGTTACACAAACACCACCAAAACACACACTTAAGCTCTCTCTCTAATTCCTCTCCTTTCTCTAGCCGATCCAAGATAGAAAACCGATCCCGATCCAAGGTAATGATAGTATGTTGTTGTATGAACTAAAACCCGTTAGATTTAGTCACGAAACGACACGCTGACACTGTTAAACCGTTAGAGTCACGAGATCTGGGTGGAATCGGGTATAAACCGAACCTAAGATGAGCTTAGGGGTCACCCTAGCTCAGATCTGGATCGAACGGGTTGAAAAACGGAGAAAACGGTGGAGAAACAAGCAGGATCTCACTTTTCCGGCGAGATCCCGGTTTTCCGACAAGGGTGGGGTTGGAAAGGTGGCGACGGAAAGTGGTACGAGGTTAGAGGAATGTCAGAGAATGTTCTGACATTCTCTGACCTGACCCTAATTCGTTAACGGGGAGTTACGAACTAGGGGTGATTCGCCAAGTAGTTCGTTAAAGGAAACCTAACGAACTAGGCTGAGTTCGTGATCAAGTTCTCTTAGGATAAGATAACGAACTAGCACCTAATTCGCATTGATCATTCGTTAAAAGTGATAACGAATTAGAAGATCTCATTAGCTAAAAGGACTTGTTCGCTTTATGGTGTGATTCATCAAGGGTCCAGTTCGTTATAAGGTCCAAATCATTATAAGGACCGGTTCGTTAGAGGGTCTAGTTCGTTACAAGGACCAGTTCGTTATGATAAGTCAATTCGTTAAGAATAAGTAATGAACTAGAAGTTTAACATACTGACAGAACGCCCACTGGACTTAAAGAAGAATGAGATAATCACATAATGGTTCTTGGACTTTGATAATTTATGAAAGATACCTTTAAAGGTTAACGAGTAACGATTAACTAACTGGTAAAGGTTCAATGAAGTAAAACCGGCGTAGACACTTAAGGTTAATTAAGTAAATGACAAGAAGATCTAGAACTGTATTTAATATATCTAATGATTATACAGTTAGTCGTGCACAACTCAAGAAGGGGATAACCATAAACGATGAACATAATCGCTTTCAGGTGAGTTTCTAGCCCCACTTCCTTGTTATGTTTTCGGGGCTGTGTGCATACTCGATGTGATAGTTAATACACTGACCTTAAATGGTAAGTGTATGCTTGGTAGGATGTATGTATGTTATGTATGTTATGGTACGTGAACGATCTTCGGATATTGCATGTACCGTCAGTTGGCTTATAAAGATATGATTATATGTATGATGTAGGAATGATGTATGTATGTTATGTTGATGGTACGTGAACGATCTTCGGATATTGCACGTATTGTTAAGAAAGGCATGTAAAGACAGGTATGTTACAGTACTACGAAACAAAGGGACCAGACACTAAAAATATCTGTGAGGATAGGGAGTAGACCCGAGTTGTTACAGTATTTACGTCCCGTGTCACACTAATCATTTCTGCTTCGCAGCATGTCTTCTCATTTTCCTCGACTTCGCCCTCGAAACTTAACCCGTAAAGTGACAACCCAAATTTTCAAACAATAGGCAGTCGTTATCCCGACCATGATGACCCAAATGCATCAAACCCATCAACACCAACCACAACAACAAGCACAAACACCAAATCTATGCCCTAACCAATTTAAAACCCGACGTAAATCCAATATACCCAAAGCCAACCGAACAAAAAAAAGCCCTGCACGGAACCACATCCTTTGTATAGCTCTATTATACGTCACCACTCAATCGCCTCACAATATCGAAATGCTTCCCACGACCCATTACTCAACCATTTACCACACCTTATGTTATTCCATATGTTCATGTTGCGAGCCTACTACATTATATTGACCCAAACATACCAACAATGATCAGTAACGCCTAACTTGTGTTTTGCCATGCAATACCCTAAACCGCATTCCCTAGCCACTTGAAGCTCACTCTTAGCCTTGGGCGAATACTTAGTCCCTTCCTACTCACCAAACATACCATTTTTTTTAAACCACAAATGTTTCTCCGCATTCATTTTTTTATGAACACATTACACTTATAATTTTAAATCCTAGACAATTTTAAAATAGCAAATTCACAAGTATTTAATTAAGTTGATTTTCTACAAAAAAAGACTTTAAGTCAAATAAAATGGTTTATTATTACTAGAAAAAGTGCCCGCGTGTTGCTGCGGGTTCGTACAGGCTATATCCTTGTATTGGTTTGCAGTGTTTAGCGTGGTGTGTAATGGGTTACCCGTGCGAACGCACATACCACATGTGCATTAGGTTTTTTGGGTGTTTTTTTAAGAGAGAGCCGGGGGGGGGGGGCACTAAAATATTAACAGATGCATATATATTGGATATATACATCGTGTTTTGTAGAATTATTTGTTAATAAAGTAGGATTTTGGGTTCCGTGAATTTTAATCAACATAAAGGAGTGAATGTGTGTATTATAGTGAGTAGTTAGTGTTGAAATTTACATTGAAGATGAAAGAAATGCTCAAATTAAAACTAATAAGTTGTCGGATAACGTATGGTGGTAAAGGGGTGGGCATACGTGAATTGGTTGTGTATATGCATACTGGCGTATGCACATATATTGGATCGTTGATGTTATAAAGTAACTTGTATTTAACTTGCAGAAACAAAAAGTTTTTGATATGGGGCATTACAAAATAACAAGTAGGAATGTGATGGAAATTAAGAAAACAACATGACGTTAACATAGTCATAAAAACCATATGAGATATGCAACACAATTCCATCAACTCACAAATTAACACCCATTCAACCCTACACTCAATTCGGTTACCAGATATATAACACACCTTTACCATCCTTCTAACAAATTAACTGCTATTAAACTCATATTAAATAATAATTAAATCAGCTTATGAATCCCCTGAAAATAATATATCAATTCCTGATTGGTTAAGTTCAACAGAAAATAATTTAAAAAATTAGAAAAAAAACCATATGATTGATACTTATTAATTTTGTAAAGGCATGAATGAAGGCGAGTTTAAACAGCCTGATATAAGATTAATACAATTTATGAAACAACAGATAAAGAGAAATGAACCTAGAATGGAACTTTGGTTGTTATGTTACCCATAGCAAACATATAAATCTTGATAAAGACAAATTTATTGTGTAGTGAAGAACATATTGTAACTTGAAGTAAGATGAAAGATGCAGTAAATATGAGTTGGATTGGAACGTGTTTTTATGATAGCATAAGTGTGAGGACCGTTAAGGAAAAATGGATTATGCAAGCGAAGAGGGCACTTTGGTAGGGTAAACTGTTGAACCAGGAACTGAGAAATTAATTGTGCAAATGGGTTGTTGGTAGTCCTAGGGTTTACAATGTGGTGTAAATTATTTACATTGTACAAACCTTTCAAGAATAATAAGGTTACATGACTGGCATGGAATAGTTTAAATCAATACACTGTAAGATAATTTGATAATTAGAAAGAAAAAAAGGGGGTGGCGGGTTTTTTAATATTAAACATTGTAGTGCAGACCACTTGTCATTATTATCACTTTTATTTATCAAACCAGGGGTTCGAATAAGGTCATGTTGTCAT
Organism: Bidens hawaiensis; assembly: GCF_021521415.1. Taxonomy (NCBI): domain Eukaryota; kingdom Viridiplantae; phylum Streptophyta; class Magnoliopsida; order Asterales; family Asteraceae; genus Bidens; species Bidens hawaiensis. The sequence goes on from NW_027494621.1 coordinate 139,813, forward strand.
GCATAGATAATCAAAGGTGCATGCACAATGCACAAGCAATTAGAAACCTTACGTTTAACGTATCTGCTAAACTAATATAGCAATTGACAAAAAACTTGTAATATAAATTAACTAATTTGTTCATAATCAATGTGTGAATAAGAAATACACGTAACACATCGGCTTATAAGAAAAACGAAATGAAAAAAAGATGATTCACCATTAGGAACGGCTACTTATCAAATTTGTGTACCTGATTTGAATTTTTAAAAAATTATTATAAATACATGGTGTATTAATTTTTTTTCTTGAAATATATGTGAACTGCTTGTTAACATATAAACTCTATGAAAGTTGCACCCAAGGTTTTGGTTGATAAGGTAAATATTAAAAATACCAGTAACAAATATAAAATAGACGTGAAACAATACATGTAGTTAGTAAGATAGCAAGACATGACATTTATTAATATAACCTCAACAAACGGTATTACCTGAAAAGCAACGCTACGCCTGACATGTCATATTTAGATACGGTGAGTGCGATCTTTGGTAGAAACACTCTTTTTTCCTTGGTGTTCACCGATAGCTATCTCAGCGTTAATCACGTTACGCTTGAACGCTTTGCATATTAGTCTTGTTCTCTTGCCTAGGCCGTTTGATGAGTCAATGTTTCTTAGCAACATGATAGGACATCCGATCGTGGACAGTAGTTTAGTTGTGTGTGTAGTGGGTGTCGTTAATGCTGAAACAACAATGCTATATTTGTTAATAAAAACAAACTATATAAATTTAGTTAAATCATATGAGTTGTAAAATATATTGTGGGTGTATTAGGGTCTTGTCCTTTTGGATGTTTTGATATTGAATCCATTATTGGAGCAGAACTTGTGTTTATGTTGTTTGCTAGTGTATGAACTTTGCTTTTGTCATAGGGCATTCTTTGCGTGGGTTTTCCTTTTTCATTGGTACTTTGTTAAATGTGTGAATTAAAATAGTGTATATACATATTTAAGAAGAAGGTGTCTATTGAAGCTTTTTAGTTACCATTACTTTTCTAAGAGCATGGTTTGCTCATTTAATCCCTGAACTCGGACTGGCGACATCTTTTTCCTAAAACGTTTTGATGTAGTTTTAGTAACGTGATAGATAAAAGTAAGCAGTAAATGAAGAGCATGTTACATTTGTGTGATGATCAATTCATTAATTGGTGTATAAAGAATGATTATATTAACTACCATGTAATTTTGTTGCATAAAACTAAGATTTTACACACCATACTCGGTATTCACATATGTAGCCAATAATTATCGAAGAGGGTGGCCCGAATAATGGTACGTGTACCTGTTTTCTTCGTGAAGTATAGAAGAGTCTATTTTTGTTTCTAGCATCCTGAAAGTGTTGTATATATTACCTTGATTGGAATTACCAATGTGTATACTTGTTGTTAGAAGAATGGTAGATGGAATGTTTATTGCAAAGAATGGCTAGGAATAATATGGGAGGTAACTTGAAATGAGGCAAGTGATAGTGTTTGTGAAGCCAAAACTATCATTGAATGGATGTATTAGTGGTTATTAACTAGTGAGTTAATGAAGCCGTGTGTTTCATTTCCTGAATACTAATATAAATTGATAGGTTATTAATTCGTATTAGTTTAAATTGATTAGTTATTAACTTTCATCTATAAAGATTAAGTACTTGAAGTAAACATTTACATAACTTAGTAGTTTTTCTAAAGGACAATTACATACATCTCCGTAAGGACTTGATACAATATCATAATTACCAATTAAAAAATAACTGTATCAAAAATACCTATTTTTAAATTTATGAAATTTATAGTATTCCCAAAGATTGCTCTAGGATATGAGAGTTTAGGTTGTAAAAAAAAAAGAAAGTAAAATTTCTAATTATATTTAACAAGTACATTTGATATTAACTATTTTTATCAGCCAAATATGATGTTCTGCAATTTTGAAAGGTATATATGAAATTGCCACTTTCTTGAATAAACAATTTTAGGCGTGGGTTTTGGGCAAATAAATTGTTCTTGTTATGCAAAACTAACGACTTAACACCTGAATAATCATATAATTAAACAAAAACACACAAAAAACTAAATATAACCATTTCAAGTCACATTAATCAGAATAATTTGTTTAAATTATTGATAAAAAAGGGAAAGAAATAAGGTAAATATAAAATTCTAATTATATTTCACAGGTATATTTGATATTAACTGTTTTGATCGGCCAAATATGATGTTCTACAATTTTGAGATGTATATATAAAATTGCCTCTTTCTTGAATAAACACTTTTTAGGCGTGGGTTTTGGGCAAATAAATCGTTCTTAGTATCCAAAACTAATGACTTGACACCTGAATAATCATATAATTAACCAAAAACACAAAAAACTAATCATAACCATTTCAAGTCGCATTAATCAGAATAATTTGTTTATATTATGATAAAAAATGTACAGAAAGAATGTAAGTATAAAATTCTAATTATATTAACATGTGTATTTGATATAACTGTTTTGATCAGCCAAATATGATGTTCTATAATTTTGAGAGGTATATATGAAATTACCACTTTCTTGAATAAACATATTTTAGGCGTGGGTTTTGGGCAAATAAATCGTTCTTGTTATCCAAAACTAATGACTTGACACCTAAATAATCATATAATTAACCAAAAACACATAAAACTAATCATAACCTTTTCAAGTCACATTAATCAGGAAAAATTTGTTTAAATTTTGATAAAAAAATGTACTGAAAGAACAATACATGTTGTTTGATTTGACACCCGAATTATCATATAATTAACCAGAAACATAAAAAAGACTAATCATACCCATTTCATTAATCAGAATAATTTATTTACATTATAATAAAAATACAATAAAAAACAACACATGCAATTTGCTTTTCTTCTTTAATAATATGAACATCAAACAACCTTCCAGAAGATGAAATGATGAAAAAAAGGATTAATACAACAAAATTATACATTCATGTACACACTGTATATGAAAATGTATTGCATATTATTTTTCACTTAAAACCAATTAATTACACTTATAATTATTCACCCTCATCTTCAAGATCATCGTTGTTATAATCATATTCAAATTCGTCCATGCACAATGCATAAAAGACCCGATTTTAAAATTTAATAAAATGTTTATTCGGGAAATGGTGTGCATGAACCTGTCTATGCACAAACAAATTTGCGTGGACCATTACTTTTAACATGAAAATGTGTAACAATGAACATTAAATCAAATACATTTACAATATATTACAATATAAAATTATGATTATGGAGGGCTTTTCAAGGGAGGGACATCAACAAAAAAATATGACTTACCAGTTACCACCATGACTAAATAACAAAGATGGTATTATAATTTTCAAGTCCATGCTGGATAATATAGGTGACAGTTTTAACCTAATGGGCCAATCTGGGTTAAGTATCATCTCTAAATTGTCGAACCAGTAATAAAAAGGTCGAGAGTAACCCGAATTTGATTTTAAGGAATAAAACCCCCGAATCACTTTAAGCTTCTAGATTATTAGCACACCCACTTTAAAATGAGAGACACATGCTTCTCAATGACAAATTGGCAATATGTATCAAGACATGTAAATATGAATTTCCAAACAAAAATGTATTAGTAAAGCGTGTAAAACTATATAAAAGACAGGTATGCAAAAGTTCAAACAACTCCACATCAATAAATATATTTATGGTCATAGAGATCACAGTTGTTTATTCCTCAACATCAACATAGTAAAAAAAAACATTTTGATGCTCACATTCCTTAACAGATTCGTGAGATAATTTAACAAAAAAACTTCTTTTTGTACAAAAGTTCAATAAATTAAAAACGGATCATCATAACATGACAAAAAGAAAAATATCACAAACCTTGAGGTTCATGTAATCAAGACTAAGTGTGAATCTTCTAGCCCGTCCAAATTTTATATCATGTGTAGAGGCTATTACTTCAGTGATAATACCTGCTTTTTCAAACATCCAAATTACATTTACCATTTGTGACAACAATAAAAAACTTTTAAGGTCACAATTACACATGCCATCTAACACATTCATAAGATTTAAAAAAAGAATAACAAAGTACCGGATTTTGAGCATGAATAACATTATCATCTGGGTTACCAGTATGTTTATGAAAAATCCCCTCTTGAAATGTCTCCCAAATCATACCTCCTACAACTAAAAGATATTCTACAAGTATAAATAAGAAGAGAAATTATAATACGCGAAAATGTACCAAATCACATGAACAACATTCAAAGAGATACAAACTGTAGGTGTTCATGCTGCTAATTTCATAGAATGAAAACATCAGTATATTGGGAAACAAATGCAATTACCATTCATCCTTGGAACATAAACCAATCACCGTGCAATGCATATAACATTGATACGAATTCCTTAAAAGTACATATGTATAAAAAATGATGCTACATAAGTAACTAATGCTAATATTATGAGACTTTAAGATGCTAGTATTGTGGATAACAATTTATAATAATTATCATAATTACTTAAACCCCACTAATGGTTAGCCTTTGAGCTTCCTCCAACTTCATTAAGCAAAGTACATAGGAGTAATTTAATAAAATATGAAGCTTCATGAAGTTGTACCAAAAGCTTTAAAAATGGGTGAAGACATTGGTAAATTATTTTTCCTGCCCAATTATGAAATGTCTCTTTTGCCCTTGTCATGTAATTATGAAATTGCTTTGTTGCCCATCACTCTTCCTTTATATATAACTAGCACAAGTGCCCACGCGTTGCTGCGGGTTACAATAGGGGTTTGTTTGGTAGCAGTTTGATTTGTTATAGTACCGCTTCATCACAAGTCTTTTTTATTTACAAACTAATTATTTTTTGTAACAGATGTAAGTATTTCTTGTAACTACTTGGTCAACAGTCAATTAAGATATTGATTGGACAAACATATTTTCTTTAGCTCTAATTTAAATATTGATGTTTGAATCAAATTCCAAGTAAAGTGTTTTTAGTTATTAGTAACCGTGAATTTCAACCCATACAGTGAGTTTTAACCAACACTTTTAAATGCAAAAATAATGAATTACAACCAATGTTGTTGTCTGTTAGTTGAAGACACTCCATAAAGTTTTTACATCCACACCTTAGAGAATATGATTGACAAATAAGATCCCGAATCAACAAACTTGTATCATAAATTTCATAAACATAAAACAAAGAAGACAAACTCCTTAAGTACATCAAGCATCGCCTCGTAATCGTGTTTAGTAAGTTCAGTCCAAACTCATTTTTTTCTCATGTATGGACTTTATTATCTCATTCCCGTTTAAAATTCTCCACTAAATGGATCATAACATATCAATCATATTTGGTAACTACTATTTTTCAAGAGCATGAAGTGGAAGCTAAAACTAATAAAAATTCGAGTATCATCTTCTGTTAAAGTGTCTTCGAGTGGTAGAAATTGTTTTTTGTTTTGAAAAAGACAAAATGATCACAAGGCATGTATAAAGTTTGTTGGCAAACCTTTTGTTTTGTAATCGAAGGTACATAGAGATATATATGTATGTGATATATGTAAATTTAGTTGGGAAAATGGGTAATATTCTTTGAAATGAAGTGCATATTCAGTAAGAATGCGCTTCACGACGGGTACGCGGGAATTAATACCAATTAATAAACAAAATGAACTATAACTGGCTCAAGTTTATGGCTTTATGCATACAAGATTTAAGAAAGAGAAACAACTAATAGTAGTGCCAAAATAATAAGCGCCAACGGTTCTTGAAAAGATTTACAAACAACAAAAAAAATTAAAAGCTAAAAGGTCTCCTCCGCATAATTAGAGAACTCTATTTTTATTGTCATAACACCATGATAAAGCATCAAATTTAAATTCGGCCGTCAAACACAACCAACCCAAAGGAGATCGGTAACTGATACCGATTATAACGGCGGATGGCCTACTTCTAAGTTATCACATCTAAATTATTACAAAATTCATAGTTCATATGGCATGACGACTCTCATATCTCCCCGACATCAATCTTCACATGGTTAATAGCTATTCCAATGGTGTTTTTTTTTTTCAAGAAAGGTCTTCTTGACCTATTTTGTCTACACCACGCATACCACTCGCAAACGTTTAGGTCTGTAGTGTGTTTGTTTTTCGCAAGACATTTATTAAAATTAGGTCTGTGTGCCCTCGTCCTGATACAAACTTAGACCATGAGCTTCTAATATCTTCTAACCTCTTCCCATATCACATCATATTATGAAATGGGTTTTCATTCAGTTCGGGTTTTCATTTAGATGTCTCTTTTGTCCTTTGTTTTAAATCATTAAATTGTTTGTTCGATTCGTTTACATGCTTAAAAATAATTATACAAAAATGAAACTTTTAAACAAAAAACCACCCTACTATCTTTTTCAAATAATTCTGAATGGATGAAATTAAATATAAAGTATATAGATATAGATATATACACATCAAATATTTAGTAGATTTGGTATATAAATATCACATACATTAAATTAGAGATTGATCTTGACAATTTGTTTAATAATTGATGTATTTGGTAACTCCAAACCAACCAAAATCCTATAGAAATTTCTACTTTAGTCAACATTCAATACATTATTCTGACTTTTAGAGTCAGTTTTAGTTTAAAATTAAAAAATATGCAAAGTTGGAATAAGTTATTAACTCATGGAATGCCTCTTTAACAACATGAACATGTATACAGTGTAGTCCTTCACATTTATTTACCCATATATGCTAATGACCAAAATAAGATTAGACTTGAGAAGGTCATTTTATTTGCTTATTTTGAGAAGTAATCATCTAACCTCGATTAGCTCACCACTGCACTTGATTGCTTATGAATATAATATTTGTTTTGCTAATTACCTAATTTTGTTTCTTTTAACAATTATGAAGTAAAAGTTATCAAGTCAAACTGGCCAGGATGGGTGAAGCAGATACAAACACTTAACCATGCTTTTCTAATAAATATAAGTACGTTAGTTGTGATTAAAAACAATTTTTAGGATAATAATCTGAATATGAAAACGATTTAAGACATCGAATACGTTAAAGAATTTTAAAACGTCAAGTGTTGTTTACTCGGTTTTGGGTAGGTAGGTTTGATAATCGAGTTCGGTTCAAGTGGTTTTGGTTAAATTTCTGTAATTGATTAAGGTTAAAGCCGACACCAAGTTAAAATGAAAAAGAAAAAAAGAAACAACTCTTGCGAGTTTCAGTTCGGGTTAGGTTGTTTAGGTTTCAGTTGCCAATACTTATGATGAACAAAATTGTTTCTTTAAACAAACATAGATAAACGTCAATAAACGAACATAAACAAATTTAAATGAACAAACGCAAAAATAACAAACCAAACAATGTTCGTTCATTTAACTAAATGACCAGGAATGAAACAAACCAACATATGCGAGCGTTCACAAACGTAAATGAATGAACGAAACAGTGTTCATTCATTCAACTACTTGAATGAAAATTTGTGTTCGTTTATTAAACAAACCAACATAAAAAAACCTTCTCACTGAACGATTTATGAACGGTATGTAGAACATTCGGTTTGTTACTTTGTTCACAAGCCTAATCATTAAGTCAAATGTGGTAGAAGTTTTTTGACATGTTTCTTTTTAGTCAAATACTCTATTTGTTACTTCGTTTACAAGCCTAACCATTATAGAATCAAATTTGATAGAATTTTTTTTCATGTTTCCTTTTAGTCAAACGTTAGGTTCGTTACTTCGTTTGTAAGCCTAACCATTGTTAAGTCAAATGTGCTAGAATTTTTTGGCATGTTTCTTTTTAGTCAAACGTTTTTCATGTTTCTTTTTAGTCAAATGTAATCGAATTTTTCAGGCGGAAAGAGGTGTACCTTCTATAGAACATCTCGAGTTTCATTGAATCATAAATATATGTAACCTAATTACGAAGATTTAACGGTAACCTAACTATTTAACCCATTTAACGGCGGGGACACAACAAAAGTTTGGTTAGGTAGCGACTTGGTTTTTTATGATACAAAAGTATGCTACCTATAGATTTTCTAAAGTACAAGAAATAAAAATACCCGTATCCAATACAATCTATATGATTGTCATCAAGCTGCAACCACAAAATATCTTTAAATAATTAACAATGCCACTATATTTTTCCTATTTTCTTTAATGGCAGCATAACTTTATTAGCTACATGGGTGTTAAATGGGTCATGTTCGTGAGTTGATAGGATAAACCCGAACACGAATATAGAGGTAGGGTACGGAAAAGACCCAAATATCCTTAAGTATTACACGCGGGTTAATCAGAAGTCCCTCATAAGGCACCCGCGGGACATATGGATCACCCGCATAATTATTTGAGGAAGGAACACCCTCACAATATATGCGGAAGCATCCTGGCACCCCCAGAAGTCATCCGCAAGATGAAGGATTCGTCCGCATAAATAATCCTGAGGTAATGCCCCGGGACAACTGTCATTAACCAATAACATTCTTGAAGATCCACCAAGATGTTTTCTTGGGCAATACGTGACGTGTCAGCCAATTAGTAAAGGAAACCTGGCTAGGTTGTTATAACCAAGCACATGGCCAGGGTTGTCTATCATCCAATCCTGTGAAGACATGTGTCCAGGTTGTTATACATGCACATGCAACGTATAAACTAAACCTATAGTATGAGGACACGTGTCCAGGTGGTTACGAGAGCATCTTCCAAAGGGACAGCTGGCCAATCACCTTCCCACACCCTTCGGCTATAAATACTTTCTCAATCATCATGAGGTATTCATATTCAATCCCACTGTACTTTCAATATTTTACTTAAGTGCATTATCTTCATCAGAATTGTACTTATTCACACGTTGGAGGGTGATTACGGGAAGACCCCCCCTCTTGTCCTTCCCGTAACGTGCTCACAGTGTCTGTTTTGCAGGTTCACGTCATTGGACTTTGGGAATTGTGTTCATATCGTATTGGCAGTTGACCGTATCATACCCTCTGGAATCATTGGATCTAAAACTCATCTAGGGGGAGTAGATCCGTGTTTCTTCATTGGCGCCATCCGTATTTTGGCTAGAACAACAAGAAATTTTTTCCGTTCTCTTTACGATATGAATCAGTTACCTACAGGGCCGACGGAGAACCAGATGAATGAGGATTCTGGTGATTCTAATCCAAGACGAACTCGTCGTCATAGCTTAAGAACCGAAGGACTTTTGTCTCCGGACAAATGGCTTGGTGTTCAACAAGATAATATGAAAGTTGAATATGAACGTAGGGTGCGAAACGAGCGTTTTAACGCTCGTACCTTAACGTATGATGATTCTCCTTGAAAATCTGTTTCCCCTCCCATAAGGGGAAGTCACATTCAATACAGTTAGCCATTGGAGCAAAGTTTGGGTGAGACCCGGAGGTTACGTCCTCGTCCTCGCATAGATATACGGGTACCATCTTATGAGGACGAACTGGATGGATACGATTCAACTTATTATCCAGAAGGTAGTTATTACAGCGGGGATAGCCGTCTCCCTTCACATGGAGGGAGCTGCTCGAGAATAGTTTGAAAAGTTACCGGGCGGACAAATTAAATGTTGGAATGATTTTGTAGCAAAATTTTCTCCGTATTTTAGTCAACAAAAGAAACACACTCGCGACCCTTCTGAAATATTGGATGTTACAAGGCGAAATAATGAGTCTATCGAAGACTACATTACTCGTTTTAATAACGAGAGCCTTAACATTGGAGGGGTCAGCAAAGATATGCTGAGGGGATCATTCCGCAAGAGCGTCCATAGTGATGCTCTAATGCGCACTCTCACAGGGAGAGATGGAATGCCCGAATCATGGGACGAAATTATGAAGGAAACAAAGTTGTTTGCAAGAACCGAGCAAATTCTGGGTTCCAGTAGTCGAAAGAAATTACCAAGGGTCGAGTTCCAAACTCCGAGACCAAATAGACAGGCCAAGGGAACAATCTGGTCGAGACTACAGCCAACTTCGGAACCACCAAAACAGTTCGATGCAAGGTCCTTGATCAGTAATAAGGGCAAGCATAATTTTTCAGCTTGGTCTTCCAATAGTTGGACCCCGCTATCGAAGACTCCCTCAGAAATCCTCACTACAGAGAATTTAACTTTCAGAATACCTCAACCATTACCGAGGAAGTCGTTCCTCGATAACAAAAAGCACTGCTCATATCATAATGATATTGGACACAACACGAACGAGTGTGTAGCCCTCAGAAATGAAATTGAAGCAGCCATCAAAAATGGCAAACTTGAACATTTGGTTAAAGGCACACGACCATGGACTGGAAAACCTCCCGCAAGGGATAGCCAGGGCCCGGCCAAAAGGCAAGTTAAAGACTTGAACGTCCACATGATTCAGGGTGGACATTCGGGTAAAGGAAAAAGGAAGGAATATTTAGATGAGGAATGGAAAAATGAGCCCGTGATCTTTTCTCGGATCAGAGGAGGCCCGTGTAACAAGAACCCGTTGATAATCACTGCTCTTTTCGGTCACTACCGATCGCAATATGTGTTCTTTGACACCGGCAGTACGTCTGACATCATGTAAGAACAATGTTTCGAACAGTTAGATGAGGAAGACAAAGATAGCTTAAAACCAATCCATGCCCCTGTTTCTGGATTTGGAGGTGAGATAATGCACCCGCGAGCGGGGATATCGTTTCCTGTAACACTCAGTGACGGAGTTTATTCAAGGGTAGAGGAAGTTGAATTTTTGGTCCTACCAGCAACTTCTAAGCATGATATCATTCTGGGACGAGAGGCGATTGGTGATTTCAACGCTCACCCGTCCACAGCCCACGGTGCAGTAGGAGTCCTAGCTCGCACCGCTGTGGCAATAATACATGTCAACCGACACTGCTTTGCAACCGAGAGTTCAAGACCTAGCAATGTCCCAAGACAAGATCAGAGGACCGAACCAGAGAAGTGGGTTTTGAACAAGAAATTCCCTGACCAACAGTTACAATTGGACCCGCTATTTCAGAAATAGTGAGGACCTTTTTGAAGCAGCTATTAACCAAAAACATGGACATCTTCGCCTAGCAGCCCGCGGATATGACTGGTGTTCCGCGGAGCATTGCTGAACATAAGTTAAGGGTAAACCTGATGTTTACCCCAATTGTCCAGAAAAAGCGGAATATGGGTCCAGAACAAATGAAAGCCATGAACGAGCAAGTGCAAGATCTTCTTCACGCCGGGATCATCCGGGAGAGCAAATATCAGACATGGGTAGCTAATCCAGTCATTGTTTCAAAGAGCAACGGAACATGATGGATGTGTATTGATTTTAAAGACTTAAACAAAGCTTTCCCGAAAGATTGTTAACCATTACCTGAGATGGACCTCAAGGTAGACGTTGTAGCCCCGTTTAAATTTAAATGCTTCCTTGATGCCTACAAAGGCTATCACCAAATCCGCATGGCGGCGGGTGATGAAGATAAAACAGCATTCCGAACCGATCAAGGCACCTTTTGTTATAAAATGATGCCTTTCAGGTTAAAAAACGCGGGTGCCACATATCAGCGGTTAATGGATCAAGCTTTCCAAGGTCAGATAAGTCGAAACCTAGAAGTTTATATGGATGATTTAGTAATCAAAAGCATTGAAGAGGATCAAATGTTAAGAGATATTGAAGAGACCTTCGAAAAATTGAGAAGCATCAACATGAAGCTGAACCCGGCTAAGTGTTCGTTTGGGATGGAAGAGGGAAAGTTTCTTGGAGTCATAGTGACGGATGCGGGCTTCAAAGCTAACCCTGAAAAAGTTCAGGGTATATCCCGCATGCCTTCCCCTTCTTCCCTCAAAGATGTCCAGACGCTTAATGGAAGACTTGTGGCGTTAAATCGTTTCTTAGGAAATCATGCGGCCAAGTCTTACCCATTCGTGTTAATACTTAGAAATTGCCTCAAGAAGGCACATTTCAAGTGGACCGCGGAAGCTGAAAAAGCATTTTTAGAGGTTAAGAAATGCTTAATGGTGTTGCCTACTCTAACAGCGCCATATGCGGGTGAACCTCTGACGCTGTATTTGTCTGCCTCTGATATTGCAATCGGGGCCGTGCTACTGAATAATAGAAAAAAATGTCCAAACGCCAATTTACTATATCAGTAGAATATTGCTAGACCCGGAGACCAGATATTCGATGTTAGAAAAACTGGTCTTAGCGTTGGTCTATGCAGCCCGACGGCTCCGCAGATATTTTCAGGGACATCCCATAAACGTTCTGACGGGGTATAAGCTCAAAAATGTGTTGAGTAAACTGGAATTGTCCAGACGATTGGAAAAATGGGCCATTGAGTTGGGTGAACATGCAATCGAATATAAGCCCAGACCAGCAATCAAGAGACAGGTGCTTGCGGACTTCGTCACCGAAGTCCCGCAGCACAAAGAGAAAGAATGCTTGATTGAACAACAACCCCAAGCACCTCCGGAAGAAGGACAAGTCTGGTCATTGTTTACGGATGGAGCTTCTAGCAGTGAAGGATCTGGTGAAGGCCTCAGACTAATTAACCCTGAAGGCCATGAGTTCACATATTCCATAAAGTTAGACTTCAAAAGCACCAACAACGAGGCATAATATGAAGCCTTCCTGGCAGGCCTGCGGATAGCTAAAAAGCTTGGGGTGAAACATTTGGAAGCACGGGTGGATTCCATGCTGATTTCGGGACAGATAAATGAAACGTACGAAGCAAAAAACGACATTATGGCTTCTTATCTCTCGCAAGAAAAGGACTTAATCCAGCAATTCTCCTCCTTCAATATTTTCCATATTAAGAGGAGCGAGAACAAGTATGCGGATGCTCTCAGTAAGCTAGCTTCGACAAATTTCAAACACTTTGCTAAGGATATCCGGGTAGAAGTCTTGGATCACCCGTCCGTTCCTCAAAATCAAGTTCTGGTAATTCAAACGGGTGTTGAATCGTGGATGACACCGATCAGGGATTATTTATCATCCGGAATTCTTCCAACAGAAAACGCTGAAGCCCGGAAGATTAAGCACAAGGCTTTGAATTACCAATTGAATGATGGCGTGTTATACCGGAGATCGTTTCTAGGACCACTGTTGCGTTGTGTAGACGCAGAAGATGCAAATTATCTAATACGAGAAATTCATGAGGGCATTTGTGGCTTGCATGCGGGTCCTAGAATGACTGTTGCAAAGATCATGAACGCGGGGTATTATCGGCCCGACATGCACTTGGACGCTGTGAAAGAAATCAGAAAGTGTGATTCTTGCCAGCGTCATGCCCCCAATATCTTGCGTCCCAAAAATGAACTGATTCCGGTAACATCCGCTTGGCCGTTCAAGAAATGGTCTGTTGACATTATGGGACCATTCCCAGAAGCCCCTGGACGAGTCAAATTCTTGATAGTGGCCATTGATTACTTCACCAAATGGGTGGAAGCCAAACCAGTTGCATCAATAACGACATCAAACGTTAAAAAATTCCTTTGGAAATTCATCATTTTCCAGTTTTGTCTTCCGCAGGAACTGGTAAGTGACAATAGGACCCAGTTTGCTGATAGCGGACTACAAGAATGGTTGAAAGAACTTCAAGTTATTTAAAATTTTACATCTGTAGCTCATCCGCAAGCAAACGGTCAAGTCGAAAGAACCAACCGAACTATCAAGGAAGGAATTAAGGCAAGGTTAGGAACTAAGCGGACGGGCTGGGTGGACGAATTGCCTCATGTACTCTGGCCTTTCGCACTTAAAGGAATTCCAGCAATTCCGAGACGCCGTTTAATTTAACCTATGGCACTGAGGCCATGATCCCTGCCGAAATCGGGATTCCATCTCCAAGAGTTTTGTTAATTGATGATAATGATTACGAACTCCGGATGAATCTTGATCTACTCGAAGAACGAAGAGAACTAGCATCAATCCGCGAGCACAATTACAAGCGACAACTTCAGAAGTATTATAACTCTCGGGTCCAGAAATGTGAGTTCGACGCGGGAGACTTTGTTTTCCGTAATAATGAGGCTTCCGGCCAGGAGCCTCCGGGCATGTTGGCCCCAACTTGGGAAGACCCTTACAAGATAAAACAAGTTTTATCTAAGGGTGCTTCAAGTTAGAGAAGTTAGATGGGACTGAGGTCCCTCGAACTTGTAATGTGGCACAATTAAAAAAGTGTTACATTTAACAGTTTCATTTGTTTTTACTTTGGCCTGCGCGCCCGAATAGACTAGCACAAGTTTTGTAATACGGCTTATACCTGATTTATGGAAACTTCATAATAGTCTCGTGACATTTTGATTTGTCATCTTATATTGACTAAACCGAAGGTCTGGAAAAACACTTATATTATTATGCGTAAAACAAAGTGTACCAGAGAAAAAAGGCTTCTTATTTATCGATCAAAAAAGATTAAAAAAGATAATGACAAAGAAGATACATATATACATTTACGGAGCAATATTTTCACTTCCCGCATTATCGTCATCCGCCTCATCTTGATCGTCTTCATCTAGATCAAGAAGATCCTTCAGCTGCTCAATGGCATCTTCCTTATCGGCGAGCTAGGATATCTGCTCTGAAATTGAAAACTTTAAAGTATCATAAATTTTCGTCTTCTCAGTAAGTATCGCAACAGTATCCTTACCATGAAGAGTAAATTCTTTCGGAACTCTGCTTCAGACGCGAAGTTGTAGCCTTCTTGAAACCCTATTTGGCGTCCGGCCTGCTTGGAGGCACTCAAAAGCACCGCAACGCAGTCGCCAAGATTATCGCTTTTAAGGACTTGTGTGATAACCTGTTAAGGAAGAATTAAAGCATAAGCAATTGCAACGGAGATAATTGCTTCTGGCGGAATAAAAATTATACGTACCTCCGGAATGCCTTTGGCTAGAAGCCACTTTTTGTCCGCCTCCGCCCGTAGTAGCCTCATTTTGTGTCCGGCACATTCCAATGACTGTTCCCGGCTTTTGGCGTTAAGGTCGGACAACCGTTTGTCCTTGGCTGCTGAGTCAGCTTGAAGGGTTTTTATCAATTCAGCTTGTTCCTCCAGTTTCCTCTAGAGAATAGTTTTAGCTTCTTCAGCAGCAAGGCGAATCACTCTCTCAGCTTCCAAAGCTTGATGATTTTCTTGGGCTTCGGTTAGAGCTTTAAGAGCCTCTTTTTTAGCCTCAAGCAGTTTGAGTTCCAAGTCATCCCATTCTTCATTCATCACTAATCAGTCCCGGGTTATTTCTTGGGTAGTAGAGATAGTATTCGCCAGGTGATAAGAGTTTGAGTTCAACAACTCTTTGTGAATACGACAGTGTTGCCTTTCCTTTTCGGCGGGGGAAGGCTCTCCCACAAGTATTCGAAACAAAGATCCACATCATCGAACGTGGAATCCTCACGCATAGTCCAATAAGGACGATGCGGAGCAGCGTTCTCTTCACAAGAAGGCTGGGAAGTCTGAACCCCATAACTGAATGCACTGACGCTGCCCTGATCTCTGAATTGATGAACATTAGAGTTTGGAGACATACGGAAGGCGTCAGGATCACCAATCTCTCTCTCCTTCAAAGGAGACGTATCCGCCACATTAATCGGATTTTGAAGAGTGACAGGTGGTGAAGATGGTGGGGATGGAAGCTTTGGAGCACTTGAGCCCTTTAACTCTAAGACGTCCTCAGGACAGTCTTTCAAACCCACTGGTGAAATGATAATCATACATCAGATACACTACTGTTTAAAAAGATGATAAATATAAGAGACGTTAAACTTACATAAAGAGGTGTCCACAGCATCACGTTGATGAAGGTGCGACTCCAGGTTGGTACCTTTCACCTTCTTCTTCTTCTTGGATGGAGAAGCCTTGGTGGGTTGAGCTTTACGCTTGCCGTCCGCCTTCGATCCACCCGCACCAGCGGCTTGCGCCTCATCTCCAACGTTGGTATCATTAGTTGCTCGACGATCACGCTCACCACCTATCGACGGGTTAGTGGTGGCCTTCGAATCCAGCTTGCGGGTTAAACCTACAGTTGAACGCGATAGGTCAGTAGCATCAACTGTAAACCATTCCTTGCAGAGTGATGACTCCTCACTGGATGAAAGAAGTACTATCACTCCGCTCGAAGTAGCGGCAGTAATAGGTCGGGGTTGAAGAGTGCCCTCACCTTTTAAGACGAACTCCTCACCTTGAGCGTACATAGCCTCGGAAACCACGGGTTCCGGACTAAGTTTGGTGGGGAAAAGGAAATTACTTCGCGTACGCTCCAAGAAAGGTACGTCGTGAGGAGCAATTGGCCAACGTAACATCATGCCTCCAACCTTGTCTAAAAGAGTAGAAAGAATATAACCTTCACCTGCAAATTGACAAATATCAAGAAAACATGATAAAAATCCGGAGTGTTACAAGTAAAAACTTACCCCCGTCAGAATTTTCAAAGTAAGGTTCTAAGGTAGGAAATGGCCACAAGCGACTCATCTTGGCATGTACCATCGCTCCTTCATGAATGGGATGCATAGGTGTCGGCGTTTTGGTTAAAGTAATGAACCAAGCACGACCCTCACGTTCGGAAGGAAGGACTTCTGGTAACTTGTTTTCCAGCTTACGACGAGTCATTGTGAACGGGATGACATCTTCACAAATCCAGTAAAACTTCAATTTCCATCCATGTATGCTGCGGATCCACTCGAAACCGATACTCCCTTTCCTGGTGGTGGCAAAACCATACCAACCGTCGTGGAGGGTCATCTTGTAAAATACGGCAAACATGCCAACAGATGGATCATAGTTATGAGCCTGGCAACAGAATTCGAAGTGACGAATTCTTAGCATCCCAAATAGATGAACTTGGGATAAGTGAATCCCATATGCCGTTAAGACAGATTGGACGAACTTTGTCACCAGTAATCGAAAGTTACCTGTCATAAAGTGGTCCAGGTATACGGCCATTTTCTTCGCCGGAGGAACAGTGGCTAGTGCACCATTGGCCGAGCGTTCAGCCTCCCATTCTGGTGCCAATCCATACACGTTTCTCACGTCGTCAAATTCCTTTTCTTTGATATTACATTCAACCTCGTGGATGGCAGGTGGATTCTTCTTATCACCGGCCATTATAATATAAGTGATGGAATAGAAAGTAAAAGTTGTGAAGATTTCAGATCTGTTGGCTATTGAAAGAGAAAGTTTGAAAGTGATAAGAAGTAATTCGAGACCATAAGTGGCCTATTTATACTCATCGCAATAAATGCGACCGTCTGACTAACAGAGGAAAGAGGAAATGCGGGCCGTTGGATGATTGACACGTCAGGCGGGAAATTCGAAAAAGTGTATACAGGTTGTCAAGAAGCGTCATACACCTCCTTTCAGTCGTCGCTTAAAATTTCTCTCTTTGTCACGTCATCAGTATCATCCAACTTGCATAATTTAAAAATTCAAAAACACTTTGCAAAAAATATTATTTCAAGGAAAAGTGAAATATTAACAAAGCAAAAAGTTTTTCCATTAATAAAGCAAAGACGGTTACAAAACACGGAAAATATTTACAAAGCCCTACAATCTATGTCTATTCTACGGGTTAGGGGCTGGCATATCCTCCAGAGCCTTTGGGGAGGTATCCTCGGATGAATCATCCTCAGATTCATCATATAAATAGACCCGCTACTGTTTCACGCCATCTTCAGCGGACGCAAATTTCGTAAGCATGTCCTGCAGCGAAAAGACCATAGTGTCATATTCCTTAACCCGCATATCATACTCCTATTTTGCGTCAAGGCCATGAAGCGGATGACTTTCAAAAGATTGACCAGATTGAGAAAATTCCATCCCTTCAATGAAGCCTTTCATCCGACCAACTCCCTCTGAAGCAGTCATCTAGTTCACGAAACACTCAGTTAATTCGGTGCTTCCCTTGATGTGCCGGATGACCTGGCAACAAAACATGTTAGCATCTATAGAGGTATCAGAATAAGTAATTAATGAGGGAAACTTAAAGAATCAAGCCCTCGGTTGAGGAACCATTGTCGATCATGCTCAGCATGCGCCGCCCTAGTCCAAAGCGCTTGTAATTTATTGTTCGCTTCAGAGGCGCGAGTCTCTGCTTCCGAGCGGGAATGCATTAAAGAATCATACGCAGACTGCATTTCAGCAATAGTTTTGTCCTTTAGTTCCGAATGCTCTTTCTGCAATTGTAACTCAGCCTCGAGATCCTAGATCTGGCTGCCTTGGCGAGTCACCTCTTCTTGTGCCCTCGCCAATTCATCCTTCTTTTTTTGAGTGTCAGCTCGGGCAGCCTCTAGAACTACATTTTTCCTTTCGCTGGCTTCCTTCCACTTCCGAGCTGCAGCAGAGCTTCGATCCTTTTCTTGTTTGAGAGCAGATTCTGCGTCGGTTTGTTTCCACTTAGCTGCGCTCGCCGCTTTGCGATGCTCTTCAGCTTCTTCATTGGCAGCCTCAACGACTCGAGTAGCCTCACCTAGTTTCCCGCCCATAGTACGCCACTCACGTAATATTTTCTGGCTACATGCCAAACTGTTAGCCAAGGAAACCGATAAGTCCGAATGGAGGTCGTGGCGGGAACGGTCATGTAGATGCACCATCTCTGTAGGAGGCACCAATGCTTGACTAAATTAACAAAGGTCCCGGGGTCAGAAAACCGGGACCCATTGAAAATATCCCAAGGAGGGACGAATAAGTCATAATCTCCTCCCAAAATCGCATCCCCAAAATACTGGGAGCTTGAAGTTTCGAGTCGAGTAGGGATTGAGGAGGATTGTTGCGGGGCACTTTGTGTGGAACCCCCTCCGACCTCATGAACGGAAGGTCCAAATTGAAAACTCCCTTCCACACCCGTAGTTAACGGTGGGGAGGTAGAAAATAATTGAGAGGCAGATCGGGAAGGAGATTCATGAATCCTAAAGCCCTCTGCGGTGAATTCAGGATGATCACTTTGAACACAAGTGGCCCCTCCATCCTGGAAAAGGTAGTCCAAGGATTCGTTAGCCTTTGGTTGAACATTGGATCCCTCCACATTTGATTCAGTAGGAGGGGTAACAGGCTTATTTTGCACTCCCTTCTTCGGAGGATGAGACAGTTGCTTTTCAACAATGAGACTCGGTGTTGGTAACCTCTCAGAAACATCATCCCTAGCTATAGACAGATCTGCAAAAGAGAATCACATTCAAATCATGTCTTAAAACAGTAAGAGTTAGAAAATAAAACACATACCAGTCACCGTTTTCAATCGATCCGCAAGAACAGACTGTGATTTCTTCGGACGACGGGTACGCTGCTTCTTGAGTACTGGCTCACCTTTGGTGTATGTAGTACTCGCACCCACATCACTGGCCTTAAACGATCCAAAGGATTGTTTCTGTGCCAAGTCTACCAACAAGCGTGAAACAGATGAAACCTCAGAAGCATCATCAGAGCCTTCTCCCTCTGAGATTGATAAATCGTCACTCGATGACAGAATGACGGATACCCCCTCAGAGGTAAGCGCAGTAAGAGGAGGAGGATTTAGAGTATACGCACTTGTTTGAAAGGTAGCATTCGAAACAATGGGTTCGACACGCACCTTCACCGGGAAGAGGAAATATTTTGCGGCCTTCTCAAGGATAGGCGTATCCTTTGCTTCACGGATACTTTTCATCATATGACCCCTGTCATCAAACAGAGCGTTCAACATAGGTCCTGGACCTGGAAAGAGAAACACCAAAATTAGTCATATAATCCTTTTGTAGTTAATAAATGAAAATAACTTACGCTCATCTAAGCCACAAAACACGGGCTCTCAAAAACTGAGACGACCATAGGCGGCTCACACCAGCCCATACGAGGGCCTCCTCAGGTAATACTTGCATGGGAGTTGGATTGGAAGCTAGAGTGTGAAACCACTCTTGTCCCTCGTGAACAGCCGGGATAATCTCAGGGAGTGCCTCATTAACCGGACGGCGCGCCATCGTATTTGGTATCACATCCTCAGAAATCCAGAAGAACTTTTTCTTCCAATCTAAAGAGCCCCCCTCGACCTCATGACCGATTCTCCTACCAGTTATCGCTTGGCAGGTAAACCACCCGTTTCCGTTGGCCATTCGATAAAAAACAACGAACCGGTTAAGACGGGGCACCATATCATGAGCCATAAACACGAATTCAAAGTGTCGAATTCGCATGACAGCGCAGGGTGCAACTGAGACAAATGTACCCCAAACGCACCCAATACCATCATGAAAAACATTGTCACAGGAAAACGGAAGTTTCCATAGACAAAGAAGTCTGAATAAATAGCCATTTTCGCAGGAGGTGGGAACTGGCTATAGAACCGGCAGAAGGGAACTCCGGTCCCCACTCTGGAGGAATACCATAAGTCTCAATGAGCTTCTAGTACTCAAACTGGTCCAATCGAACCTCTATTTCGTCGATTTCAGACTGAACATTTGTCATTACAATAATACCCAATGAAGTATCGAAGTGCTTTCAAGAAAGATTGGGCGAATAATAGAAAGCTTCAAAGAAAGAAAGCAAGGTAGTATTCAGAATTCAAAAGCAATAAAACTTCAATGAGAAGTTAAACTCCACTATTTATACCCATGGCAATTAATGCGATGGGATATGAACAGTGGAGAGAAGAAAGATTACCCGGTAGACAAGTGCCACGTCACGCGTGAAATTCGAAAAAGAGAAAAAAACGAACAGTCGGGTACAGTGACAGCCGGCATAGACGTCACATCCTCTGACACACGTGCCTGCGAGTGGTCAACTTGTCCTTTTTAATGATTATCCACAAACAACAAAAGATATTTCTCACCAACTTGCAGAATAAAAATCCCCAAATACCCGTTAAGTCCAAAATTTCACCCGCATAAAATACTTCACACAGAAGCAACACTGGACTAGGGGGACTTATAGAGGTAGGGTACGAAAAAGACCCAAATATCCTTAAGTATTACACGCGGGTTAATCATATGTCCGTTATAAGGCACCCGCGGGACATATGGATCACCCTCATAATTATTTGATGAAGGAACACCCTCACAATATATGCGGAAGCATCCTGGCACCCTCAGAAGTCATCCGCAAGATGGAGGATTCGTCCGCATAAATAATCGTGAGGTAATGCCCCGGGACATCTGTCATTAACCAATAACATTCTAGAAGATCCACCAAGATGTTTTCTTGAGCAATACGTGACGTCTCAGCCAATTAGTAAAGGAAACCTGGCTAGGCCATTATAACCGAGCACATGGCCAGGGTTGTCTATCATCCAATCCTGTAAAGACACGTGTCCAGGTTGTTATACATGCACATGCAACGTATAAACTAAACCTATAGTATGACGACACGTGTCCAGGTGGTTACGAGAGCATCTTTCAAAGGGACAGCTGGCCCAATCACCTTCCCACACCCTTCGGCTATAAATACTTTCTCAATCATCACGAGGTATTCATATTCACTCCCACTGTACTTTCACTATTTTACTTAAGTGCATTATCTTCATCAGAATTGTACTTATTCTCACGCCGGAGGGTGGCTACGGGAAGACCCCCCCTCTTGTCCTTCCCGTAACGAGCTCACGGTGTCTGTTTTGCAGGTTCACGCCATTGGATTTTGGGAATTGTGTTCATATCGTATTGGCAGTTGACCGTATCCTACCCTGTGGAATCATTGGATCTAAGACCCGTCAAGGGGGAGTAGATCCGTGTTTCTTCAACGACCAAACATGAAAAGCATATTCATTGGTTGACCTGAACACATGTCGTTTAACCCAACAGTTTATTCTTTTATAATGCCATATAATAAAAAAACGTAATTTAGAAGTGTTAATGGATAAATGTTGATGACCAAACAGACACACACACACACACACGAATGTACATGGGAATGTTTACCATATATTTGTACATGCAATATTTAATGACCATTTTCATTATCAGAAGCCTACATAAAGAAAGCAAGAACTCGGATATTATAACCAACCTTCATAGCAAATCATTGAGCACAAAATCATAACCATCATATGTATTCTAACTGGCAAATAAAACACTTAAACTTGACTGTACACTTTACTCAAACCTGTAATAAAAAAATTTAAATCATTAATTTAAAGTTGATAATTATTGAGCTATGTAATAAAAATATGTCATCTGGTTCTATCATTTGTTCGTATTGATTTAATGTAACCAACAAATCTATACAATAGCACATAAAAATACTTACAATAATGGTACGAAGTTATAAAACAACTTCTAAAATGTTATTATATAAACAGGGCTAGGAACTTTTTAATCATCTTGCACAAAACTTACAATGTCTTTGGGTTTTCTTATGAACACTTAACGTCAACAAAGAAAAAAAATAATATCGTTCGGGCCAAATGGTTGCAAAACATTTTTCTTTTCATGTAATTTTGCAGTTTAGAAGTTTGGTTAGTGTTTTCTAACCAGCATATTTTTATAAACCGACAACCATTAAAAAAAACATGAATGTATGTTACCAGAATTATACAAATGATACAAATTATGCAAACATAATGTATATATACATAGCGACATACATGTATCCCTAACCAACACTATGTTCTTAAATCAGTTACATTTTCCTCAATTTTTAGTGCGTAATAAAAAAAATTTAAATGTTTAATTTCAACACATAATAGAAAACACTTGTTAGGCCCCGTTACCGGTGCCCTACTTTGGATGTTGGATTTACTCATAAAAAAAGTTCTAAATATCAGAATTAATTAAAACTTTACACGGAATATAAAACTTTCATAAATATTACACAATAATTCATAACTTGTCTTAAAACATAACTTGAAACATGTCTTTCAATTAAAACATTAACAAATAAATCTTCATATGCCAGCTTCTTTATTCGCCTGCCATGTGTCTCCCATCATGTCAGCTGTATCATCCTACTCACCTGCGTGCATACTAAAAGTCAGCTACGCTAAGTGAGTTATAGTTAATCATACAACATACAATCAATTCACATTCTTGCACACATGCCCAAAGGGGTGTACATTATTCATACTTTACGTTTACATGCATATCTATCCATACTATTTAAAGAGCCTTCCGCTCTATATCCTCACAGATATTATAAGGGTCTGGTCCCCAACATCACATATATTATTAGGGTATGGTCCCTATCCTCATATATATTATTAGGGTCTGGTCCCTATCATCACATATATTATTAGGGTCTGGTCCCTATCCTAACAGATATTATTAGGGCCTGGTTCCTTTGTTTGTACAACTGTATCATACCTGTCTTTACATACCTTCCTAAATAATACATGCAATATCCGAAGATCGTTCACGTACTATCTCATAACATACCTAACATACACATCATACATAACATACATACTTCACTCATACATCATATACATCAATCATGTCAATCATAACTTTAATTACCATCGGACGGTACATGAAATTTCCGAAGATGGTTCACGCACCGTCAAGCAATCATCATAAAAAAATCATACCAAGCATACACTTACCACTTAAGGTAAGTGTATTAACTATCACATCGAGTATGCACACAGTCTCGAAAACATAATAAGGAAGTGGGGCTAGAAACTCACCTGAACGCGGTTACGTTCACCGTTAATAGTTTTCCCTTCTTTATCTGTGCACACTAACTGTATAACAATTACACGTATCATTTAACTATCACAACCCATATCGCGTTTCTAGTCTAAATATATCCCGTAACGAACGGGAGTCCGGGGGCAGCGCCCTTGGCAGTAGGGTTCTAGGGGCGGCAGCCCATAAAGGGGTCTAAGGGGCATAGCCCCTGGCTGGGGTTAAGCTACCAGGTCAGCTTGGAAAAATTTTATTTTCATTAACTGTCTTAACACATTTCCATTAAACTTCTAGTTTGTTACTTGGTTCTATAACGAATTGGCTTATCATAACGAACTGGTCCTTGTAACGAATTAGACCCTCTAGCGAACTGGTCCTTGATGAATCAGTCTATATAACGAACCAGTCAATAAAACGAATCAGTCCATGTAACAAATTGAACCTTCTAATTCATTATCTTTTTTAACGAATGGTCATAGCCAATTGGGGTTTAGTTTGTTTTCTTTTCCTTAACGAACTTGAACACTAGTTTGTTAAGCTTTCACTAACGATTCACATAACGAATTACCACTAGTTCTTTAACTCCCCGTTAACGAATTAGGGCTAGGTCAGAGAACGTCAGACATTCTCTGACATCTTCATTATCCTCGTACGCCGTTTTCCGGCGCCGCCATCGCCGGAAAAACGAGATCTCACTCGTTTTCCACCGTTTTTCGCCGTTTTTCGTCCCGTTCGATCCAGATCTGAGATAGGGTGACCCCTAAACTCATCTTAGGTTCGGTTTATACCGGATTCCACCCGAATCTCATGACTTTAACGGTTTAAAGGTGTCGGCTCGTCGTTTCGTGACTACATCTAAAGGATTTGAGTTCATACAATATCATATTATCATTACCTTGGATCGGGATCGGTTTTCTATCTTGGTTCGGCTAGAGAAAGGAGAGAATATAGAGAGAGAGCTTAAGTGTGTGTTTTGGTGGTGTATGGAATATGTGTAAAATGAATTAAATGGGTGATTTAAGGTTTATATAATTATGGGTCACGGGCTTAAGCCCATGGTCTTTTCCTCTTTCCTTCTTAACCCAAGTCCATATCCCATATCCATTTAACCCAACACTAGCCCGACTCATAATAACTCGTATTTTCATTTTATTAACCGAACTAGAAAAACGGGATGTTATAAGTCTTCCCTCCTTAAAGAGGTTTCGTCCCTGAAACCTAACAATTACTAAAACACATTTGGATAAAACTTGTGTATCTCTTCCTCGGCTTCCCATGTAGCGTCCGATCCTTTGCGATGCTTCCATATCACTTTCACTAAGGGTATAACATTGTGTCGGAGTTGTTTTTCCTTGCGGTCAACTATCTCGATTTGTTGCTCAATGTAGTTCAACTATTCATCAACCTCAATGTCCATTAACGACACATGAGACGTGCTATCTGCTAGACATTTCCTCAGATGAGAGACATGAAAAGTAAAATGAATTCCTTCCAACTCCTCTGGGAAGCCTAGCTTGTAAGCCACTTCATCTACTCGATCTAAAATCTCGAACGGTCCAATGTACCCCGGACTCAGCTTTCCTCTCTTCCTAAAACGAATAATTCCCTTCCATGGCGAGACCTTGAGCATCACATTGTCACCAATGTTAAACTCAATCGGTCGTCGCCGCTTATCAGAATACAACTTCTGTCGGTGTTGAGCAGCCTTCATTCTTGCTTTGAACTGATCAAACTTTGAATAAGTCTCTTGAATAACTTCTAAACTTCCCATCTCTTTCTGACCAATCTCTCCCCAACATACCGGGGTTCTACATCTTCTACCGTAAAGCATCTCTAACAGTGGCATACCAATACTTAAATGGTAGCTGTTGCTATAAGAGAACTCTGCCAGATGCAGATGATCATCCCAACTTCCCCCAAAGTCTAGAACACAAGCACGTAGCATATCCTCAAGGGTTTGGATCGTCCTTTCAGACTGTCCATCTGTTTGAGGGTGATACGCCGTACTGATGTTCAATATCATTCCCATAGCTTCATGGAACTTCTTCCAAATCCACAAAGTAAACCGAGTATCTCTATCAGACACGATCGATAAAGGTACTCCATGCTTAGGTACAACCTCCTTGATGAACAAACTTGCTAATGTTTCTGACCAGATGGCCTCTCGTATAGGCAGAAAGTGAGCACTCTTGGTCAAACGGTCCACAATCACCCAGATGGTATCATGATGCTTAGCTGTACGAGGTGGCTTTGTGTTCCCATTTCCATTCTGGTATTTTTAGCGGTAGCATCTTCCCATAAGGCTTCCGGTGCTCTGCTTTGACTTGTAAACAAGTTACGCACTTACTGACATAGTCTACCACATCATTTTTCATTCATGGCCACCAGTAATCTCTTTTCAAATCTTGGTACATCTTCGTGGTTCCTAGGTGAATTGAATACTTTGATTTGTGAGCTTCATCTAAGATTCGAACTCTAAGATCTCCATGACGTGGGATCCACGTACGGTCAAACCTAGTCTTAACACCATGAGTGTTTTCCATCTACTCGCTCTGTTGATGGAAAATCCTTTTTTTCTTCATTAGCCCTTCATCTACCAGCACCTCTGACTGTACTTTGATGATTTCTTCAAAAAGACTTGAGTTCATAATCAACTGGTATGACTTCACTGTTGCAATGACTTCCTCGTTCTTACGGCTTAGAGCATCGGCGACCACATTAGCTTTACCAAGGTAATACTTAATGTCACAGTCGTAATCCTTTATCAACTCTAGCCATCTTCTCTGCCTCATGTTCAGCTCTTTCTGTTCGAAGAAGTACTCTATAATTTTATGATCCGTGTAGATAGTACACTTAGTACCATACAGATAGTATCTCCAAATCTTAAGAGCGAGGACTACTGCTGCAAGCTCTAAATCACGCGTCGGATAAGCACTCTCATGTACTTTCAACTGTCGAGACACGTAAGCTATCACTTTTTCTCGTTGCATCAACACACGACCTAACCCACGATGCGAAGCATCAGTACAAACAACCAAATCCTCGTCACCGTCGGGTAAGGCAATGATTGGAGCTTGCGTGAGTCTCACCTTTAACTCCTCAAAAGCCTCCTCTTGAAACTTACCCCAATTGAATACTATCGACTTCGGGTAATACCGGTCAGCGGTGCGGCTATCTTGGAGAAGGCTTCGATGAATCTCCTATAGTAGCCAGCTAACCCTAAGAAGCTTCGTATATCAGTCGGATTCTGTGGAGTCTTCCAATTTGTTATCGCCTCAATCTTAGATGGGTCCACTGAAATCCCTTCAGGATTAATCACGTGACCTAGAAATTGCACTTCTCGTAACCAGAACGCGCATTTTGAAAACCTAGCGTATAACTTCTCTTTCTTCAGGGTTTTCAATACCTCTCTCAGAAGCTCTGCATGATCAGACTCGCACTTTGAATAAATCAATATATCATCGATGAAGAAGATAACTGACTTATCCAACATTGGCCGATACACCTATTCATCAAGTCCATAAATGCTGAGGGAGCATTCGTTAGACCGAATGACATCACGAGAAACTCGTAGTGTCCATACCGCGTTCGAAACGCTGTTTTAGGGATGTCTGCTTCTTTCACTTTCAGCTGATGATAGCCTGATCTGAGATCTATTCGTGAAAACCAACTTGACCTTGAAGTTGGTCAAACAGATCATCAATCCTTGGCAAAGGATATCTATTCTTTACCGTAAGCTTAGTAAACTAACGATAGTCTACGCACATTCTCATACTTCCGTTCTTGTTCTTCACGAATAACACTGGTGAGCCCCACGGGGAAACACTTGGTCTAATAAAACCCTTGTCGAGGAGTTCTTGCAGTTGGGACATCAATTCTTTCATCTCAGACGGCGCTAGACGGTAAGGTGCTTTCACGACGGGCTGGGCTCCTGGTATTAAATCTATCTGGAATTCTATCTCTCGCTCCGGTGGCAACCCCGGAAGATTCTCAAGAAATACTTTTGGATAGTCGCACACGATAGGAACATCTTTCATTTCTTTCGTCTCGGCCGTAGCGTTGACAACATACGCCTGGTAGGCACCATACCCTCATCTTAATAACCCTTCGGCTTTTATTATCGAATGACTTCAGCTTTATTATCCTACTCTTACATACTATCTGAGCTTCGTATTTAGACAACCAATCCATCCCCAAAACTACATCGAACCCTCCTAAGGTCATAACATATAAAGTAACAGAGAACTCATGTCCCTCTAATTCTATCTTTCAATTATTAACCATTTTCATTATTTTCACCGAGGTGTCGCTAGCGGTTTCTACTATGAAGCTTCAGGCACACGACAACATTTCATTTTAGCTAGTTTACTAAATGTCGTAGCTATAAAACTTCTATTCGCACCCGAAGCAAATAATACTGAAGCAGAAATACCGTTTACTAAGAACGTACCGGTCACAACATCAGGAATCTGTCGGGCTTGTTCCTGGGTCAGCATGTAGGCTCTAGTCCTTGGCCTTTCTTGTTCTGCATCCTTCTTTCCACTTCCTCCAGCCTCACCATCGGTGCACTCTCTTGCCATATGGCCCGTCTTGCCACATTTGTAACATGCTGGCTTCGCAATGCACTCATTGGCATAATGCCCTACCTTCCCACACTTATAAAATGCATTAGACCCAAGCCTGCATTCCCCACCTTGAGCCTTCCAACATTTGTGACAAACATCAGAACTCCTACCCCACTTGCACTCACCGCCATGCATCTTTCCGCAGATCTTACACGACCTCTTCTCCCAAACTCTCGGATGTTTTTTATTGGGGTTCCACAACTGAGTACCAGGTCGTTTAGTAGGAGCGACACCCTTCTTATCCTTCTTCTCTTCCACCACCACCTCATCTATAGACAAGTCATCATAAACCATATCTACCAACCCTACAACAAAATCAAAAGTACCCGGTCTACCAGCCTTGACCTAGACGCGAACATTCTGTGGCAATCCCCTAAGGTAACACTTGATCCGCTTGGCCTCAGTGTTCACCATGTCTGGCACCAACCTTGACATTTGGTTGAATTCAGTGGTGTATTCACGGTGTGTCATCCTACCCACCTTCAGACTCAAGAATTTCATTTCAACCATTTCAACCTCTGTATCAGCACAAAACCTCTTCATCACCAGTTCCTTCAAATCATCCCACCTCATATATTTGATCTCCTCCCTTGTTTTCCTTTTTTCAACAGATTCCCACCAATACATGGCTTTATCACCAAAATATTGGGTAGCACAACCCACATCCTGGTCGGGACAGAATTCGCTGATTCAGATAATCTTGTCCATCATGGTTATCCATCGGAGAGTAGCGATTGCGTCTCCCAAGCCAGTTAGCTTCGGTGGATCACAACCTTTGAACGACTTGTAGTTGCACCCACCTCGGCTTCTTCTCCTATCATCAACCTTTACTGACTTAACCACGCTCGATTCCTCATTCTCCTTCTCATCATCCTTCTTACTCTTTTCCCCCGACTTCTCAGCTGTCTTTGCTTGACTTTCAGCAGACTTTTCGGGATTCATGTTCTTTACAGCAGTTGCTACCGCTTGAGCAATAGCAGCTTGAATTGCGGGATCCAGTTGGACTCCTTCATTGTTGCTTGGGTTTCGTCCAGCAGCGCTTCCTTCATCTCCTTTGTTGGAAGTTGCTTCTAACGAAGGTTGTTGAACACAACGAGGCCTGTCACGTCGTCCAGTGCGGCTATCGTATTCTGGAAGGGAAAACACATACGTCATCACTCAAGGAACTATTTAGTACAAGGATAGTAAGGCTAACAAGTAATAACAGTGGCCAGCTGTGATTAGCTGCTCACGTTACTTTCTGTGTCCTATACACTTCCTCTTATTCTAACAGTTAGACAATCAAACAGTTCATATCATCACATACTCCTATCCCTAGTAATTAAGCTAGCATTCATACATTCTTTATTTAGAAATTACGCAAACATCCATTCATTATTCTACTTTACATGTGAATTTAATCACATACTTTACCTTTACATAGCTTGCTTGAGTGACACATGGCATTCTCGTACCGGCATCTTCTTTCTTTTCTTACTTTAATCCCATTCTCTGTTCGAGTCTAAGCATGATGGATGCTTAAATCTCTCAAAATTTTCTCTGATACCAACTTGTAAGGCCCGATTACCGGTGCCCTACTTTAGACGTTGGATTTACTCATAAACACAGTTCTAAATATCAGAGTTAATTAAAAGTTCACGCGGAATATAAAACTTTCATAAATATTACACAATAATTCATAACTTGTCTTAAAACATAACTTGAAACATGTCTTTCAGTTCAAACATTAACAAATAAATCTTCATATGCCAGCTTCTTTAATCTTTTGCCATGTGTCTCCCATCAAGCCAGCTGTCTCATCCTACTCACATGCGCGCATACTAAAAGTCAGCTACGCTGAGTGAGTTCTAGTTAATCATACAACATACAATCAATTCACATTCTTGCACACATGCTCGAAGGGGTGTACATTATTCATGCTTTACGTTTACATGCATATCTATCCATACAATTTAAAGAGCCTTCCCTTCTATATCCTCATAGATATTATAAGGGTCTGGTCCCCAACATCACAGATATTATTAGGGTCTGCTCCCTATCCTCATAGATATTATTAGGGTCTGGTCCCTATCATCACATATATTATTAGGGTCTCATCCCTATCCTCACGGATATTATTAGGATATGGTCCCTTTGTTTCGTACAACTATATCATACCTATCTTTACATACCTTCCTTAATAATACGAGCAATATCAGAAGATCGTTCACGTACTCTCTCAAAACATACCTAACATACATATCATTCAAAACATACATAATTCGTTCATACATCATATACAACAATCATATCACTCATATCTTTAATTACCATCTGATGGTACATGCAATATCCGAAGATCGTTCACGAACCGTCAAGCAATCATCATACATAAATCATACCAAGAATACACTTACCACTTAAGGTAAGTGTATTAACTATCACATCGAGTATGCACACAGCCCCGAAAACATAACAAGGAAGTGGGGCTAGAAACTCACCTGAACGTGGTTACGTTCACCGTTAATAGTTATTCCCTTCTTTAGCTATGCACGACTAACTGTATAACAATTACACGTATCAATTAACTATCACTACCCATATCGTGTTTCTAGTCTAATTATATCCCGCAACGAACGGGGATCCGGGGGCAGTGCCCTGGCAGCGGGGTTCTAGGGGCGGCAACCCCTAGCGGGGTCTAAAGGGTAGAGCCCCTAGCTGGGGTTAAGCTGCCAGGTGAGCTTGGAAAAATTTTATTTTCATTAACTGTCTTAACACATTTCCCAATAAACATCTACTTCGTTACTTGGTTCTTTAACGAATGGGCTTATCATAACAAACTGGTCCTTGTAACGAATTGGAACCTCTAGCGAACTGGTCCTTGACGAATCAGTCCATATAACGAATCAGTCCATGTAACGAATTGAAACTTCTAATTCGTTTTCTCTTTTAACGAATGGTCATAGCGAATTGGGGCTTAGTTCGTTATCGTTTCCTTAACGAACTTGAACACTAGTTCGTTATGCTTTCACTAACGATTCACATAACGAATTTCCACTAGTTCGTTAACTCTCCATTAACGAATTAGGGTTAGTTCAGAGAATGTCAGACATTCTCTGACATCTTCGTTATCCTCGTACGCCGTTTTCAAGCGCCACCGTCACCGGAAAACCGTGACTTCGCTGAAAAAACGAGATCTCACTTGTTTTCCGACATTTTTCACTGTTTTTATCCCGTTCGATCCAGATCTGAGCTAGGGTGACCCCTAAGCTCATCTTAGGTTCGGTTTATACCCGATTCCACCCGGATCTCATGACTTTAACGGTTTAGAGGTGTCGGATCGTCGTTTTGTGACTAAATCTAACGGATTTAAGTTCATACAATATCATATTATCATTACCATGGATCGTGATCGGTTTTCTATATTGGTTTGCCTAGAGAAAGGAGATAAATTAGAGAGAGAGCATAAGTGTGTGTTTTGGTGGCATATGGAATATATGTAAAGTGAATTAAATGGGTGATTTAAGGTTTAAATAATTATGGGTCATGGGCTTAATCCCATGGTCTTTTCCTCTTTACTTCTTAACCCAAGTCCATAACCCAACACTAGCCCGACTCATAATAACTCGTATTTTCATTTTATTAACCGAACTAGAAAAACGGGATGTTACAACACTAAACAATTATTTTAAATTCATACACTGATATTGTCACGAGCTTACATTAATAATTAACCCAAAAAATTAAATCAAAGACCACCTTCAATTTCAAAACCTTGACCACCCATTAAACCAAAGAAAAGATCATAAAGCCAGTATCTTAAAGATTTTCCAGTAAAATCTCTTGTCTCCCAATTACTCATACACGCATGCTTTGGCTTCTCCATATGCAGCGCCAATACATCCATTGCAAAATCCTCCAAATTCAGCCTATGAAACTTTCCCGGGTCACTTCTTTATCATCGTCAATCCAATATTTGCACTTTTGGAAAAATCTAGCCCATACTTATTCTTCAGCGCTAATACATCCATTGCAAGATCCTCCAGATTCAGCCTATGAAACTTTCCCAGGTCAATTCTTTATCTTTGCCAATCCAATATATCCACTTTTGAATCAATCTAGCCCATACTTATTCTTCAGCTTCAATATATCATCGTGAGCTTCAATTCCAACAAAAGTGAAAGCCATAATTGATGCATGATTTGTTACTAACCAATTGAAGGTAAGTATTCATTTATAAATTGATTGTGAACTTAGTGGTATTTATAATAATCTTGTATATAACTTAAAAAACTTTTGGTTTTCTTATGAATACTTAATGTCAAGAAACAAGTTAGTTATAAACACCTTTAATTCTATTAAGTTCCCTTAAAGGTTTATGAATCAATTGAATGCCATGATGAAAATAATAATATAGATGGATGATGACACGTTAATGAGATTAATTGATGGCATCATAAAACTTAAAGGATAGAAGAGTAATTACCCTAAACATGACGCTTCATGAACTTGTACGATAAGTTTGAAGAACGAAATGATGTAAGGGCAAATTAACTTTTCTGCCCAATTGTGAATTGTCTCCTTTGTCCTTGTCCTCTAATTGTGAAATTACCATGGTTGTCCTTCACTCTTCATTAATAATTTAATATAGATATATCATAATTACTTGAACCACACTAATGGTAAACCTTTGAACTTCCTCCAACTTCATTAAGCAAAGGATGTAGGAGTAATTTAATAAACTATGAACCTTCATGAAGTTGTACCGGAAGCTTTAAAAACGGGTGAAGACATTGGTAAATTACTTTTCTGGCCCAATTATCAAATGTCTCTTTTGCCCTTGTCATGTAATTATGAAATTACTTTGTTGCCCATCACTCTTTCTTTATATATAATATTGATTATTATTATTATTATTATTATTATTATTATTATTATTGTTGTTGTTGTTGTTGTTATCATTATCATTATCGTTATCATCACTACTATTATTACTATTATTATTAGTATTACCATTATTATTCTTTTTATATATAATATTTTTCTAAGGTTACATGAAATCTTTAAATAAAATCTTTTGTTTCAAACAAGTCCTAAGCTCGTTGGATATTATATTATCACTATTACATTTCTATCAAAACGAGTCATTTTATTTGGCGATTCTCTCAAAAGTTTACATAGGACACCACCAAAAGGGAATCCTTTATTTTACATAAAATATTTCATAAAGTTTTCAAGCGTTAGTACTAATCAGGGACTTTCATTTATCATACATAAATTATAACTTTGAATTATAAAAACATCGCGTTTTGTAACTGATTTTCACGAATTAAAGTGAATGTTAAAAATCATTTTCTTCCCCCTTACTCAACGCAACGAGTTTCAGTTAACAAATCTTCGCACCGCCCTCACCCTAGCCTTCGTACCTCAAACCCACCTAACTTCGAGATGACAAGATCGCAAGCTTCATTTTGTTTTTCTTTAACTTCTTCTTCATGCATATTTTTATATGTAATTATATCTGGATATCATCGTAATAATATTATGTATCTAATTTCTTCAAAGGTAGTTAAGAATTTTTCATTCGAGTTTGGTTATTTATTTACGGTTGACATATTTTCGTTCTTGTTTACTATCAAGCACGAAACATACAAGTACATACATCATTTATAATACATATAGTCGATTTGTCGAATTGGATTACTTTTGTTAACTCAATCTCGCGGTCTATGATTGATTTCCCATGAATGTAATCGTTTAGTGGACGTTGGGACTATGAACATGGTTGTGTACATCGTTTAATAATAGAATTCGTATTTCTACCTTTGGCTATCCATTACCGGGTTACCTCTAAATGGATTCGTTTATTTATAACCAGGACTATGATTATAGCCATCTAGTAGAAGTCACATGTTCTTTTTCTATTTACTTACACGAATTGTTTTGGTTATTTGTTTGGTTTTTTTCCCGGTCAATGTTTTATCGAATCATTTTGTTATTCTTGATCTTAATGTTTCATCAATTTGAGTCCAATGTTTTACTTTGTTATTCTCAATCTCGAAGTTTCAACTGTTCACTTTGTTATTCATAATCTCAATGTTGAATTTATTCATGTTGATACTTTAATTTATATGAAATTTTCACTTGTTTAGCGTGTCATTATTGACCCCAAAAACTTAAATCTGTTTTGATATTTTGACAACAAAAGTGTCGTTTATTCTTGAAATTAAAGTTGTATCGAATTACTTGGTTATATGTTGTTAGTTCAAGTCACCCATCATTCATTATGTTAATCATTTTGCGTTACTCTAGAGGTTCGCTTATTTCATTTTAAATTCAATAGTTTCGTTTATTTTGTTTTAAACCTCAATAACATCGTTTATATCGTTTCAACCTTAATAACACTGTTTATTTCGTTTTATACCCCAATAACATCGTTTATTCTGTTAAACTTGAATAGTTTAACTTATTAATTTTTACCTAATATTTTCGTGTAATCCTTGACCCCAAAATGGTGTGTTTATATATTTTTTTGTTAGTTTTGATCCTTATAGTTCATTGTTTTTTATTATAAAGTTTTCATATAAGAATTTATTTATTTATCTTAAAATCCACACATTGGGGATTTTGTAGACCATCCGACGATAAATGTAATTATGGGTTGACACGTAATTATCAAAGTCCTCGCATGGAAAACATAATAAGTACGGTTGTGAGAAAACATAATAACTTGGAATGATTTTGGGAAACGGGACAAATGAAGTATGATAAGAGAATGGTGGATACGCCGATGGTGCATCCTATATAAAAGTGCTCTTGCCATACATCCTATTTGTGGCGTTTTTTTAGTCATTCAAAGATCAGTGTTATTAATTTGTTTTTTTATTGATTTTATTTTTCACATATATATAGAATTTGATAAAACTTTTAACAACTCTATGTAGTATTTGTTTTCTTTATTTTATTTTTAATTTTATTTCGAGACGAAATTTCTAAAAGTTGTGAATCCTGTGAGATTCGTCATCTTTGAAACCCAAAAACCCGACCCGTTTTAAATTTTCGACACCTTTCGGATCTTCATTTATTAATAAAATTGTGAATTGTTTTTGTATTTATGTTCATGGTTTTGTTTATGTTTACATTGTTTTTATTATTTATGATGGTAAAAATTTAATTTTAAGTATTATATCATCTTTCTTTAATCAATTGAGTCAAAAACATTTAATGGGTTATAAAAACATTCAATTGGTCAAAATTAATTATTTCAAGCCTTATGACTAGCCTCTTGACTAGCCATCAAATTAACTCACTTTGACCTTGTTATTAATGATGTGACAGTTAATACACTTACCTTAAATGGTAAGTGTACGCCATATATGATATATGTGATAGATACGACTGATTGCTTGTCAGTACGTGAAAGATCTTCGGATATTGCACGTACTATCAGGCTATAAATAAAGATATGAATATTGTATGTGTAACGATTCCGGCAACTCCAGGTATACCCTAGCCGGAATATACTATTTACGTGTTATTTAATATTGATTATATGAGTTATAGCACGTTTATACGAATATATATGGTTCACAGTATGAATCATACTCAATTATATAGTGAATCATATTGGAATTACAATTAACCAATGAACGATTATTGAAACCCGAACGAATCGGGAATTACATTATAGACGAAGTATATAATGTTTAGTGATATTTACGAGGTATTAATGCTTCGGGATAAGTGAATTATAGCACAGAAAAAGGATTTCGATTTATTAGTACGTCGGTACGATAAACGAAACCTTTAACACCAAACCAAGCAAGAGACGATCAATCAAACCGAAAAAGATGCGTAATTATTAATAACATGATGTTTTAATGTCATGGGTTAAGTTTTTAAAGTTTTTAAATCAGTTTTATATAAATTTTATGTTAACCCGAAAAACAACCATTTTAGGCCCGTTTTAAGCCGAATTACGAGTTTAAACGAGAAACGAATTGAACCAGATTATCCACAACATTATCCGGATTGCGTAATCCGAATATGTGGCTTAGAATGGATTTGTGGGACCCACCCCCCACCCTTATGGTGGACCGATCGGTCCCTTTACATTCATAATCAATTCATTTTTCTTTTTTTTACACATCAAAACTCTCTCAACTATCTAAACCCTTCTAAGTTCATCCAAAAACTCAAGTTCTAACCAAGATTTGAAGGTATAACATATGTTTTTAAGCTTGAATTTTGCTTTCTAACTTCATGATCTTGAGAAAAGGAGGTTTCAAATGTAAAAATGGGTGAAAACCCGAGTTGAAACCGATTCTCGCATGATCAAGTGATGTATACAAGTTATACAAAGGATCTTGATCCAAGTGATGAGTTAAAAGAGTTTATAACGAATTTTTACGGTTAAAATCTTGTTAAAATGAGTTTCCAAGTGAAAGATGGGTGAAAACCCGAGATGAAACCGACTCTTGCATGATCAAGAGGTGTATACATGCTATACAAGGGATCATGGTCCAAGAAATGAGTAAAAAGAGTCGGGAATGGATTTCTACGGTTAAAACCTTTGTTTTTACTTAAAAACCGACACTTTGAAAGAAATGGTTTGATTATTGGTGTAACTTGCTTGTTATAGTGATATTGTGCTTGTAAGTGTTGTATCTAGCGGCTAGCAAAGGCTAGAAACCGAGATCCTTGCGATCTAAAGCTAGAAAACACAAAATGGTTTGGTTTTCGTGTGTTATGAAAAAAATGGACAGATTTACGTGTGCTTAGAGTCGGGTCACGAAATTTCACAGAGATGATCTACACATGAAAATATGAGATCTGTGAATTTTTGGTAATTTTTGGATAAAAGATGAATATTTGGTGAATTTAATGCTCGGTTTTGGCCAAAAATAGTGAAAAATAGCAAAACATGATGAAAAATTCCGGAAAATTTAAGATAAGCTTTTTATAACATATAAAAGTCACCCACAAAATTTGAGCTCATTTGGAAAAGTCTAAGTAGGCTTTTCGGTGAAACGAGTTCTAGGGCTTTCTAGCTCGGTTTTGGGTGAAAATGGCTTGAAAAATAAGTTTTAAATTCTGGAAAAATTCCAGGGAGTTATGAGGATGATAAAGATCATCCCAGAAAAATTTGGGATTTTTCTAAAGTGTTTTGGTATTTTTGATATATTTAGTGTTTTAACAAGATTTAAAAATAGATAAATAAATGTAAATGTAGGAAAATAAATCTGGGAAAATTCCAGAAAGTTATGAGGATGATAAAGATCATCCCAGAAAAATTTGGGATGTTTCTAAAGTGTTTTGGTATTTTTGATATATTTAGTGTTTTAACAAGATTTAAAAATAGATAAATAAATGTAAATGTAGGAAAATAAATCTGGGAAAATTCCAGAAAGTTATGAGGATGATAAAGATCATCCCAGAAAAATTTGGGATTTTTCTAAAGTGTTTTGGTATTTTTGATATATTTAGTGTTTTAACAAGATTTAAAAATAGATAAATAAATGTAAATGTAGGAAAATAAATCTGGGAAAATTCCAGAAAGTTATGAGGATGATAAAGATCATCCCAGAAAAACTTGGGATTTTTCTAAAGTGTTTTGGTATTTTTGATATATTTAGTATTTTAATAAGATTTAAAAATAGATAAATAAATATAAATATAAGAAAATAAATCTGGAAAATTTTTACAAAATTCCTTTCTGTCAAATTAAGTTTTGTGCAAAATTTCAAGACCCGAGACTAATCGGGTAATTATTTGTGCTAAAAAGAACATAAAAACAAGTTTTTAAAACTTAAAACGTGTAAACCGGCAAAGTTCGCATAAGCGAGCTGACTGGTACATGAAAACTCTAAAAATAGACTATTTCATAAATCTAAGTAAATTAAGTAAAAATAAATCATCCGAAAATAATCCGGATGATTTGGGTAATTTTACCCGATTTTACCGTTTCCGGCACCGAAATACCGGAAACGGGCCCCACGGCCAAACGGGGTGTCAAACCGAGCTATAATTTCATCACCTTAACTAAATTGACTGTCAAACTCTAAGCAATGTCAATCTGAGTCCTTAGAAGTGTCACGTGGTTAACATTGTCCCCGAATCGAGTACAGTACTGGGTTAACAATGTTCCCAGATGTACCGATTGACATGTATTTAAGTTATGGGAATTATATAGTAACGACTAGATATTATATTACAGATCCAGGCACGTAGCTGTTCCTTATATTACTCACCGACTCACAACAAGGTGAGTTTTCACGAGCCCCTTTTAATGAATTGTTTTAATTATATTTTCCCGGGGCGGAAAACATGTCTTATTTAAAGTATTTAAGTACATACCGATCGTATGGAAATACTTGTACATTTATATATATATGGACTGATGCATAGAATATATAAAATGTTTATAATGTATTGTTGTTCTGGGGTAACATAGTTCCCAGGGTTATTATTATTCTGGGGTAACATAGTTCCCAGGGGTTATTGTTGTTCTGGGGTAACATAGTTCCCAGGGGTTGTTATTGTTCTGGGGTAACATAGTTCCCAGGGGTTATTATTATTCTGGGGTAACATAGTTCCCAGGGGTTATTGTTGTTCTGGGGTAACATAGTTCCCAGGGGTTGTTATTGTTCTGGGGTAACATAGTTCCCAGGGGTTATTATTGTTCTGGGGTAACATAGTTCCCAGGGGTTATTGTTGTTCTGGGGTAACATAGTTCCCAGGGTTATATTATTCTGGGGTAACATAGTTCCCAGGGTTATTATTATTCTGGGGTAACATAGTTCCCAGGGGTTATTGTTGTTCTGGGGTAACATAGTTCCCAGGGGTTGTTATTGTTCTGGGGTAACATAGTTCCCAGGGGTTATTATTGTTCTGGGGTAACATAGTTCCCAGAAAGTTATTGGAAATGTTCTGGGGTAACATAGTTCCCAGCATGATTATATTGTTAATAAATGACTATTAAAATGATTTGTCAGTGTTTATTTAAATTAGTGAAACTCACCAACTATTCGTAGTTGACCCGTTTTCTTTACATGTTTTCTAGGTATGCCCAAGTTGGAATGATTGATATGTGCTTAACTATCTGTGCTACCTGTTGGAAGCTTGCTGCTCTATGTTTTGTAATGAATTTATTAATGTTTTATTGGTAATATATGTGTGTAACACCTAGACAGTAACGCAACTCGCAACAATGTAATATGTTATAAATTAATGTAGTGGTATTTTCTTTATAAGCAATGCTGTTGATATCAGATGTGTCTGTTGCATCCCGTGTACGTTTCCGCTGCGGTTACGGGGTGTTACAGAACTTGGTATCAGAGCCATTGGTTATAAAGAATTAGGATGTCTGAAAAAGATACCTAAAATATAACCAGTAGCTCAAGTATTATAGGATCTGAATATCAACTAATAATATATTGTGACGAGATCGGGATGAACTTGGATGGACAAGTGGGTTATTATGGTCCGGAACATAATAACAGACTTGTCTGCACGAGGGAATTCAGGGGAAGTCACGGGGTACTTAAATAGGTAAAATTGGCAACATATGTGTAAATGTATAATAATACTATTATGTGGCAAAATTGTATAAGTAAGTGCATGATTAATTTAATTATGAATTACACTACGAAAAGGACTATATGTTTGTTAACTTGTGTGCAGGTATAATGGCAAGAACACCTAGTGTGTCGACGGAAGAGGACCCGGAAGAGGCTAGTTCCGGGGCCTCTGGAAGCCCAAGTGTAGCACCCAGCTCCGAGCCTTCGGAGGCTAGTCATAGTACTTCTAGACAGACCACCCCAGCTAGGAGTGCTAGTGTACCCTCCCCTGCTAGGGTTACCAGGTCTCCTACCCCGCCCGCACCACAGACCACCCCGATTCCCCCCAGACACGGTCCCCGCCTCACGGCGCGGATCAGTGCCCCGTATGTTCCGCCCACTGTTACCCCACCCAGATCCACATACCACCGGGGCGAGTCTTCCCGCCCCCAACCCGAGCCTGCAACCCTACCTGTGTGGGGTCTGCCAAGGCAGGAGCGGGACTTGGCGGCTTGGCTACGTGTTCTCACCGAGCAGGTGAACGAGCACTCTGCCGCCCTGGTCGTGGGGGTACAGAGGCGGGCGTACCTCGGGGACAGCATACTGGACCACCAGTATGCTATTAACCAGTTAAAAAGGGAGTGCTCATACTCCCACTGGTTGATCGACCAGATGGAAACCCGAATGCGGGTTATGATGGCGGTGCTGGTGGTGCTGGTGGCGGTGTTGGTGGGGTTGGTTTACCACCATGTGTAGACGTGTTGGATGGTAGAATCTTGAACCGCTTTTTGATACTCCGTGTAAGTAGTTAGTGGTGATACTAACACGGAGTGAATCTTGTTTAGTTATAGTACAACCACTGGCCCATAGGGGGTCTCTTGTAGGGCATATCATTATCGATACTTTTGGGTATCATTCAAGCACTGACCCATTGCGGGTTATGTCGAGGATGATACCAACATAGGCCCTTTGTATTAAAACTTAGTTGTGTAATGATGACTGGGAAGTATGTAAATGGATGTTTGTGTAATATGTACTAATGTTTATTAATGTATGGAATGTGTTTGTGTTTCATAATTTGGAATGGTATTAATTATATGTGTTTCTTTGATGTTGTGTAGAATGGCACCGAAACGATCAACGAAAATATCGGAAGTAGATGTGAGCCGTTTGATTGCTCAACAGTTGGAGGCGGCGATACCGGATATAGTATCGCGCATCGCCGCCAGTATTAATAACTCGACCAATCCAACCCCTCCGAGCAATCAAAAACCCATAAATAATGGCGGGGAACAAAATACTAATCCTCCAAGGAATGACAACACTATGCCGAGTACTGACGCACCGCCTACGGTGGTCGCTACCGACAGTAATGGCCCTATCCCTACTGTAGAGACCAACCGCACTGGACCATCCAGGGGTTGTTCAATCAAGGATTTTATGTTATGCAAGCCTTTAGAATTTAACGGGTCGGAAGGACCGAATGGGTTAGTGAAATGGTTAGAGAAAATAGAATCAGTGGTAAATATCAGCAACTGTCCCGAGGATTGTGTCGTTAAGTACGCCACCTGTACGTTCACAGACCATGCCTTGACATGGTGGAACACCATAGTACAGACTCGAGGTCAGGCGGCGACAAACCGCATGACCTGGGCAGAGCTTAAGGATCTTGTTTTGAAACATTTCTGCCCAAAGAATGAATTGCAGAAACTGGAACATGAGTTGTGGAACCTAGAGATGCATGGGGCGGACCACTTGGGATATACCAACCGGTTTAATGAACTGTCACGATTAGTGCCGTGGTTGGTCACCCCAGAGTCAAAAAGGGTGGAACGTTATATTTGGGGACTTACTCCAGTAGTGAGGAGCATAGTTAACGCGGGAGGGCACCAGACGTATGAGGGTGCAGTGACACAGGCTGGTATTGTCACGTATGATTTCTTAAGGAGCGGATCGATAAAGGCGACGGGAGAGTCGGCTGGGGGAAAGCGAGGTACGTATGACAATAGGATCCGAGAGAAGCAGCAAAACAAACGAGCTAGGCCCGCTGCCCAGAGCTATGCCATGACTAGTTCGGGCGGAAGGCAAGAACCGCAGAGGGGAACGTTTCCTAAATGCGGGAAATGTGGTTACCACCATAGTGGCGTGTGCAAGGAGGTGGTGTGCCACCGGTGTGGCAGGGTTGGACACTACGCACCAAATTGTAAGACAAATCTGAACAACCTGAACCGTCAACCACAACCTATTCGGGCGCAACCATTTAGAACTCAACCAGCCCGACAGCAGAACCCGCAAGGAAACCAGATGGTGACCACTAGCCGTGCTTGCTACGAATGAGGCAGCACGGATCACTTCAAAAGGAACTGCCCGAAACTGAATCAGGGAGGAAACGGGAGACAACTCGCGGGTCAGCCATCGTCGTCCAATCCGGCGCGAGGCCGGGCATTTGTGATGGGAGCGAACGAGGCGCGCCAGGACCCCAGCGTAGTGACAGGTACCTTCCTCGTCTCTGATCAGTACGCTTCTGTATTATTTGATACAGGCGCCGATAGAAGTTTTGTCTCCGTTAGATTCCTTTCGATAGCAAACCTTCCTATTGGTGAAACCATAGAACCCTACACCGTAGAGGTCGCTAACGGTAAAACCATGATAGTTAATCGGATTGTTCGGAATTGCCCTTTTATTCTAAGCGAACAATCCTTCCTGATTGACTTATTACCGGTAGAATTGGGTAGTTTTGACGTGATAGTGGGAATGGATTGGTTGGCACGTAATAGGGTAGAAATAAACTGTGAAAAGAAAACCGTCAAGATCCGGGTGTCGGATGACGAGGAGGTATTAGTGCAGGGAGAAAAATCCGGCACCATGATACCATTTATATCCCACCTCAAGGTGTTGAAATATATACGTCAGGGATGTGTGGCGTATCTAGCGAGCCTGACGGCCGCTGATTCTGAGGAAAAACGGGTGGACGATATTCCCGTGGTACGCGAATTTCCACAAGTTTTTCCAGAGGAACTTCCTGGATTACCGCCAACCCGACAAGTCGAATTCAGAATCGACTTATTACCTCAAGCCGGCCCTGTTGCTAAGGCCCCTTACAGACTTGCACCGTCCGAGATGCAAGAACTATCCAACCAGTTGCAGGAATTGTTGGATAAGGGATTTATACGTCCCAGTTATTCCCCGTGGGGTGCACCTGTACTATTTGTGAAAAAGAAGGACGGAAGCCTTCGAATGTGCATTGACTACAGGGAATTGAACAAATTAACCATCAAAAATAGATATCCTCTTCCCCGAATCGATGATTTGTTCGACCAACTACAAGGTGCGAGCTATTTCTCAAAAATTGATCTTAGATCGGGATACCACCAAGTTAGAATTCAAGAGGAGGATATCCCAAAAACCGCGTTCCGGACTCGCTACGGCCACTACGAATTTTTAGTTATGCCTTTTGGGCTAACAAATGCGCCAGCGGTGTTCATGGATCTCATGAACCGAGTCTGTAAACCCTATCTCGACAAGTTCGTCATTGTATTTATTGACGATATTTTGATATACTCGAAGAGTAAAGAGGAGCACGAGCAACACTTAAAGTTAGTTTTAGAGCTCCT
Source organism: Bidens hawaiensis (assembly GCF_021521415.1). Lineage (NCBI taxonomy): Eukaryota > Viridiplantae > Streptophyta > Magnoliopsida > Asterales > Asteraceae > Bidens > Bidens hawaiensis. The sequence continues at coordinate 183,210 of NW_027494621.1, forward strand.
GGATCAGGAGAAGTTATATGCAAAATTCTCCAAGTGTAACTTCTGGTTACAAGAGGTGCAATTCCTCGGTCATGTTATAAACCACAAAGGAATACACGTTGATCCGAGTAAGGTTGAAGCTATTAAGAATTGGCAAGCGCCTAAATCTCCGAAAGAAATCCGCCAATTCTTAGGCTTAGCTGGATACTATCGTCGATTTATAGAGAACTTTTCCAGCATCGCCCAACCTTTAACCCTCCTGACTCAAAAGGATCGGAAATATGAATGGGGTGAAGAGCAGGAAACGGCGTTTCAAACGCTAAAACAAAGATTGTGCCAAGCGCCAATCTTAAGTCTCCCCGACGGAGACGATGGATTTGTTGTATATTGTGACGCATCCCGTAAAGGGTTAGGGTGCGTGTTAATGCAAAATAAAAAGGTCATAGCCTATGCGTCTCGACAGTTAAAAGTTCATGAGAAAAACTACACTACTCATGACTTGGAACTGGGAGCAGTCATCTTTGCACTTAAAATCTGGAGACACTATCTCTACGGTACAAAGTGCACCATATTCACTGATCATAAAAGTTTGCAACACATATTCGATCAGAAAGAACTGAATATGAGGCAACGAAGATGGGTCGAGTTGCTGAGTGGCTATGACTGTGACATACGATATCACCCCGGCAATGCTAACGTTGTAGCCGATGCCTTGAGTAGAAAGGATCGAGTCAAGCCACTACGTGTGCGAGCGTTGGGGATGATAGTCCAGTCGAACCTTTCAGATTTAATTCGAGTCGCTCAACGCGAGGCGTTGAAAGAGGGCCAATTGGTTAAAGAAGGACTTTACGGGAATGAGAAGAATTTCGAACAGCGTGTGGACGAAATTCTTTATTTCAAAAATCGGATTTGGATCCCGACCCTCCATGACCTTCGTGATTTAATCATGGACGAAGCTCATAAATCGAAATATTCCATACATCCGGGATCAGATAAAATGTACAAGGATGTGAAAGAATTTTACTGGTGGCCAGGAATGAAAAAGGATATAGCCACATACGTCGGCAAGTGTACGACGTGTGCGAGAGTTAAGGCGGAGCACCAGAAACCTTCGGGAATGTTGCAACAGCCGGAAATTCCCGAATGGAAGTGGGAGCAGATCACAATGGATTTTGTGACACATCTCCCCAAGACACCCCGAGGTCATGATGCGATTTGGGTAATCGTGGATCGATTAACCAAATCGGCACATTTTATTCCAATTAGGAATACTTTTAACACTGAGAGACTTGCGCAAATTTATATAAATGAAATAGTGTCTCGTCATGGCATCCCCATCTCGATCATCTCCGATAGGGATAGCCATTTCACCTCCAAACTTTGGCAAGCTGTCCAAGAAGCATTGGGAACACGTATTGACCTAAGCACAGCTTACCACCCTCAGACCGATGGTCAGTCTGAGAGGACCATTCAAACTTTGGAGGATTTGCTTCGTGCCTGCGTACTGGACTTTAAGGGAAATTGGGATCAACATCTCCCACTCGTTGAATTTTCCTATAATAACAGTTATCACAGCAGTATAAAGGCAGCACCTTATGAAGCATTATATGGGCGGAAGTGCCGATCACCACTTTGCTGGTCTGAAGTGGGTGACCCGCAGGTCATTAGATCGGATCTGGTCCAGGAGACGACCAGCAAGATTCTTGAGATTAAGAACAACCTGAAAGCCGCGCGGGATCGGCAGAAGAGTTATGCTGATACCCGTCGAAAACCGTTGTCATTTGAGAAGGGTGAAAAGGTATACTTGAAAGTATCACCCTGGAAAGGAGTGGTCAGATTTGGAAAGGCGGGGAAGTTGGCCCCTAGATACATTGGACCATTCAACATTACTGCAAAGATCGGTCCGGTAGCTTACCGACTAGAACTGCCTGAGGAACTAAGTGCAGTTCATAACGTGTTTCATGTATCGAATTTGAAAAGATGTCTGGCGGATGAGACATCGGTGTTACCCTTAGAGGGTGTTCAAATAAGTGATAGGCTCAACTTCGTAGAGGAGCCCATCGAAATAGTAGACGGTAAGATCAAGCAACTTAGACACAATAAGATCTCGTTGGTCAAAGTTAGATGGAATTCGCAACGAGGCCCAGAATTTACTTGGGAACGAAAGGATGAATTTCGGAAGAAATACCCCCACCTATTTCCTCAAAAGGAAGTAGTTGACGCATAAAATTTCGAGGACGAAATTTTTATAACAGGGGGAGAATGTAACGATTCCGGCAACTCCAGGTATACCCTAGCCGGAATATACTATTTACGTGTTATTTAATATTGATTATATGAGTTATAGCACGTTTATACGAATATATATGGTTCACAGTATGAATCATACTCAATTATATAGTGAATCATATTGGAATTACAATTAACCAATGAACGATTATTGAAACCCGAACGAATCGGGAATTACATTATAGACGAAGTATATAATGTTTAGTGATATTTACGAGGTATTAATGCTTCGGGATAAGTGAATTGTAGCACAGAAAAAGGATTTCGATTTATTAGTACGTCGGTACGATAAACGAAACCTTTAACACCAAACCAAGCAAGAGACGATCAATCAAACCGAAAAAGATGCGTAATTATTAATAACATGATGTTTTAATGTCATGGGTTAAGTTTTTAAAGTTTTTAAATCAGTTTTATATAAATTTTATGTTAACCCGAAAAACAACCATTTTAGGCCCGTTTTAAGCCGAATTACGAGTTTAAACGAGAAACGAACTGAACCAGATTATCCACAACATTATCCGGATTGCGTAATCCGAATATGTGGCTTAGAATGGATTTGTGGGACCCACCCCCCACCCTTATGGTGGACCGATCGGTCCCTTTACATTCATAATCAATTCATTTTTCTTTTTTTTACACATCAAAACTCTCTCAACTATCTAAACCCTTCTAAGTTCATCCAAAAACTCAAGTTCTAACCAAGATTTGAAGGTATAACATATGTTTTTAAGCTTGAATTTTGCTTTCTAACTTCATGATCTTGAGAAAAGGAGGTTTCAAATGTAAAAATGGGTGAAAACCCGAGTTGAAACCGATTCTCGCATGATCAAGTGATGTATACAAGTTATACAAAGGATCTTGATCCAAGTGATGAGTTAAAAGAGTTTATAACGAATTTTTACGGTTAAAATCTTGTTAAAATGAGTTTCCAAGTGAAAGATGGGTGAAAACCCGAGATGAAACCGACTCTTGCATGATCAAGAGGTGTATACATGCTATACAAGGGATCATGGTCCAAGAAATGAGTAAAAAGAGTCGGGAATGGATTTCTACGGTTAAAACCTTTGTTTTTACTTAAAAACCGACACTTTGAAAGAAATGGTTTGATTATTGGTGTAACTTGCTTGGTATAGTGATATTGTGCTTGTAAGTGTTGTATCTAGCGGCTAGCAAAGGCTAGAAACCGAGATCCTTGCGATCTAAAGCTAGAAAACACAAAATGGTTCGGTTTTCGTGTGTTATGAAAAAAATGGACAGATTTACGTGTGCTTAGAGTCGGGTCACGAAATTTCACAGAGATGATCTACACATGAAAATATGAGATCTGTGAATTTTTGGTAATTTTTGGATAAAAGATGAATATTTGGTGAATTTAATGCTCGGTTTTGGCCAAAAATAGTGAAAAATAGCAAAACATGATGAAAAATTCCGGAAAATTTAAGATAAGCTTTTTATAACATATAAAATTCACCCACAAAATTTGAGCTCATTTGGAAAAGTCTAAGTAGGCTTTTCGATGAAACGAGTTCTAGGGCTTTCTAGCTCGGTTTTGGGTGAAAATGGCTTGAAAATTAAGTTTTAAATTCTGGAAAAATTCCAGGGAGTTATGAGGATGATAAAGATCATCCCAGAAAAATTTGGGATTTTTCTAAAGTGTTTTGGTATTTTTGATATATTTAGTGTTTTAACAAGATTTAAAAATAGATAAATAAATGTAAATGTAGGAAAATAAATCTGGGAAAATTCCAGAAAGTTATGAGGATGATAAAGATCATCCCAGAAAAATTTGGGATTTTTCTAAAGTGTTTTGGTATTTTTGATATATTTAGTGTTTTAACAAGATTTAAAAATAGATAAATAAATGTAAATGTAGGAAAATAATTCTGGGAAAATTCCAGAAAGTTATGAGGATGATAAAGATCATCCCAGAAAAATTTGGGATTTTTCTAAAGTGTTTTGGTATTTTTGATATATTTAGTGTTTTAACAAGATTTAAAAATAGATAAATAAATGTAAATGTAGGAAAATAAATCTGGGAAAATTCCAGAAAGTTATGAGGATGATAAAGATCATCCCAGAAAAACTTGGGATTTTTCTAAAGTGTTTTGGTATTTTTGATATATTTAGTATTTTAATAAGATTTAAAAATAGATAAATAAATATAAATATAAGAAAATAAATCTGGAAAATTTTTACAAAATTCCTTTCTGTCAAATTAAGTTTTGTACAAAATTTCAAGACCCGAGACTAATCGGGTAATTATTTGTGCTAAAAAGAACATAAAAACAAGTTTTTAAAACTTAAAACGTGTAAACCGGCAAAGTTCGCATAAGCGAGCTGACTGGTACATGAAAACTCTAAAAATAGACTATTTCATAAATCTAAGTAAATTAAGTAAAAATAAATCATCCGAAAATAATCCGGATGATTTGGGTAATTTTACCCGATTTTACCGTTTCCGGCACCGAAATACCGGAAACGGGCCCCACGGCCAAACGGGGTGTCAAACCGAGCTATAATTTCATCACCTTAACTAAATTGACTGTCAAACTCTAAGCAATGTCAATCTGAGTCCTTAGAAGTGTCACGTGGTTAACATTGTCCCCGAATCGAGTACAGTACTGGGTTAACAATGTTCCCAGATGTACCGATTGACATGTATTTAAGTTATGGGAATTATATAGTAACGACTAGATATTATATTACAGATCCAGGCACGTAGCTGTTCCTTATATTACTCACCGACTCACAACAAGGTGAGTTTTCACGAGCCCCTTTTAATGAATTGTTTTAATTATATTTTCCCGGGGCGGAAAACATGTCTTATTTAAAGTATTTAAGTACATACCGATCGTATGGAAATACTTGTACATTTATATATATATGGACTGATGCATAGAATATATAAAATGTTTATAATGTATTGTTGTTCTGGGGTAACATAGTTCCCAGGGTTATTATTATTCTGGGGTAACATAGTTCCCAGGGGTTATTGTTGTTCTGGGGTAACATAGTTCCCAGGGGTTGTTATTGTTCTGGGGTAACATAGTTCCCAGGGGTTATTATTATTCTGGGGTAACATAGTTCCCAGGGGTTATTGTTGTTCTGGGGTAACATAGTTCCCAGGGGTTGTTATTGTTCTGGGGTAACATAGTTCCCAGGGGTTGTTATTGTTCTGGGGTAACATAGTTCCCAGGGGTTATTATTGTTCTGGGGTAACATAGTTCCCAGGGGTTATTGTTGTTCTGGGGTAACATAGTTCCCAGGGTTATATTATTCTGGGGTAACATAGTTCCCAGGGTTATTATTATTCTGGGGTAACATAGTTCCCAGGGGTTATTGTTGTTCTGGGGTAACATAGTTCCCAGGGGTTGTTATTGTTCTGGGGTAACATAGTTCCCAGGGGTTATTATTGTTCTGGGGTAACATAGTTCCCAGAAAGTTATTGGAAATGTTCTGGGGTAACATAGTTCCCAGCATGATTATATTGTTAATAAATGACTATTAAAATGATTTGTCAGTGTTTATTTAAATTAGTGAAACTCACCAACTATTCGTAGTTGACCCGTTTTCTTTACATGTTTTCTAGGTATGCCCAAGTTGGAATGATTGATATGTGCTTAACTATCTGTGCTACCTGTTGGAAGCTTGCTGCTCTATGTTTTGTAATGAATTTATTAATGTTTTATTGGTAATATATGTGTGTAACACCTAGACAGTAACGCAACTCGCAACAATGTAATATGTTATAAATTAATGTAGTGGTATTTTCTTTATAAGCAATGCTGTTGATATCAGATGTGTCTGTTGCATCCCGTGTACGTTTCCGCTGCGGTTACGGGGTGTTACAGTATGTAATGTAAGGATGATGTAAGAACGTTATGCATCAAAGCTTGTCCGTACGTGAACAATCTTCGGATATTGCACGTATTGCCAAGGGAAGTGATTAGCTCTTTACATGGACATTAAATAATAACTTATAAACAGTGTTCCTTTTATGGCTAATATATAAAGTTACTTCTATGGATAATGTATAATGTTCCTTCTATGGATAGCATAGTGTTCCTTCTATGGATATTGATGTGTTCCTTTTATGGATATTATAATGTTCCTTCTATGGATAGTATTTAGAGTGTTTATTCTATGGAAAGTGTATAGAGTGTTCCTTCTATGGAAATTACATAGAGTGTTCCTCCTATGGAAAATATATATAGTATGGGTAATAGTAATGATCCTGTTAATAGATATTACGTGACGTTCCTCTTATGGATATTTATACAAGGTTAAGGTATTAATACGTTTCTTTGGATACGGGAAGAAATGCAAGAGAATGAATTGTATGTTGCCTGATTAACTAGAACTCACTCAGCGTAGCTGACTTTTAGTATGCACGCAGATGAGTAGGATGAAGCAGATCGCTTGAGGGGAAAACGTGGCAAAAGAATAAGAGACTGGCATCCGAAGACTCAAGTCGTTTTATAATTTATGTTTTTGATTTGAAAGATAAGATGTTTGATAAGACAAGTTATGGATTAATGTGTACTATTTTATTAATGTTTTAATATTCCTCGAATGTTTAAATTAACTCTGATTTTTAAGAACTATGTTTATGAGTAAATCCGTTATGAAATGTAGGGCACCGGTAATAAGGCCTTACAAGTTGGTATCAGAGCAAAGTTCGAGAGATTTAAGCATCCTATATGCTTAGACTCGAACAGGGAATGGGGTTAAAGTAAGAAAAGGAGGAAGATGCCAGTTCAAGAATGCCATTTGTCACTCAAGCAAGATCAGTAAAGGTAAGTGTATGATTGAATAATGTATGTTAATGTTAGCTTGCTTGTTAAGGAAAGGATATGTGAATGTTAGATATAGGATTAATTGATTATCTGGTTGATTAATTGTTTGAAAGTAGAACCAGCATAAATAGACTCATAAATGGAAGTGTATAGGACATAGAAAGTAATGTGAAAAGCTAATCACAGCTGACCACTGTTATTACCTGTTAGCCTTAATATACTTGTACTAAATAGTTCCTTGAGTGATGACATTTGTGTTTTCCTTTTTAAATACGATGGCTGGAGCAAGAGAGATTGTTGGCACTGGAGGCCGCATTGGCTGACAAGGCATGCCACGTATTGTCCGACCACCCTCTGTAGAGACAGCTTCCAACATAGGAGATGAAGGAAGCGCAGCTAGAAGAAACCCAAGCAACAACGAAGAGGTTCAACCGGATCCCGCAATTCAAGCAGCTATTGTTCAAGCTGTAGCTACTGCTGTGAAGAACTTGACTCTTGAAGGGTCTGATAGAAGCCGTGAAAGAACTGCTAAGGAGTGGGTGAGATGGTAAGAAAGATGATGAAGGAGAGAAGGAGGCCTCGAGTGTGGTTAAGTCAGTGAAGGTTGATGATAGGAAAAGAGGCCGAGGTGGGTGTAACTATAAGTCATTCAAAGGATGTGACCCGCCAAAGCTAACCGGTTTGGGAGAGGAAATCGCTACGCTCCAATGGATAACCACTATGGACAAGGTTATCCACATTAGCGAGTGCCGTCCCAACCAAGCTGTGGGTTATGCCACCCAATCATTTGGTGATAAGGCAATGTACTGGTGGGAAAGTATGGAGCTGAGGAAGACTCGGGAGGAGATTAAGGCGTTGAGGTGGAATGATCTGAAAGAGTTGGTGATGAAGAGGTTTTGTGCCGATACCGAAGTTGAAAGAGCTGAGATGAAGTTCCTGACCTTGAAGGCGGGAAGGATGACACACCGTGAGTATACTACTGAGTTCAATCACTTGTCTAGGCTGGTACCAGACATGGTGAACACTGACACTAAGAGGATTAAGTGTTACATCAGATAACTTCCGCAGAATGTTCGCACTTTGGTTAAGGCTAGTAAACCCGCAACGTTTGACTCGGCTGTGGAATTGGCCGAGATGGTTTATGAGGACCTTGCCATCAGTGAAGAAGAGAAGGCTGAATCGAAGAGAAAGAACCTAACCCCATAACGGAATGAAGCTAACGAAGAGGATCCACATAAGAAGAGGGCAAGGCATTAGGAGTTCACTGTTTGTGAAAAATGTGGAAAGAAGCACCCTGGAGAATGCATAATGGGATTAGGTGTTTGCTACAGGTGTGGAAAAGCAGAACATTCATCCTGGGAGTGCAAGGATCACCATAGGTGTCATAACTATGGAGGGCATGGACACCTAGAAAAGGACTACAGGAAGCCAAGGGACCAGAGCAGAGCAGAGAAGAATGCTTGAGAACAATTTCCTCCGTTTGCTTAGAGAAGACCATTTAAGAAGGGTAGCTACTAGCCATAAGTTTAATTTATGTTTGACTTATTAATGACTCAATGCGTGTTATTTTACATTGAAGTCTAGACTGGCGTTTATTAATTATATGAATTGTATTAGATGCATGATTACTTAGGTTATGATAGAATGTCGTTTTAAACAATAGTATTGGACACCACGAAACAACATCCCTTAGAAAGGACGGTACAAGACTTGGTACATCGAGGGCCTCATGGACAAGCTACCACGAATAGCTAAAACCCGTGAACATCACACGGTGACTACAAAGTCAGGAGAAAGAAGGATAACCCAGAATACAACGGGGATTCGACAAATGTGTGAATATTATAAGTGTTCCTTTTGTCAAGAATGAGCTAGGTTTCGGGGATGAAACCTCTTTAAGGAGGGAAGACTTGTAACATCCCGAATTTTCAAAGAATAATATTTAAATATATTATTTATTTATGGCATAATAGTTACTAGGATTAATAGAGAAATAATAAAAGGATAACAATAAAAATAAAATATGAAAGGATAATTAGGCATTGTAGATGGGATTAGTTATGGACTAAAAAGGGAAGATGGGCGTTAGGTCCATTGGCTTAAGGGACTATAATACCCCCTTTAAACCCTATTCCTTTCCATTTCCATCCATTTTATCTTTCCATAATCTCTACACATTCAAAAGACACACATAAACCTCTCTTGAAGTTGTGAGCAAGAAAGAAGAGATTCAAAATCAAACCTAGCCTAAATATTGATAAGAACTTTGGTATACAAGATAGATACAAGATTCAAGGTTCATAACCAAGCTAATGGAGACCAAACGAACACGTAAAGGTATGTTCTTGATCTTAAAGCTTGCGTTTTTATGAACGGTTGGCCTTGGAACTTAAATCTAGAATAGATCGGCTATAAACGAACCTTAAAGTAGTAAACTAGATAAAAAAATGGACCTAACGAACCTACGGTGATGAACAGCTCGTTTAAAAGAAACCTTAGATTTAGTTTGAACGTTTCAAGATTTAAGGTCCAAACTTTATGATTCCCCGAGCCAAGCCTTAGCTGGAAATGATCGCGGGAACGTTTACGGGTAGCATAACATCATAACGAGGGTTAAAACGGTCGAGACACGAGATAACAAGTGAACCTAAAGGCTAAACCATAGCCACGGTTCACCCGAGAAACATACAGCCCCATGGTTGCATCCGAAACTCTATTACAATGGCCGATCATTACACCACTCGCATACATTGAGACCCGAATACATTGTGTATTCTTATACTCTTCTAGCTCTAAGAATTGGATACAATGAAACTCATTGAAATGCTTGATCGATTAGATCTTAAACCCGATTACTTATGCTTAGTCGCATACGTTGATGATCGGTTACATCTATGTCGCATACATTTGGTCGATTACAAGCCTTATCGATTTCATTAGTTCGCTTACATTGTAATCCAATTACCTCAATACACTTGCATACAGACTCGCTTACGTTCCAATTCGATTACTTCTAAGGAACCCGCTTACATTTATATGTTCGATCACTTGGATGGTCGATCACAATTCAGCCCGTTCAAACTAGGATCGATTACAATGATGATACACTATACTTGCATACAAATGGGCAGTCGATCACTTTTCCCTTAACCCGATTACCATGCTATGAGTCGATTACATTGTAATCAATTGCAAATGGGACTTGATTACACTTTGAACTCGAATACAATCCTAGCTTGATTACAACGAGACTCGATCACAAGGAAACTCGAATACAATTAAAGGGATTGAACTCATAGCATGGTTGGTACGCGTGCCTACGTGTAACCCGGACTAGCATAACCCCAAATACCTTAGAAAGCTATGTACCCTGAAAGCTATATATATATATATATGTATAGAGGATAGCAAACGTGAAAGAGCCGCATACAAGGAAAGAAAGAAAGATTACTAAAGAAGAAAGAATAATAAAATAATTAAAAACCTAGTGTATTAGAGTTAGTAATAAATATTTTAAGAGGGAGAAGGTAATAATAATAATAATATAATAATAATGGAAAAACCGTATATCTAAGTACCTTAGGGTTTAAGGACAAATCTATGTAAAAGTAATCTAAAACAAGGCCAACAGAGTAGACCAGACTTAGCCATTTTGGCTGGAATACGAATGGGACGAGTATTAATAAGTGTAACTTATATACAGTTAGCAGAGCTCAGTTAAAGAAGGGGTTAACTATTAACGGAAAAAGAAACAGGATCCAGGTGAGTTTCTAGCCCCATTCCTTGTTATGTTTCAGGGATGTGTGCATACTCGATATGACAGTTAATACACTTACCTTAAATGGTAAGTGTATGGCATCTATAATATATGTGATAGATACGACTGATTGCTTGTCGGTACGTGAACGATCTTCGGATATTGCACGTACTGTCAGGCTATAAATAAAGATATGAATATTGTATGTAATGTAAGGATGATGTATGAACGTTATGAATGAAAGCTTGTCGGTACGTGAACGATCTTCGGATATTGCACGTATTGCCAAGGAAAGTGATTAGCTCCTTACATGGACATTAAATAATAACTTATAAACAGTGTTCCTTCTATGGATAATATACAGAGTTCCTTCTATGGATAATGCATAATGTTCCTTTTATGGATAAAATAGTGTTCCTTCTATGGATAGTGATGTGTTCCTTCTATGGATGGTATAATGTTCCTTCTATGGATAGTATTTCGAGTGTTCCTTCTATGGAAAGTATATGGAGTGTTCCTTCTATGGAAATTACATAGAGTGTTCCTCCTATGGAAAATATATATAGTATGGGTAATAGTAATCGTCCTGTTAATAGATATTACGTGACGTTCCTCTTATGGATATTTATACAAGGTTAAGGTATTAATACGTTTATTCGGATACGAGAAGAAATGCATGACAATGAATTGTATGTTGTATGATTAACTAGAACTCACTCAGTGTAGCTGACTTTTAGTACGCACACAGGTGAGTAAGATGAAGCAGCTCGCTTGAGGGGAACACGTGGCACAAGAATAAGAGACTGGCATCCGAAGATTCAAGTCGTTTTATATTTTATGTTTTTGATTTGAAAGATAATATGTTGGATAAGAAAAGTTATGGATTAATGTGTATTGTTTATGAATGTTTTAATATTCCGAGAATGTTTAAATTAACTCTGATTTTTAACAACTATGTTTATTAGTAAATCTGACATGAAATGTAGGGCACCGGTAATAGGGTCTTACAGTTCGGAAAGGGTGTTGAAACTTATTAGGCCAAAACATACCATACCAATAGTCATACGAACTACACGTTTACGTTATCAAACGTGATTATTTTCCTTTGTGAATAGAAAGTGGTTTCATCTTACTCTTAAAAATTGCATACAAGTCATGGTGGTATATGCAGTGTATGATTCCAAAGACTCAATTGTTTATATTATGGTTTTAATTGAGAATTCGAAAAGTCATGGTGATACATGAATAGTCGAGTTTTCAATTTGTTTTCTTTATTTATATATTCATTTATTGCTATGGTTTTAATTATAAATTCGAAAGACATAGTGATACATGAATAGTCGAGTTTCAATTTGTTTTCTTTATTCAGATATTCAATTATTATTTTCGTTTAACTGAAAATTCGAAAAGTCATGGTGATACATGAACACACGATTTTCAATTCTATTTTACTGTTTACATAAATTTGTATTGGGATACGAAAATCCATCGGGGTTCATAGATATTTATGAATTCTTACTGAATTGCGAAAACTCATGTTGGGTTATGGACAATTCAAACTCGAATTCAAATATTGCTTCATGTAACTTTATTTATTATTTTTTTTATATTTACGTCCCGTGTCACACGAATCACTTCCGCTTTGCAACATGTCTTCTCATTTTCCTCGACTTCGCCCTCGAAACTCAACCCGTAAAGTGATAGCCCAAATTTTCAAACAATAGGCAGTTGTTATCCCGACTATGGTGACCAAAAGGCATCAAAACTCATCAAAAACAAGCACAAACACCAAATCTATGCCTTAACCAATTTAAAACCCGACACAAACCCAATATACCCAAAGCCAACCCAACCAAAAAAAAGCCCTGCACGGAACACACAGCCTTTGTATAGCATGTTTATACGTCACCACTCAATCGCCTCATAATATCGAAATGTTTCCCACGAAAAATTACTCAACAATTTCCCACACCTTATGTTTTACCATATGCTCATGTTGCGAACCTACTACATTATATTGACCCAAACACACCAACAATGATCAGGAACGCCTAATTTGTGTTTTGCCATGCAATACCTTAAAACGCATTCCCTAGCTACTTGAAGCTCACTCTTAGCCCTGCACCAATACTTAGTCCCTTCCTACTGACCAAACATACCATTTTTTTAACCCACACATGTTTCTCCGCATTCATTTTTTTATGAACACATTACACTTATAGTTTTAAATCCTCGACTATTTGAAAATAACAAATTCACAAGTACTTAATTAAGTTGATTTTCTAAAAAAAAAGACTTAAAGTCAAATAAAATGGTTTATTATTATTATCATTATTATTATTATTATTATTATTATTATTATTATTATTATTGTTGTTGTTGTTGTTATTATCATTATCATTATATCATTACTATTATTAATGTTGTTGTTATTATTATTATCATCACTACTGTTATTACTATTATTATTTGTAAGGCCTCGATCCCGGTGCCCTACTTGGACGTTGGGTTTACTCATAAACACAATTCTAAATATAAGAGTGAATTAAAGCTTTTGCGGAATAATATTAGAAGTCAGCCATTCATTACAAACATTCTTAACTTGTCTTTTAAAACATAACATAAATTGTAGCATTCGAAACAACATGACAAATCTTCAGATGCCAGCCTCTAAAATCTTGCCATGTATGCCGCTCAAACCAGTTGTCTCAATCTATTAACCTACGTGCATACTAAAAGTCAGCTACGCTGAGTGAGTTCTAGTTAATCAAACGACATGCAATACATTCACATATTTACATATGCACTCGAAGGTACATACCTTCTTATTTACTTACCTACTTACGTACATACGTACTTTCATTCTTTCTTTCATACTTACATACATACTTCCATTCATACATATACGTTTTAAAGAGCATTCTGCCCTATAACCTTCACCGATATTATTAGGGTCGGTCCCCTACATTAGCCGATATTATAAGGGCCGGTTCCCTACATTCACGGATATTATTAGGGTCGGTTCCCTACATTTGCCGATATTATTAGGGTCGGTTACTACATACGCCGACATTATTAGGGGCGGTTCTCTACATTCTCCAACATTATTAGGGCCAGTTCCCTTTTCTAACTATACCTTCCATACCTTTCTTTACTTTCATAATTATAACTTCCATACGTTCATACATCATATATATATATATATATCAATCATATCTTTAAACTATCCTTTGATGGTACGTGCAATGTCCGAAGATCGTTCATGCATAGTCAAGCATTCATTCGTACATAAATCATGTAAGACATAAACTTACCACTTAAGGTAAGTGTATTAACTAATCATATCGAGTATGCAAACATCCCGAATACATAACAAGGAACGGGGATAGAAACTTACCTGAATGCGGTTACGTTCACCTTTAATAGTTATTTCATTCTTTAGCTGTGCGCGACTAACTGTATAACAATTACACGTATCAATTAACTATCACTACCCATATCGCGTTTCTAGTCGAATTATAACCCTCAACGAACGGGGGTCCGGGGGCAGCGCCCCTGGCAGGGGTTTCTAGGGGCGGCTGCCCCTAGCAGGGTCCAAGGGACAGAGCCCCTGCTAGGTTAGCTTGGAAAAATTTTTATTTCCATTAACTGTCTTTACATATTTTTTATTAGAATTTTAAATTATTATTTAATTTTCTAACTTGAAAGGTTCGAGGGCTTCTTTGTAATTAATTCATTTAATTCTAAGTTCAGGGACCTTTCTATCATTCTTTCAAACTTTAGTTCGTTATTCAACTCTTTAACGAATGGTGGTTCATAATGAATTGACTGATTCGTTATCTCTTAACGAATGGACCTTTTTTAACGAACTGGTCTTTATAACGAATTGAACCTTTATAACGAACTGACCCTTATAATGAATTAAACGTTTATAACGAACTGACCCTTATAACGAATTGAACCTTTATAAAGAACTAGCCCTTATAACGAACTTGGGGTTCCTTCGTCAGTTCTTCGTTAACGAATTACTTAGCGAAGGGCTTAACAAACTGTTTCAAATACGTTATCTCTTCTTAACGAATGGGCAGGACGAATTACTGTTAGTTCGTTATTTCCCCCTTAACGAATTGCTACTAGTTCATCGTTTCCCCCTTAACGAATCACTGCTAGTTGGTCATTTCCCCGCTAAGGAATTAGGGTTAGGTCAGAGAATGTCAGAAAGATTCTCTGACATCTTTAAATACCCGCGCCACCTTTCCGGCGCCGTCTTTCCAGCGCCACCGTGCCGGAAAACCGGGCGGTGGCCGGAAAAGCGTATTTTTCCCCATATTACACCGTTTTCACCATTTTTCATCCCGTTCTTTCCAGATTTGAGCTAGGGTAAACCCTAAGCTCATATATTGATCGTTTATACCTGACTCCATTTGAATCTCGTGACTTTAACGGTTTAGGGTATCGGCTCGTCGTTTCGCGACTAGTTCTAGCGGGTTTAGATCCATACAATATCATACTATCATTACCTCGGGTCGGGATCGGCTCTTCTTCTAGGTTTCGGCTAGAGAAAGAGAGAAATATGAGAGAGAGAGCTTAAGTGTGTGTTTTGGGTGGGGTATGGAATATGTGAAATGAATGGATTATGGAGTAATTATTGTTTATATATGATGGGTCATGGGCTTAAGCCCATGGTCTTCATTTCTTTCCTTTTTAACCCAAGTCCATAACTCATATTTGTTTAACCCAACACAAGCCAAACTCATAGCATCTCATATATTATTTATTAACCGAAATGAAAAAATGAGATGTTACAAGTCTTCCCTCCTTAAAGGTGTTTCGTCCCCGAAACCTAGCTATTACAGAAACAAATCTGGATAAAACTTGCGCATCTCTTCTTCAACTTCCCAAGTAGCATCTGATCCCTTACGGTGCTTCCATATCACCTTTACCAAATAGATAACTTTATGACGAAGTTGCTTCTCTTTGCGGTTGATGATCTCTACAAGCTGTTCGATATAGTTTAACTGTTCATCAATCTCAATGTCTACTAACGGTACATGCGACGTGTCATCGGCTAGACATTTTCTCAGATGAGAAACATTAAATGTAGAATGAGTTCCTTCTAACTCCTTGGGCAAATCTAGCTTGTAAGCCACTTCACCCACACGATCTACGGTCTTAAATGGTCCAATGTACCTTAGACTCAGCTTTTTTCTCTTCCTAAAACAAATAATTCCTTTCCAAGGCGAGACCTTGAGCATCACATGTCGCCAACGTTAACTTGATTGGTCATCGTCGCTTATCAACATAGGACTTTTGACGATCTTGGGCAGCTTTCATCCTTGCCTTGACCTGCTCAAACTTTGAAGAGGTTTCTTGCACAACCTCCAGACTTCCTAGCTCTTTATGACCAATCTCCCCCAACATATGGGAGTTTTACAATATCTTCCATACAACATCTCAAACGGTGGCACACCAATACTTGAATGGTAGCTGTTGTTATAGGAGAACTCCGCCAGATGCAGATAATCATCCCAACTTCCTCCAAAGTTTAAAATGCAAGCACGTAGCATATCCTCAAGGGTTTGGATCGTCTATTCAGACTGTCTATCTGTTTGAGGATGATACGCTGTACTGATGTTCAATCTCGTGCCCATAGCTTCATGGAACTTCTTCCAGAATCTCGAAGTAAACCGAGTATCTCTATTAGACACGATCGATAACGGTACTCCATGCTTAGCCACAACCTCTTTGATTAACATACTTGCTAACGTTTCTGACGAGATAGCCTGTCGTATAGGCAGAAAGTGAGCACTTTTGGTCAAACGGTCCACTATCACCCAAATGGTATCATGATGCTTAGCTGTACGAGGTAGTTTAGTTATGAAATCCATGGTGATGTGTTCCCATTTCCATTCTGGTATCTCTAAAGGTTGCATCTTTCCATAAGGCTTCTGAAGCTCTACTTTTACTTGTAAACAAGTTAAGCACTTACTAACGTAGTCTACTACGTCATTCTTCATCCCTGGCCACCAATAATCTATCTTCAGGTCTTGATACATCTTGGTGCATCCCGGATGAATTGAGTATCTCGACTTGTGAGCTTCATCTAAGATTCGACCACTGAGATTTCCATGGGGCGGAATCCACATACGGTAAAACCTAATCTTAATACCATGAGTGTTTTCCATCAGCTCGTCTCGTTGTCCGTAAATTCTTTCCTTCTTCATTAATCCTTCATCTGCAAGAACCTCAGACTGAATCTCGATGATTTCTCCAAAGAGATGTGAGTTTATTAGCAACTTATAAGACTTCACTATTGCAATGACTTCTTCATTCTTATGGCTTAGCGTGTCAGCGACCACATTAGCCATACCAGGGTAGTACTTGATATCGCAGTCGTAGTCCTTTATCAACTCTAACCATATTCTCTATCTCATATTCAATTCTTTCTGCTCGAAGAAGTACTTTAAACTTTTATGATCCTTGTAAATAGTACACTTAGTACCGTACAGATAATGCCTCCATATCTTAAGAGCGTGCACTACTACTGCTAGCTCTAAATCATGCGTCGAATAAGTACTCTCATGGACTTTCAACTGTCTGGACGCGTAAGCAATCACTTTTCCTCGTTGTATCGCAACCTAACCCATGATGCGAAGCATCAGTACAAACAACCCAATCCTCTTCTCCATTGGGTAAAGCAAGGATTGGAGCTTGCGTGAGTCTTTTCTTTAATTCCTCAAAAGCTTCCTCTTCAAACTTACCCCAACTGAATACTACCGTCTTTTGTGTCATTCCAGTCAAAGGTGCGGCTATCTTAGAGAAGCCTTCGATGAATCTCCTGTAATAGCCAGCTAACCCTAAGAAGCTTCGTATATCAGTCTTAGCTAGGTCCACAGTAATCCCTTCAGGATTAGTCATGTGACCTAGAAATTGCACGTCTCGCAACAAGAACACGCATTTCGAAAACTTATCATACAACTTCTCTTCCTTCAGAGTCTCCAATACTTCTCTTAGATTCTCAGCATGATCAGACTCGCTTTTTGAATAAATCAATATATCGTCAATGATGATGATGACTGACTTATCTAAACGATGACTGACTTATCTAACATCGGCCAACATATCCTCTTCATCATATCCATAAATGCCACAGAAGCATTCGTTAGGACGAACTACATCACGAGGAACTCGTAGTGCCCATATCGTGTTTAAAACGCTGTCTTAGGGATGTCTTCCTCCTTCACTTTCAGTTGATGATAGTCTGATCTAAGGTCTATTCATGAGAACCAACTCGATCCTTGTAGTTGATCGAACAAATCATCAATCCGTGGTAACGGATATCTATTCTTCACCGTAAGCTTATTCAACTCATGATAGTCTTTGCACATCCTCATACTTCCATCCTTCTTCTTAACGAACAACACCGGTGCTCCCCATAGAGAAACACTTGGTCTGATAAAATCCTTGTCGAGGAGTTCTTGAAGTTGGGTCATTAATTCTTTCATCTCAGACGGTGCTAGACGGTAAGGTGCTTTCGCAATGGGCTGGGCTCTTGGTATTAAATCTATCTGGAGTTCTATCTCTCGCTCCGGTGGCAACCCCGGAAGATCCTCAGGGAATACTTATGGGTAGTCGCACATGATAGGAACGTCTTTCATTTATTTCATCTCGGCCGTAGCGGTGACAACATACGCCAGGTAGGCAACGCAACCTCACCTTAACAAACCTTCTACTTTTATCATCGAAATGACATTAAGCCCAAAACTTTCCTTATCACCAAAAAGCGTCACCGCACTACCATCCAAGGGCTTTAGCTTTATTATCCTACTCTTACACACTATCTGAGCTTCATACTCAGACAACCAATCCATTTCCAAAACCACATCAAACCCTCCTAAGGTCATAACATACAAAGTAACAGGGAACTCATGTCCCTCTAATTCTATCTTACAATCCATAACCATCCTCAATATTTTAACTGAGGTCTCACTCGCGGTTTCTACTTTAAATGTTTCAAGAACACGACATCATTTCACTTTTGGTAACTTACTAAATGTCGTAGCTACAAAGCTTCTATTCGCACCCGAATCAAACAATACTGAAGCAGAAATACCGTTCACTAGAAACGTACCTGTCACGACATTAGGAATCTGTCTGGCCTGTTCTTGAGTCAGCATATAGGCCCTAGTCCTCGGCCTCCATTGGTCAACATCTTTCTTCTCACTTCCTCAAGCTTCCCCACTCATACAAGTCCTCGCCAAGTGACCTGTCTGTCCACACTTATTACAGGTGGGCTTTGCATGGCAATCCTGAGCAAAGTGCCCCATCTTACTATATTTCTAACAAGCATTTAACCTTGATCTGCATTCCCCACGATTGGACTTCCCACACTTATGGAAAAAATCAGACCCAGTGCCCCACTTGCACTCAACAGCGTGCATCTTCCCGCACGTCCAACATGACCTCTTCTCCCACACTTTATGTCGCTTGTCTCTAGGGTTCCATGTCTGAGTACCGGGTCGCTTGGCAAGAACAACACATTTCTTCTCTTTCTTCTCCTCTAACACCACATCGTCCACAGCCAGGTTATCGTAAACCATCTCTACGAGTTCGACATCATATTCGAATGTTCCTGGTTTACTTGCCCTGACTAAGGTGCGGACGTTTTGTGGAAGTCCTCTGAAGTAGCATTTGATTCTTTTAGCTTCAGTATTCATTATGTTAGACACCAACCTAGACATGTGGTTGAATTCAGTAGTGTGCTCACGGTGTGTCATCTTACCCGCCTTTAAGTTTAGAAACTTCATTTCAGCCCTCTCCACCTCTGCATCAGCACAAAAATGTTTCATAACCATCTCCTTCAAGTTATCCCATTTCAAGGCCTAACTCTTCCAGGCTCTTCCTCTGCTCCACCCTTTCCCACCAGTACATAGTTTCATCTCCAAATGACTAAGTGGCATAACCTACCGCTTGGTCGGGACGGCACTCGTTAATTCGGATAACCTTGTCCATTGCGATTATCCATTGAAGAGTAGCGATTGCGTCTCCCAAGCCAGTTAGCTTTGGCAGGTCACAACCCTTGACTTGTAGTTACACCCGCCTCGGCCTCTCTTCCTATCATCAAACTTCACCGACTTAACCACACTTGAGGCCTCCTTCTCTCTTTCATCATCTTTCTTACTCTTTTCCCAAGACTTCTCAGCAGTCTTCGCATGACTTCCAGCAGACTTTTCAGGATTCAGGTTCTTCACAGCGGCTCAGATTTCGACCAGCTGCACTCCCTTCTCACTCAGTGTGAGTAGCAGATTCTACCGACAGTTCTTAGAAAATACGTAGCCTAACACGACGTCCCGTACGTCCTCCCTTTCCAACAACTTTCCTAACTCCAGCCATTCGTATTCTATAACAAAACACAAACGTCATCACTTAAGGAACCATTTAGTACAAGGATAGTAAGGCTAACAGGTAATAATAGTGGCCAGCTGTGATTAGCTGATCACGTTACTCACCGTGTCCTATACACTTCCCTTTGTGAGTTCACTTGTGCTAGTTCTATTTCTAACAGTTAGACAATCAAACAGTTCATATCATCATATACACATATCCCTAGCAATTAAGCTAGCTTTCATATATTCTTTATTTAGCAATTAAGCTAACATCATACTTCGTTCTCTAGCAATTAAGCTAGCATTCATTCATCATTCTACTTTACATGTGAAATTAATAACGTACTTTACCTTTACTTAGCTTGCTTGAGTGACACATGGCTTTCTTGAACTATATCTTCTTTCTTTTCTTACTCAAATCCTATTTTTTGTTCGAGTCTAAGCATGTAGGATGCTTAAATCTCTCGAACTTTGCTCTGATACCAACTTTTAAGGACCCGATCCCGGTGCCCTACTTGGACGTTGGTTTTACTCATAAACACAATGCTAAATATCATAGTGAATTAAAGCTTTCGCGGAATAATATTAGAAGTCAACTATTCATCACAAACATTCTTAATTTGTCTTTTAAAACATAACATAATCTGTAGCATTCGAAACATCATGACAAATCTTCAGATGTCAGCCTCTTCAATCTTGCCATGTGTCCTGCTCAAACCAGCTGTCTCAATCTGTTAACCTGCGTGCATACTAAAAGTCAGCTCGCCGAGCGAGTTCTAGTTAATCAGATGACATGCAATACATTAACATACTTACATATGCACCCGAAGGTAGATACCTTCCTATTTACTTACATACTTACGTACATAGTACTTTCATTCTTTCTTTCTTACTTACATACATACTTCCATTCATACGTATATGTTTTAAAGAGCATTCCGCCCTATAACCTTCGCCGATATTATTAGCTTGGGAAATTTTATTTCCATTAACTGTCTTAACCCATTTTTCATTAATATTCTAAATTAATATTTTATTTGCTAACTTAAAAATTTGAGTGCTTCTTTGTAATTAATTCATTTAATTCTAAGTCCAGGGACCTCTCTGTCATTCTTTCAAACTTTAGTTCGTTATTCAACTCTTTAACGAATGGGGGTTCATAATGAATTGACTAATTCGTTATCTCTTAACGAATGGACCTTTATAACGAACTAGTCTTTATAACAAATTGAACCTTTATAACGAACTGACCCTTATAATGAATTTAACCTTTATAACGAACTGACCCTTATAACGAATTGAACCTTTACAACGAACTTGCCCTTATAACGAATTGGGGGTCCATTCTTCAGTTCTTCGTTAACGAATTACTTAACGAAGGGCTTAACGAACTGTTTCAAATTCGTTATCTCTTCTTAACGAATGGGCAGGACGAATTACTGCTAGTTCGTTATTTCCCCCTTAACGAATTACTACTAGTTCGTCGTTTCCCCCTTAATGAATCACTTCTAGTTCGTCATTTCCCTGCTAACGAATTAGGGTTATGTCAGAGAATGTCAGAAACATTCTCTAACATTCTTAAATACCCGCTCCGCCTTTTCGGCACCGCCGTGCCAGAAATACGGGCGGTGGCCGGAAAAACGAATTTTACCCCATATAACACCGTTTTCACCATTTTTTGTCGCATTCGATCCAGATCTGAGCTAGGGTGACCCCTAAGCTCATATTTTGATCGTTTATACCTGATTCCATTTGGATCTCGTGACTTTAACGGTTTAGGGTATCGGCTCGTCGTTTCGCGAATAGATCTAGCAGGTTTAGATCCATACAATATCATACTATCATTACCTCGGGTCGGGATCGGCACTTCTTCTAGGTTTCGGCTAGAGAAAGAGAGAAATATGAGAGAGAGCTTAAGTGTGTGTTTTGGGTGGTGTATGGAATATGTGAAATGAATGGATTATGGAGTAATTATAGTTTATATAAGATGGGTGATGGGCTTAAGCCCATGTTCTTCATTTCTTTACTTTTTAAGCCAAATCTATAACTCATATCTATTTAACCCAACACAAGCCCAACTCATAGCATCTCATATTTTATTTATTAACCGAAACGAGAAAACGAGATGTTACATTATTACTATTACCAATATTATTCATTTTATATATAATATTTTTCTAAGGTTAAATGAATTCTTTAAATAAGATCTTTTGTTTCAAACAAGTCCTAAGCTCATGAGGCTATTATATTATCACTATAACATTTCTATCAAAACGAGTCATTTTATTTAGCGATTCTCTCTAAAGTTTACATAGGACACCACCAAAAGGGAATCCTTTATTTTACATAAAATATTTCATAAAGTTTGCAAGCCTTAGTACTAATATGGACTTTCATTTATCATACAGAAGTTATAACTTTGATTTATAAAAACATCCTGTTTTATAACCGATTTTCACGAATTAAAATGAATGTAAAAAATAATTTTTCTTCCCCCCTTCGTCTACGCCAACGAGTTCTAGTTAACAAATCATGGCACCGCCCTCACCCTAGCCTTCGTACCTCAAACCCACCTACCTTCGAGAACACAAGATCACAAGCTTCATTTTGTTTTTCTTTAACTTCTTCTTCATGCATATTTTTATATGTAATTGTTTCTGGATATAATAGAAATAATATTATGTATGTAATTTCTTCTAAGGTTGTTAAGAAATTTGCATTTGAGTTTGGTTATTTATTTATTATTGACATATTTTCGTTCATGTTTACTCTCAAGCACGAAACACATAAGTATATGCATCATTTATGATAGATATAGTCGCTTTGTCGAATTGGTTTACTTTTATTACCTCAATCTCGCGGTCTATGATTGATTTTCCATGAACGTAATCGTTTAGTTGAAGTTGGGACTATGAACAAGGTTGTGTACATAGTTATCTAATAGAAACTGTATTTCTACCTTTGGCTATCCATTACCGGTTACCTCTAAACGGATTCGTTTATTTATGACCAGGACTATGATTATAGCTATCTAGTAGAAGTCACATGTTCTTTTTATATTTACTTTACATGAATTGTTTTGGTTATTCGTTTGGTTGTTTTCCCGCTCAATGTTTTATCGAACCATCTTGTTATTCTTGATCTTAATGTTTCATCAATTTGAGTCCAATGTTTTACTTTGTTATTCTCAATATCGAAGTTTCAACTGTTCACTTTGTTATTCATAATCTCAATGTTGCATTTATTCATGTTGATACTTTAATTTATATGTCAATTTTCACTTCTTTAGCGTGTCATTATTGACCCCAAAAACTTAAATCTATTTTGATATTTTGACAACAAAAGTGTCGTTTATTCTTGAAATCAGGATTGTATCGAATTACTTGGTTATATGTTGTTTGTAAGGCCCCGTTACAGGTGCCCCACATTGGACGTTGGATTTACTTATAAACGCAGTTCTAAAGATCAGAGTTAATCAAAACCTTCGCGGAATAATATAAAACATCAACCATTTGTTACAAATATCCATAATTTTGTCTTTTAAACATAACATAAAATATAACATTCAAAACATCATGACAATCTTTAGAAGGCAGCCTCTTCAATCCTGCCATGTGTCCATCTCAAACCAGCTGCCTTAATCTGTTAACATGCGTGTATACTAAAAGTCAGCTACACTGAGTGAGTTCTAGTTAATCACATAACTTACTTTACATACACATATACGTTCCCGAAGGTACGCATTACATACATACCTGTACTTCATTCCTCCATACACATTTATAGCTAACCTTACGTTATAAAGGCCATTTCACCCTACATACCTCGGATATTATTAGGGTCCGTTAGCCTCCATCCTTGGATATTATTAGGGTCCGGTCTCCCTTCATCCTCGGATATTATTAGGGTCCGGTCTCTCTACTTCCTCGGATATTATTAGGGTCCGGTCTCCCTTCTTCCTCGGATATTATTAGGGTCCGGTACCCTCCATCCTCGGATATTATTAGGGTCCGGTCACCCTTTCTTCCATACCTTAATACCATACCTTTCTATATACATAATTGTAAGTTTCATACATACATACATCGTTCATTCTTCATATACAACAATTTTATCATCTAACCTTTACCTGGCAGTACATGCAATATCCGAAGATCGTTTATGTACCGACAAGCAGTCAATCATACCTTTCACATAAAACATATATGCCATACACTTATCACTTAGGATAAGTGTATTAACTAATCACATCGAGTATGCACACAGTCCCGAAAACATAACAAGGAATGGGACTAGAAAATCACCTGAACTCGGTTACGTTCACTGTTAATCGTTATTCCCTTCTTGAGCTGTGCACGACTAACTGTGTAACAATTATATGTATCAATAAACTATCACTACACATATCGTCTTTCTAGTTTAATTATTACCCTCAACGAACGGGGGTCCGGGGGCAGCGCTCCTGGCAGCGGGGTCTAGGGGTGGCAGCCCCTAGCAGGGTCCAAGGAACAGAGCCCCTCTCTAGGGTCGAGCTGCCAGGTCAGCTTGGAAAAATTTTATTTCCATTAACTGTCTTAACACATTTTCCATTAGAATTTTAAATTATTTGCTAATTCGCTAACTCATTTGCCCTGACGAATTAAGCCTGATTCGTTAACTAATTCGTTATCTTTCATGATCTAGTTCGTTAGCTGATTCGTTATTCTGGTTCGTTATCTCAACATGGTCTGGTTCGTTACTTGGTTCTTTACGAATTGGGTTCATAACGAACTGGTCCTTATAACCAACTGAACCCTATAACGACCTGGACTTCTTAACGAATCAGTCCATAGCGAACCAGTCCATATAACGAATTAGTCCATCTAATTCGTTATCTCTTCTAACGAACTGGCTATAATGAATCAAGGGTGATTCGTTATCTTTCCCCGTAACGAATTGAACACAAACTGAAGCTAGTTCGCTATGTTTTCTTTAACGAATAACATGGTGAATCACCTCTAATTCGTTAACTCCCTGTTAACGAATTAGGGTTAGGTCAGAGAATGTCAGGAACATTCTCTGACATTCCCCTTTTACCTTATACCATTCCGGGCGCCGTCGCCAGAAAACCGCGGATTCGCCGGAAAAAACGAGTTTTAACTCGTTTTTTCACCGTTTATCGTCCCGTTCTATCCAGATTTGAGCTAGGGTGACCCCTAAGCCTATCTTAGGTTCGGTTTATACCCGATTCCATCAGGATCTCGTGACTTAAACGGTTTAATGGTGTCGGCTCGTCATTTCGCAACTAGATCTAACGGGTTGAGCTCATACAATATCATACTATCATTACCTTGGATCTGGATCGGTTTTTCCTTGGTGTTTTCGGCTAGAGAGAGAGAGAGAGAGCAAGATGAGAGAGAGGTAAGTGTGTGTTTTGGTGGTGTATGGAATATGTGTAAATGAATGAAAAATGGGTAATTAAGGTTTATATAATTATGGATCATGGGCTTAATCCCATGTTCTTTTCCTTCTTTTCTTCATGACCCAAGTCCATAACCCGTATCCATGTTACCCAACACTACCCCGACTAATAATAATCCAGATTCTCATTTCATTAACCGAAACTAGAAAAACGGGGTGTTACATTGTTAGTTCAAGTCACCCATATATTCTTGACCCACAATATTTCAGTTATTTATCGCGACGCTGATGACTTTAATATTTCATTCATTATGTTTATCATTTTGTGTTACTCTAGAGGTTCGCTTATTTCATTTTAACTTCAATAGTTTCGTTTATTTTGTTTTAAACCTCAATAACATCGTTTATATCGTTTCAACCTTAATAACACTGTTTATTTCGTTTTATACCCCAATTGCATAGTTTATTTTGTTAAACTTCAATAGTTTAATATATATTTTACCTAATATTTTCGTGTAATGATTGACTCCAAGGGTGTGTTTATATATTTTTTTGTTAGTTTTGATCCATATAGTTCATTGTTTTTTATTTTAAAGTTTTCATAGAAGACTTTATTTATTTATTTTAAAAATCACACATTGGGACTGATTATGTAGACTATCCGACGATAAAGGTAATTATAAGTCTGTAACATCCCATTTTCTTGTTTCAGTTAATCAAATAAAATATTAGTTATTATGAGTGGGGCTTGTATTGGGTTAAGTAATATGGGTAATGGACTTGGACTAACAAGGAGAGGAGAAAGACCATGGGCTTAAGCACATGACCCATGGTATAAGTACCATTATTTTCCATTAATTCCCTCATTCTCATCCATTCCATACACCATCAAAAATACACACTTAGCCCTCTCTCATCCTATTTTCTCTCTCTAGCCGAAATCACCAAGAACCCGAGCATCAACCCGAGGTAATAATAGTATGATATTGTATAGATCCAAAACCCGCTAGATCTAGTCGCGAAACGACGAACCGACACCGTAAACTGTTAACATCGCGAGATCCAGATGGAATAGAGTATAAACCGATCAAAATATGAGCTTAAGGGTCACCCTAGCTCAGATCTGCATCGAACGGGACAAAAAGCGGTGAAAACGGTGCGATAATACGTTTTTCCGGCAATGACCGCGCCGGAAAGGCGGCGCCAGAGAATGTGTGTACGATGTAAGGGAATGTCAGAGAGTGTTTCTGGCATTCTCTGACCTAACCCTAATTCGTTACGGGAACCTAACGAACTAACCCCAGTTTGTTATGCCAATTCGTTAAGCCAATTTCTAGGAAAAGATGACGAATTAACCCCAATTCGTTATGACCATTCGTTAAAAGGAGATAACGAATTAGAAGGTTCAATTCGTTACAGAGGGGTCATTCGTTATGTTGACCAGTTCGTTATAAGGGTTCAATTCGCTATGAAGTTCAATTCGTTAATCAGACCAAACGAATGAGGTCCAATTCGTTATAAGGACCAGTTCATTATAAAGTCCAATCTGTTGAAGGAGCAGTTCATTATAATAGTCAATTCATTATAAAATAACGAATGGGTTCATTCGTTATGAACCCCATTAGTTAAAGGACTGGCTAACGAATTAGAAGATTAAAAGAATGACTATACAGTCCCTGGACTTAGGGAAGAATGATTTAATTACAAAATAGCCCTTGAAGTTTATTAATTTATAGAAGATACCTTAAAGGGTTGAGAGGTTAACAATAAAATATTATCATGATATCCTAATGGAAAATGTGTTAACCCCAGCTAGGGGCTCTGCCCCTTGGACCCCGCTAGGGGTGCCGCCCCTAGAACCCCGCTGCCATGGGCGCTGCACCCGGATCCGGATTTGTTGAGGGTAATAATTAAAATAGAAACACGATATGGGTAGTGATAGTTAAATTGATACGTAGAATTGTTATGCAGTTAGTCGTGCGCAGCTCAAGAAAGGATAACCATAAATGGTGAACGTAACCGCATTCAGGTGAGTTTCTAGCCCCACTTACTTGTTATGTTTTCGGGGCTGTGTGCATAGTCGATGTGATAGTTAATACACTTATCTTAAGTGTAAGTGTATGCCTTGTATGATTCATGTATGGTGAATTCTTGACGGTGCGTGAACGATCTTCGGATATTGCATGTACCGCCATGTGGTAGTTAAAGATATGATTTTTATATATGATGTATGAATGATGTATGTATGTTATATAGATAGTACGTTAATGATCTTCGGATATAACACGTATTGTTAAGGAAAGTATGTAAAAGAAGGTATGGTATAGTTGTACGAAACATAGGGACCAGACCCTAATAATATCTGTGAGGATAGGGGCAGACCCTAATAATATCTGTGAGGATAGGGAACAGACCCTAATAATATCTGTGAGGATAGGAACCAGACCCTAATAATATCTGTGAGGGTAGGGACTAGACCCTAATAATATCTGTGATGTTAGGGACAAGACCTTTATAATATATTTGGGGTTATAGGGCGAAAGACTCTTTAAGTAGTATGGATAGTGACGCATGCTAATTAATTGTATGATTGTATGATTACATAGAACTCACTCAGCGTAGCTGACTTTTAGTATGCACGCAGACTAACAGATTAAGACAACTGGCTTGAGCGGGGGCATATGGCAGAAGGATAAGAGTCTGGCATCTGAAGACCTTTGATTTTTAATAACTGTTGTTTTGACTTTGAAAGACAAGATAAATGTTTTAAGACAATGTTTTGAATTACTATGTATTGCTTATTAAATATTTTAATATTCCGCGAATGTTTTTATTAACTCTAATATTTAGAACTATGTTAATGAGTAAATCCAACGCTCAAAGTAGGGCATCGGTAACGGAGCCTTACAGGGTCGACACGTAATTATCAAAGTTCTCGCATGGAAAACATAATAAGTACGGTTGTGTGGAATAACTCGGAACTTGGAATGATTTTAGGAAACCGGACAACTGCAGTATGATAAGAGCATGGTGGATACGCTGATGGAACATCCTATATATAAGTGCTCTTGCCATACATCCCATTTGTGGCGTTTTTTAGTCATTCAAAGATCATTGTTATTAATTTGTTTTTTATTGATTTTATTTTTCACATAAATATAAAATTTGTTAAAACTATTAACAACTCCATGTAGTAGTTGTTTTCTTTATTCTATTTTTAATTTAATTTTGGGACAAAATTTCTAAAAGTTGTGAATCCTGTGACATTCGTCATTTTTGAAACCTGAAAACTCGACACATTTTAAATTTTCGACACCTTTCGGATCTTCATTTATTAATAAAATGGTGAATTGTTTTTATATTTATGTTCATGATGTTTATGTTTACAATGTTGTTTTTATTGTTTATGATGGAACAAATTTAATTTTAAGTATTATATCTTCTTTTTTTAATCAATTGAGTAAAAAACATTTAATGGGTTATAAAAACATTCAGTTGGTCAAAATTAATGATTTCAAGCCTTATGACTCGCCTCTTGACTAGCCATCAAATTAACTCACTTTGACCATATTATTAACGATTTTGAGTCTATATAAAGCTCACTCATTCTCTACAAGTTCTTGGCACAACTAATTTACACTCAAAATCATTCAAGCTTGTCAATTTCTCTCAAGTCTTAAGTTTGACTTTCAAAATACTACTTCTCAAGATGTATTATTTTCTTCTTCTTTTGTGATACAATCCACAGGTAATGTTTATTTTTTTTCATTACGCATAGAGATTGTTTCCATGATGACAACCCAAACGACATTCATGGAGACATATCATCCTTCGTAATCAGCTCGCTGATGTTCGGTTTATAAATTTTTGTTTAAAAGTCACTTTTATTTTTACAAACTAATAATCAAGAAAAAACATTTTTTTAACATATTACTTCATCTTTTTCAAATTATGTTACTCACAAACCCGACTCAATAACCGGGGTCGTGTCCGACCAAAAAACGAACCACTCGTTAAATTAGTTTTCTTAAATTGTTCGGTTGGAACAAACCGGACTCGTACAAATTAATTAATATTTATTATGACCCATTTATTTTTCTAAGACTACTATAAATTAACTTAACAAATCAAATAACCAAAGTTTTTTTTAATAAACCCAAAAAATATATATATTTTTCTTTATTAATTGCTTTATAATAAACCAAACGACCTCGCCAAATTACTTTCTTTTCGCAAATTCTTTTTAAGCCTAGCTATTTATTTATCTAGGGCCGTTCGTTGAACCGAACTTTGTCGGTTCACTTGCTTAAAGGCACTTTTCGCTCTCGACTTGCTTACTTAACATGTGAGTTTTTTATAACCTCTTTTTAACTATGTTAATATTTTTGGTGTGTAGCATGTCACAAGTTTATAATTTGTGAGTTATGCGCTTATTTATAAAACCATTCATATTTATCGTACATGTTAATATTATTCTTGCATATTATTTATGATTATACGTGAACTTGCTTGCAACGTGTTTACTGTTCCTATGGTGGAAGTTAGGCAAACGCATACACATAGTGGGAGGGTCTGACGGGGCGTACATGTGCCGTCTAACGTTACGACTTTAGTTTTTTACGCAAGGTGGTTCTCATTTCCCCGACTTCTACGGCTTCAGCTAAATGAACGGGAGGACGACACTATTTTATTTCATTTACATTATGTTTGAATGCTTATTGCATGACGATCATTGAATCACACATTTCATATATATTTATAAACTCAAATACTTATGAAAACTCACCAACATATGTTGTTGACAAAATATATTATTTTAAACGTGCTACAGGTTGATACGATGAAGTGATAGGATAAGAAAGTTAGTTATACCTTAGGATTATTTCGATGAATAATATTTGCTTCATTTAGATGTGATGTTCTTCTTGTCTCATTATCAAACTATTTATGTACTTGCGAAATTATGAAATAAAATAAATATATTGTCACTAATACTAGTGTTACGAGCTTATGAGTGATCTGTACGTTGCACCCGGGCGTATTCCGTTTAAAGCCGGGGTGTTACAGATTGGTATCAGAGCCGTGACTATAAAATAGGTGGTTAGACGTAACGACCTAGAATAATTATAGTTTATTTTTAGGGCCTTAATTGCATGTATACTCTATATGTTATGTGCCCGCATCTTTTAATATTGTTCATATGCTTCAAGTATATTATAATATTTTATAATGTCGCAGGTGCACTTACTCACAAACACACTCTCAGGCCTATGCCTAAGCAATTTTGTAATCTCTTATATTTTTCAACGAATTTTTTATGTTTAATGTAATAATTCGCGTTTTGATATTTCAATTTTTCGTTGTCATTAAAGATGGTTTTACATGACGGGTATGTAGTAACTGGAAGAAGGACTCACTTGTTTCTTGAAACCTTAACATCAAAGTATTAAACCTAAGGATAAGCAATACGTATAAATCACAATCAACCGCCAGACCTGGTTGCTTACCTAGAGGGTTCGGAAAGGGTGTTAAAACTTATTAGGCTAAAACATAACATACCAAACGTCATACGAACTACACGTTTAAGTTATCAAACGTGATAATTTTCCTTTATGAATAGAAAGTGGTTTCATCTTACTCTTAAACAATTGCATACAAGTCATGGTGGTATATGCAATGTATGATTCCAAAGACTCAATTGTTTATATTATGGTTTTAATTGAAAATTCGAAAAGTCATGGTGATACATGAATAGCCGAGTTTGCATAGTCGAGTTTTCAATTCTTTTTCTTTATTTATATATTCATTTATTACTATGGTTTTAATTGAAAATCCAAAAAGTCACGGTGATACATGAAAAGTCAAGTTTTCAATTCGTTTCCTTCAGTTATGTATTCATTTATTATTATGGTTTTAATTATAAATTCGAAAATACATAGTGATACATGAATAGTCGAGCTTCAATTTTTTTCTTTATTCAGATATTCAGTTATTATTTTGGTTTAACTGAAAATTCGAAAAGACATGGTGATACATGAACACTCGATTTTCAATTCGATTTTACTGTTTACATAAGTTTGTATTGGGATATGAAAATCCGTCGTGGTTTATAGATATTCTGATTTCAAATTTGATATAGTTTTAATTTTATTATTTATGAAATTCTTACTGAATTGAGAAAACTCATGTTGGGTTATGGACATTTCAAACTCGAATTCAAATATTGCTTCATGTAACTTTATTTATTTATTTTTTATGATTTATATAGAGTAATTAAGATTTCATAATGTTTCATGTAGTGTTTCTTTGGGTTGGTAATTCGAATTTGATATTTACGTCTAGTGTCACATGAATCATTTCCGCTTCGCAGCATGTCTTCTCATTTTCTTCGACTTTGCCCTCGAAACTCAACCCGTAAAGTGACAACCCAAATTTCCAAACAATAGGCAGTCGTAATCCCGACCATGATGACCCAAATGCATCAAAACTCATCAATACCAACCACAACAACAAGCACAAACACCAAATCTATGCCCTAACAAATTCAAAACCCGACACAAACCCAATATACCCAAAGCCAACCCAACAAAAAAAGCCCTGCATGGAACACACAGCCTTTGTATAGCTTGTTTATAAGTCACCACTCAATTGCCTCACAATATCGAAATGCTTCCCACGACCCATTACTCAACCATTTACCACACCTTATGTTTTACCATATGCTCATGTTGCGAGCTTACTACATTATATTGACCCAAACACACCAACAATGATCAAGAACGCCTAACTTGTGTTTTGCCATGCAATACCCAAAACCTCATTCCCTAGCCACTTGAAGCTCACTCTTAGACTTGCGCCAATACTTAGTCCCTTCCTATTGACCAAACATACCAATTTAATTAAACCACACATGTTTCTCCGCATTTATTTTTTTATGAACACATTACACTTATAATTTTAAATCCTCAACTATTTTAAAATCGCAAATTCACAAGTATTTAATTAAGTTGATTTTCTAAAAATAAAAATACTTTAAGTCAAATAAAATGGTTTACTATTATTATTGTTATTATCATTATCATTATATCATTACTATTATTAATTTTATTATTATTATTATTATTACTATTATTATTACTATTACAATTATTATTCTTTTTATATATAATATTTTTCTAAGGTTAAATGAAATATTTAAATAAAATCTTTTGTTTCAAACAAGTCCTAAACTCACGAGGCTATTATATTATCACTATAACATTTCTATCAAAACGAGTCATTTTATTTGGCGATTCTCTCTAAAGTTTACATAGGACACCACCTAAAGGGAATCCTTTATTTTACATAAAATATTTCATAAAGTTTGCAAGCCTTAGTACTAATTAGGGACTTTCATTTATCATACAGAAATTATAAATTTCAATTATAAAAACATCACGTTGGTGCTGCTACAGTTGGTGGCGAACTCGCTTTGGGTAAAAACGTATTAGTAGCTTATATTCCATGGGAAGGTTACAATTTTGAAGATGCAGTACTCATTAGCGAGCGCTTAGTTCACATCAATTCTTCTATGTATACAGGTTTATCCATCATCTTTCCTAAAGTTTCGATAGAAGGAGTTGTCTACCAATGTAAGACCAACTTGAAGAATTAATTTCAAGATATAAGGCTTTCCTATTATAACAGGTTGTTCAAAAGGATCCCCCGTTCATTCGTTTTGCAACCGATTTTCACGAATTAAAATGAATGTTAAAAATCATTCCCCCCCCCCTTCCTCAACGCCAACAGGTTTCAGTTAACAAATCATGGCACCGCCCTCACCCTAGAATTCATACCTCAAACCCACCTATCTTCGAGAAGACAAGATCGCAAGCTTCATTTTGTTTTTCTTTTACCTCTTCTTCAAGCATATTTTTATATATAATCATATCTGGATATAATCAAAATAAAATTATGTATCTAATTTCTTCGAAGGTTGTTAAGAAATTTGCATTTGATTTTGGTTATTTATTTATTTATTTTTAACATATTTTCGTTCATGTTTACTCTCAAGCACGAAACACACAAGTACATGCATCATTTATAATACATATAGTAGCTTTGTTGAATTGGTTTTCTTTTGTTACCTCAATCTCGCGGTCTATGATTGATTTCCCATGAACGTAATCATTTAGTGGAAGTTGGGAATATGAACATGGTTGTGTACATAGTTATCTAACTGAAACCGTATTTCTACCTTTGGCTATCCATTTCCGGTTACCTCTAAACGGATTCGTTTATTTATCACCAGGACTATGATTATAGCTATCTAGTAGAAGTCACATGTTCTTTTTATATTTACTTTACATGAATTGTTTCGGTTATTTGTTTGGTTGTTTTCCCGCTCAATGTATTATCGAACCATCTTGTTATTCTTGATCTAAATGTTTCATCAATTTGAGTCCAATGTTTTACTTTGTTATTCTCAATCTCGAAGTTTCAACTGTTCACTTTGTTATTCATAATCTCAATGTTGCATTTATTCATGTTGCAAGGCCCCGTTACCAGTGCCCTACATGTCATGTCGGATTTACTCATAAACACAGTTCTACAAATCAGAGTTTATTAAAATTTTCGCAGAAACGTTAACTTTAATCATTCATACAAAAAATCTGATCTTTTCCATAAAACATAATATACAACATCATATTTAAAACATCAGTTTCTCTTCCAACTTCATATGTCAACCATTCAATCCATGCCATATGCCCTTCTCATGCTAGCTTGTTAAACATGTTTACCTACGTACATACTAAAAGTCAGTTACGCTTAGTGAGTTCTAGTTAATCAGGAAACTTACATTCCATTCTCATACATTCCTTCACGTATCCGAAGACACGTATTATTACTTTATATAAATATCCATAAGAGGAACGTCACCTAATATCTATTAAAAGAACTATTACTATTAACAATACTATATATATTCTCCATAGAAGGAACACTCTATATACTTTCCATAGAAGGAACACTCTATATATTATCCATAAAAGGAACACTATACTATCCATAACTCAATATATTATCCATATAAGGAACACTATACTATCCATAGAAGGAACACTACATTATCTATAGAAGGAACACTATGCTATCCATAGAAGGAACATTATACAATATCCATAGAAGGAACTCTATATTGTGACAATCGTCAATTTCAGGTTAACTCCGTTAACTCAACTCCGTCAATTCAAACTTTAAGATCGTTAAATCTATAACGCACACTTCATTACATTTAAACTAGGGTTTAAATGACGCTTAACACTTACTACATGTGTAGTCTTTCGGGATTTGCACCGAAACGCAAACGAGTTGACGCAAACGATTGATAAATGAACGAAAAACGTCAAAACAATAATTATGTGATAATTATGTGTTAGATATATGTGTGTTACTTGATTATGTTATGTGGAATGTTAAACAAGAAACAAGAACCAATTAGTTAGGCTAGAGATGTAACACTTGGAAGTAGAGGGACTAGAGTGTAACTTGTATAATTATAAATATAACCTTAACTACAAACCCTAACTTATTTTCTTTTCTTTTCCCCCACACCACAAACCCCGATCGGCCCTCCCTTTGTTCTCCACGGCTGCCGTCCACAAGAACACACACATATACACATCAAATCAAGTGATTAATCCAAGAACTAGGTGCTAGGAAGGTATAATTGATCATCCTTTACCTTCTTGTTGTTTAATTTTGATGTTTAATGGGTTAAGTACAAACCCTAGGCAGCCGATTTTGTTCATGTATATGGTTAATATGATTGTTGTTATTTGGATAACGAATTGATAACTAGATTGATGTTGTTGCATGATTCATTGTTGTCTTTGATTTGAGTTAAAACACAAAACCCTAATCTTGTATGTATGGTGTAATTGAGATGCATGGATAGTAGTATTAGTGTCTAGCATGTTATATGATTTATTTGTGATCCATGGCTAGTGAAATTGTTAAGTTTTGATGTGAACAGAATCTGGGCAGAATGTGTATACGATGTTTAAATGACTGTAACGAAGTGTAAACGTGAAAATTGGTTGAGATTGTGGGTACTGCAGTAAACTAGGTTGAGTCTAGTTTCCATGAAGTATAAGTTTGTAATTTTTGGACAAGTAGAAGTGTACTTTTATTATTTTACAAAAACGTGGTGCAAAGCTGAGCTGTTAGACCTGCTGTTAGGTTAAGTTGTAAATGTTATATCTCATGAACCACGAGGCCAATTGGGTTGGTTCCACTTCTGGAAGTTGACTGATTGAGTTAGGAACCAAACCCAAGTGGTCTTGCATTTATTGGATTTTTCGTTTAACGGGAATTGCAAATAACATTCTGTTGCGCATGAATCTGACTGATATGAGTTTGCTGTAATGTTTTGGTCATTATAAGAAAAATATGTGGAATAAAAATAAGATAAAATATGTTCTGGAAACCTAAGATATGTATGCTTCTGTGGTGATTTTTGGTGAATTAATTGAGACGTTATGATCGGTGAAATAGTACAATCTTTCAAGTAGAAATTCTGTCATAATGAAACTAACTGCTGAGTTGTGTAAAAATGCATGAAATATGATAGTTTTTATATATTTGTTATGTTTTGACCAAAATGCCCTTACGGGGATAATTGCTAGTAAAGTATGTTATTAGTACGTGACACGAAAGTAATTGCTCACTCATGTATCGTATCACAATTGTACTTGTTTAAGTCACACACGATTCACAAACGAAACACGAAATCTGTTACGTGCATAGGTATTATGTGCCGAGTCTAGAGACTCGTTAAACGTACCGATACTTAGAAAATATCTTTGTTATTTAGAAAAACGCTAGAGAGTTTCTACGACGCGCATCACTTGGTGATCTATATCGGGATATTCTTCGCAAACAGTGAGTTCACTTACCCCGCTCTTTGAACTGTTTTCAAACGTTTTTCACTTGGGGGAGATAACATACTCCGATAAACGCATTTTCTGAGATAAACGCATATTTAAGATTTTGTTATAAATTATATATCACTTGTAAAGGCTAAGCGGCAAACGTAACATTTGAAGTCCCACACACATCGAACCGGTTAATATTTGGAATAGCGAGTCACTGTTGAGTAGTACTACTGGGTTTGACAAACCCCACCCGACGCTAAGCTCAACTGGAGGTTGAGTGGGTGTAATTTTGGCTAACACTTACCATGGTCTGGGTTGACCTGGTGACGGGCACTTGATAAACAGTCAGCTTCGGTCTCGAACCACTTAGCGATACTTGTTGTATAGATTAGCTACCTATCGATATATAATTTGACGTAACACTATCTGTTAATGCAAAACACTTAAACGCCGTAACGTGGTTACACAACACTTAAAAGCCGTAACGTGGTTACGCAACACTTAAACGCCGTAACGTGGTTACGCAACACTTAAACGCCGTAACGTGGTTACGCAACACTGAAACGCCGTAACGAGGTTACGCAAAACGCTAAACGATTTATCTTATATAACTTGTGAACTCACCAACCTTGTGTTGACACTTTTAGTATGTTATTCTCAGGTAGCCGAGGCGGGCGCGCGGTTTAGGAGCATGCATTAAATGAAACCACTTTTATTCTGCAAACTTATTTTTAACAGTTATCTTTGGTTTTAAGTCGTCCTGCGTGACGCAGCTTTTGAATTAAGGTTTTTACGCTTCCGCACTTATTTTCATTTAAACGTTTTTATGGTTTGATTATAACTGATGATTCCGATCCTGTCAGTTCACACCCTCTGACGGTAAAACTCTGTTAGTGGATTATGAGGGTGTGACAGATTGGTATCAGAGCCATTGGTTATAGCGAACTAGAAGCTGCATGCATACTAGACTATAACCGCGACGACCCATTAGTTATAATGATACGCACTACATAGATTTGTGTAGTCTTGTAATCTTATCTCTTTACCTCTTTCACTCATACGCGCGCGCAAACACGGCTTACCTGAAGGAATGTCGACGCCGCCATCATCATCATCATCCGATCCGATGACTCATGCTCACGGGAAAGAACCGTAGATACCTACCGCATCGCCGCCCCGAGTAGTCCCGGAACTCAAAGCTCCTGCACCGTAGAGGTACCCGCCTATCCGGAGGCATATACGAAAACGACGTTAGCTGGGATTGGTACCCTAACATGATCAGACGTATGGTCTATCGCGAACAAGTTCCTCCGTTACCTCACCCGAACCACCCTGCTTACCCCAACACCCTACCACCCATAACCGAACCTGTAGAGAGAGTTCTCGCAGCTGTTGTTTCATGCTTGGAGCGTGACGTGGGTTACATGCGCTATACGAGGGAAAACGTTTCCAGAATGTTAAAAGACGGAACCGAGACTAAGGAGGAGATTGCCCGCATGGCAACGGCAATGAAAGGATTGCTACAGACTAGCGATCAACAGATGAAGGTTATGATGAAGATGCAAGCTGAGATGATAGACTTGAAAGAGCAACTCCAAGAAGCAAGGACCCGAACCGAGATAGCTTTAGAGCGCTGCGATGTCTTACAAGTGCAACTTGCTCAGAATGCAGCCGAAGCTGAGGCAGGGCCTGAGGCCGAGCCTGAGGCAGATCCCGAGGAGGAACCCGAAGAGGAACCGGAGGAAGAACCGGCTGAGTCAGAGGCACACTCAGAGGTGTCCACAGACGATGTACAAATGTGCAGATCCTTGGATTGGAACTGGCTAACGCGATGAACTGGGAGGAGTTCAAAAGAATGATGCGAGAGGAGTACTGTCCGAGAGAAGAGATTTCAAAGTTAGAGTCAGAATTTTTGGTCGCTGAAGATGGTGGGTTCGGAAATCGAAGCCTACACTACCCGTTCGCACGAGTTGGCTGTGATGTGTCCGCGGATGGTGGATCCGCCGAGCAAGAGGATAGAAATGTACATTGATGGTTTAGCACCGCAAATTCAGGGCATGGTGACGTCTTCCAGACCAGCCACGATCCATCAAGCGATCCGTTTAGCTCACAAACTGACGGATCAGGCTGTGACCCAAGGTGCGTTACCACCTAGGGGTTCGACCACTAAAGCCCGTGACAACCCGAGTAATGAAAATAACAGCAACAGCAACCCGAATAGCGGGAAGAGGAAGTTTGACAACACCAGATCTTCATCCTCGAACCTCCCACCGCAACAACACTACCGTAAGCCCGAGTTCACTCGGAGCTTTAACACTCAGAATCACAACAACAACAACAACGGTAGTGGGCAGGTTTCGAGCGGATATGCTGGGAAATATCCAAAGTGCAACAGGTGCAACTATCATCATGTTGGCCAGTGTGACCGTGTCAAGTGTCAAAGATGCGGAAAGATAGGTCACCCAGCGAAAGAGTGTAGAGGAGACCTTGCGGCAAAGGGTGCTCCTAAGCCACCGATGACAACTAAGGGATGTTTTGAATGTGGGCAGGAAGGTCATTTCTGGAAGGATTGCCCCAAGCTGAAACAGAATGACAACAATGGGGGTAATGGAAGTGGCAGTAATGGTGGAGGAAATGGCAAAGGAAGAGCGTTTGTGATTGGATCGGGTCAAGCCCGCAATGATCCGCATGTGGTGTCTGGTAAGTTCCCTGTAAACGATTGTTTTGCTTCTGTTTTATTTGACACTGGAGCTGATAGGAGTTTTGTGTCGAAAGCCTTTAGCCAACTTTTAGACCTTACTCCAACCCCGTTAGACGCTAAGTTTCCTGTCGAATTAGCTAACGGTAAAACTGTAGTAACAACTCATATACTTGCGGGATGTAAGTTGAAACTGTCAGGTCATGTCTTTGATATCGACCTTATTCCTTTTACGCTTAGTAGTTTCGATGTCGTTGTCGGCATGGACTGGTTATCCGAAAACCGAGCGGAGATTATATGCCATGATAAGATAGTCCATATTACCACCCCTTCCGGCGAGATCATTTCGGTCCGAGGCGAGAGAAGAGGCATGACCACCAGCGTCATTACCCTTTTGAAGGCACAGAAGTATCTACGAAAGGGTCATCCGGCAATTTTGGCGCAGATTGTTGAGAAACCCGCGGAGGAGAAACGAATTGAAGACATACCAGTTGTGCGAGACTTTCCGGAAGTTTTCCCAGAGGATTTGCCCGGACTCCCTCCTATTCGTCAAGTCGAATTCCAAATCGAGTTGACACCCGGTGCAGCACCCATAGCACGAGCCCCGTATCGGCTCGC
Organism: Bidens hawaiensis; assembly: GCF_021521415.1. Classification (NCBI taxonomy): domain Eukaryota; kingdom Viridiplantae; phylum Streptophyta; class Magnoliopsida; order Asterales; family Asteraceae; genus Bidens; species Bidens hawaiensis. Next base: position 223,052 of record NW_027494621.1, read on the forward strand.
ACCGGCGGAACTTCAGGAGTTGTCCACTCAGTTGCAAGATTTGTTGGATAAGGGTTTTATCCGACCTAGCTCATCGCCATGGGGAGCCCCTGTCTTGTTTGTCCGAAAGAAAGACGGGACTTTCCGAATGTGCATCGACTACCGGGAGTTGAACAAGGTGACGGTCAAGAACCGTTATCCTTTACCCCGAATTGATGATTTGTTTGACCAGCTTCAAGGATCTAGTTACTACTCGAAAATTGATCTACGATCCGGTTACCACCAGCTGAGAGTGCGCGAAGAAGATATCTCAAAGACGGCTTTCAGAACACGGTATGGTCACCACGAGTTTTCGGTTATGCCTTTTGGCCTAACCAACGCGCCAGCCGTATTTATGGATCTCATGAATCGAGTATGCAAGGCGTACCTCGACAAGTTCGTGATTGTTTTCATCGATGATATTCTCGTCTACTCCAAGAACGAGACTGACCACGAAGAGCACCTAAGGGTAATTCTGGAACTATTGAAGAAGGAACAACTGTATGCTAAACTCTCGAAATGTGAATTTTGGCTTCGCGAGGTTCACTTTTTAGGACATGTGATCAACGAGAATGGTATACATGTCGATCCCGGTAAGGTAGAGGCCATCAAAAACTGGGAAGCACCTAAGACTCCGACTGAGGTGCGACAATTCCTAGGACTGGCCGGCTACTACCGGCGTTTCATCGAGGGATTTTCAAAAATTGCTCAACCCCTCACCGCTTTGACCCACAAGGGCACTAAGTACAACTGGGGTGACGCGCAAGAATCCGCTTTTCAACTGTTGAAAACCAAGCTTTGTAGCGCCCCTATTTTAGCCCTACCCGAGGGAACGGAAAATTTTGAGGTACACTGTGACTCATCTATACAAGGTCTCGGTTGTGTGCTGATGCAACTCGAGAAGGTTATAGCCTACGCCTCTAGACAACTACGGGTTCACGAGAAGAACTACACGACCCATGATTTGGAACTCGGAGCTGTGGTGTTTGCTCTTAAGATATGGAGGCATTACTTGTACGGTACCAAGTTTACCATTTACACCGACCACAAGAGTCTCCAACATATCTACGATCAGAAGGAGCTGAACATGCGACAGCGTCGTTGGGTCGAGCTGCTCAAAGATTATGATTGTGCCATCAAGTACCACCCTGGCAAGGCCAATGTGGTGGCCGACGCCCTCAGCAGAAAAGAAACAGATAAACCCAGACGGGTGAGAGCATTGCAACTCACGATTCATGCCAGCTTACCCGATCAGATTCGCGATGCGCAACTTGAAGCTTTGAAAGATGATAATCTTCCATCGGAACTCATGCGGGGCATGAACAAGCAACTTGAAACCAGATCGGACGGGGTCCGATATTTTGAGAACCGGATTTGGGTTCCACGATACGAAGAGTTGAGAACTCTAGTGATGGACGAAGCTCACAAGTCCCGATATTCTATCCACCCTGGCTCAGATAAAATGTATCATGATTTAAAGGCACTTTACTGGTGGCCGAACATGAAAGCCGACATTGCCACCTACGTGAGCAAATGCTTGACTTGTGCCAGAGTCAAGATAGAATACCAGAAACCATCTGGTCTACTGCAACAACCGGAACTCCCAATGTGGAAATGGGAACACATCTCAATGGATTTTATTACGGGTTTACCTAAGACACCGACGGGATGCGATACCATCTGGGTGATCGTTGACCGGTTGACTAAATCGGCACACTTCCTAGCAATTAAGGAAACGGACAAAATGGAAAGACTGACTCGCGTATACATGAAAGAAGTGGTGTCTAGACACGGAGTGCCTGTCTCGATCATTTCCGATCGAGATTCTCGTTTCACCTCGCACTTTTGGAAGTCGCTGCAAAGCGCACTGGGCACCCGTCTCGATATGAGTACAGCATACCATCCTCAGACGGATGGGCAAAGTGAACGGACTATTCAGACCCTGGAGGATATGTTGCGTGCATGAGTTTTAGATTTCGGAAAAAGTTGGGAACCCCACTTACCCTTGGTAGAGTTTTCGTATAATAACAGCTACCACGCAAGTATTAAGGCAGCGCCGTTTGAAGCGCTGTACGGACGGAAGTGTCGATCACCACTCTGCTGGGCAGAGGTGGGTGACAGCCAAATCACTGGTCCGGAACTGGTACTCGAAACCTCGGAAAAGATTGTTCAAATCCGAAATCGCATGGCAGCAGCACGAGATCGCCAAAAGAGTTACGCCGACAAGCGCCAAAAACCTCTCGAATTTCAAGTGAACGATCGGGTGTTACTTAAAGTCTCACCTTGGAAAGGTGTGGTTCGCTTTGTAAAGCGAAACAAACTCAACCCACGGTATGTTGGTCCGTACCGGATAACTGAGCGCATTGGTCTGGTGGCGTACCGACTGGACCTACCAACAGAACTCAGTGGCGTACACGATGTATTCCACGTATCAAATTTGAAGAAATGCCTATCTGATGAATCCCAAGTAGTCCCTTTGGAGGAACTACAAATTGATGAACAGTTACGTTTCATTGAAGAACCAGTCGAGGTTTTGGATTGGGAAACCAAAACGCTCAAACACAGCAAAATTCCAATCGTTAAGGTTCGTTGGAACTCGAGACGTGGACCGGAGTTCACGTGGGAACGCGAGGATCAAATGATGAAAAAGTATCCTCACCTTTTTGAAGGGCTAACCAAACATAGAAAACCGTGAAACTCGGCAAACCGTCAAACATCACCGGAGGTATGAATTAAATTTCGGGACGAAATTTCTTTCTACTAGGGGATGATATGACAAACTGAAATTTTTTTTACTCTTTCAGACTCTCATCACGACTTAACTCAAATTTTCAGGACGAAAATTCTTTAACATGGGAATAATGTGACAATCGTCAATTTCAGGTTAACTCCGTTAACTCAACTCCGTCAATTCAAACTTTAAGATCGTTAAATCTATAACGCACACTTCATTACATTTAAACTAGGGTTTAAATGACGCTTAACACTTACTACATGTGTAGTCTTTCGGGATTTGCACCGAAACGCAAACGAGTTGACGCAAACGATTGATAAATGAACGAAAAACGTCAAAACAATAATTATGTGATAATTATGTGTTAGATATATGTGTGTTACTTGATTATGTTATGTGGAATGTTAAACAAGAAACAAGAACCAATTAGTTAGGCTAGAGATGTAACACTTGGAAGTAGAGGGACTAGAGTGTAACTTGTATAATTATAAATATAACCTTAACTACAAACCCTAACTTATTTTCTTTTCTTTTCCCCCACACCACAAACCCCGATCGGCCCTCCCTTTGTTCTCCACGGCTGCCGTCCACAAGAACACACACATATACACATCAAATCAAGTGATTAATCCAAGAACTAGGTGCTAGGAAGGTATAATTGATCATCCTTTACCTTCTTGTTGTTTAATTTTGATGTTTAATGGGTTAAGTACAAACCCTAGGCAGCCGATTTTGTTCATGTATATGGTTAATATGATTGTTGTTATTTGGATAACGAATTGATAACTAGATTGATGTTGTTGCATGATTCATTGTTGTCTTTGATTTGAGTTAAAACACAAAACCCTAATCTTGTATGTATGGTGTAATTGAGATGCATGGATAGTAGTATTAGTGTCTAGCATGTTATATGATTTATTTGTGATCCATGGCTAGTGAAATTGTTAAGTTTTGATGTGAACAGAATCTGGGCAGAATGTGTATACGATGTTTAAATGACTGTAACGAAGTGTAAACGTGAAAATTGGTTGAGATTGTGGGTACCGCAGTAAACTAGGTTGAGTCTAGTTTCCATGAAGTATAAGTTTGTAATTTTTGGACAAGTAGAAGTGTACTTTTATTATTTTACAAAAACGTGGTGCAAAGCTGAGCTGTTAGACCTGCTGTTAGGTTAAGTTGTAAATGTTATATCTCATGAACCACGAGGCCAATTGGGTTGGTTCCACTTCTGGAAGTTGACTAATTAAGTTAGGAACCAAACCCAAGTGGTCTTGCATTTATTGGATTTTTCGTTTAACGGGAATTGCAAATAACATTCTGTTGCGCATGAATCTGACTGATATGAGTTTGCTGTAATGTTTTGGTCATTATAAGAAAAATATGTGGAATAAAAATAAGATAAAATATGTTCTGGAAACCTAAGATATGTATGCTTCTGTGGTGATTTTTGGTGAATTAATTGAGACGTTATGATTGGTGAAATAGTAAAATCTTTCAAGTAGAAATTCTGTCATAATGAAACTAACTGCTGAGTTGTGTAAAAATGCATGAAATATGATAGTTTTTATATATTTGTTATGTTTTGACCAAAATGCCCTTACGGGGATAATTGCTAGTAAAGTATGTTATTAGTACGTGACACGAAAGTAATTGCTCACTCATGTATCGTATCACAATTGTACTTGTTTAAGTCACACACGATTCACAAACGAAACACGAAATCTGTTACGTGCATAGGTATTATGTGCCGAGTCTAGAGACTCGTTAAACGTACCGATACTTAGAAAATCTCTTTGTTATTTAGAAAAACGCTAGAGAGTTTCTACGACGCGCATCACTTGGTGATCTATATCGGGATATTCTTCGCAAACAGTGAGTTCACTTACCCCGCTCTTTGAACTGTTTTCAAACGTTTTTCACTTGGGGGAGATAACATACTCCGATAAACGCATTTTCTGAGATAAACGCATATTTAAGATTTTGTTATAAATTATATATCACTTGTAAAGGCTAAGCGGCAAACGTAACATTTGAAGTCCCACACACATCGAACCGGTTAATATTTGGAATAGCGAGTCACTGTTGAGTAGTACTACTGGGTTTGACAAACCCCACCCGACGCTAAGCTCAACTGGAGGTTGAGTGGGTGTAATTTTGGCTAACACTTACCATGGTCTGGGTTGACCTGGTGACGGGCACTTGATAAACAGTCAGCTTCGGTCTCGAACCACTTAGCGATACTTGTTGTATAGATTAGCTACCTATCGATATATAATTTGACGTAACACTATCTGGTAATGCAAAACACTTAAACGCCGTAACGTGGTTACGCAACACTTAAACGCCGTAACGTGGTTACGCAACACTTAAACGCCGTAACGTGGTTACGCAACACTTAAACGCCGTAACGTGGTTACGCAACACTGAAACGCCGTAACGAGGTTACGCAAAACGCTAAACGATTTATCTTATATAACTTGTGAACTCACCAAACTTGTGTTGACACTTTTAGTATGTTATTCTCAGGTAGCCGAGGCGGGCGCGCGGTTTAGGAGCATGCATTAAATGAAAACTCTTTTATTCTGCAAACTTATTTTTAACAGTTATCTTTGGTTTTAAGTCGTCCTGCGTGACACAGCTTTTGAATTAAGGTTTTTACGCTTCCGCACTTATTTTCATTTAAACGTTTTTATGGTTTGATTATAACTGATGATTCCGATCCTGTCAGTTCACACCCTCTGACGGTAAAACTCTGTTAGTGGATTATGAGGGTGTGACATATATATTATCCATTAAAGGAACACCGTATATAAGTTATTATATAATGTCCATGTAAGGATCTAATCACTTCCCTTGGCAATACATGCAATATCTGAAGATCGTTCATGTACCGACAAGCTTTCATTCATAACGTTCATACATCATCCATACATTACAAACAACTTTCATATCTTTATTTACAACATGACAGCATGTGCAATATCCGGAGATCGTTCACGTACCGACAAGCAATTATTCGTATCTATCACATATGCCATACATGGCATACACTTACCATTTAAGGTAAGTGTATTAACTGTCACATCGAGTATGCACACAACCCCAAAAATATAAAAAGGAAATGGGGCTAGAAACTCACCTGGATCATGTTTCTTTCTACGTTAATTGTCAATCCCTTCTTTAACTGAGCTCTTCTAACTATATATCAGCTACACGTGTAAATACTTGTCCTATTTGTAATTCAACCAAAAATGGCAAAGTCTAGTGTAATCTATTGGCCTTGTGTTTGATTACTTTTACATAGATTTACCCTTAAACCCTAAGGTATTTGGACATAGGGTTTTTCCATTATTATATTATTATTTTCTCTTTCTTAGAGTATTTTATTATTAATTCGAATGCATAAGACTTTTGATTATTTTATTGTTCTTTTCTCTTTCCATTTTAAAACCCTAACCGTGATAAATCTTCCTTTCTTTGCAATCGGGTCTCATTGAAAATGAACTAGGATTGTATTCGAGTTTAATCAAGGCGTTTGAGCTAGGCTTAAGTGATCGAGTTCGGTTTGTAATTGACTCACCATGTGATCGATCCACCTTTGTATTCGATTGTAGGACTGTAAGGTAATTGACCACGCTGTAGGTTTCTTAGGTGGGCTGTAGCTACGGGTTTGGACCCAAAGTCCACTATTGTTTCATAATTTAACATGTAAATCTTTAATATGATATTATCCCACCCCGTAAGCGTTCCCATGGCCATTTTCGGATAAGACTTGACTCGGGAGATCATAAAGTTTGGACCTTTAAGCTTAAAAAAATGTTCAAAGCTTGATCTAGGGTTTCTTAAACAAGATGTTCATAATCGTAGGTTCGTTAGGTCCATTTTAACATCAAGTTTACAACTTTATGTTTCGTTTATACCCGATCTACTCTAGTTTTATGTTTCAAGGCCAACCGTTATAAAAACGTAATCTTTAAAGATCAAGAACGTACCTTTGAACGTTTTTTAGGTTACGATTTAACTTGGTTATCTTGTATCTAGCTTGTATATCATAGATCTATCAATATTCGGCTTGATTTTGGTCTCGGATTCCTTCTTTCTCTCTTGCGGCCGTAAGGTGGTGTAGGTTTGTGTGTGTTTTGAGTGTGTAGAGAATAATATGGATAAGGTGGATGGAAATGGAAATGATTAAGGTTTAAGGGGTATTTATACTCGCTTAAGCCCATGGACCTAAGGCCCATCATTCCTTTTTGGTCCATAACTAATTCCACCTAGTAGCCTACTTATCCTTCCATTATTATTTTATTATTTTATTATTTCACTATTAATCCGAGTAATTATTATACCATAAATATATAATATATTTAAATATTATTCTTTAAAAATTCGTGATGTTACAAGTCCTCCCTCCTAAAGAGGTTTCGTCCCCGAAAGCTGGCTCATTCTTGACAAAAGGAACACTTTATTATTCACACACTTGCTGAATCGTCTTTGTTTTCTGGGTTATCCTTCTTTCTCCTGACCTAGCAGTCATCGAGTGATGTTCACGGGTTTTAGCTATTCGCGGTAGTTTGTCCATGAGGCCCTCGATGTACCAAGTCTCGTCTCGTCCTTTCAAGGGACGTTGTTTCGTACTATGTAACACTATTGTTAAAACGACATTTTATCATAACATACGTAATCATGCATCTTAGACAATTCATATAATTAATAAACATCAGTCTAAACTTCAATATAAAACAACACGCATTGAGTCATTAATAAGAAAAACATAAATTAAACTTATGGCTAGTAGCTAGCCTTCTTGAATGGTCTTTTCTAAGCAAACACATGAAACTCGTTAGGTCTCAAGCATTCTCCTCTTCTCTGCGCTCATCCCTTGGCTTCCTGCAGTCCCTTGCCAGGTGTCCATGCCCTCCACAGTTATGACATCTATGGTGATCCTTGCACGTCCAGAAGGAATGTCCTGCTTTCCCACACATGTAGCAAACACCTAATCCTATTCTGCATTCTCCCGGGTGCTTCTTTCCACATTTTTCACAAACATTGAACTCCTCATGCCTTGCCTTCTTCATACGTAGATCCTCTTCATTAGCTTCATTCGTTTTGGGGTTGGGCTCTTTCTCTTCGGTTTAGTATTTTCTTCTTCATTTATGGCAAGATCCTCATAAACCATCTCGGCCAATTCCACAGCTGAGTCAAACGTTGCGGGTTTACTAACCTTAACCAAAGTGCAAACATTCTGCAGAAGTCCTCTGATGTAAAACTTAATCCTCTTAGCTTCAGTGTTCACCATGTCTGGTACCAGCCTAAACATGCGGTTGAATTCAGTAGTATAGTCACGGTATGTCATCTTTCCCGCCTTCAAGGTCAGGAACTTCATCTCAACTGTTTCAACTTCGTTATCGGCACAAAACCTCTTCATCGCCAACTCTTTCAGATCATTCCACCTCATCGCCTTAGTCTCCTCCCGAGTCTTCCTCTGCACCACACTTTCCGACCAGTACATTGGCTCATCACCAAATGATTGGGTGGCATAACCCACAGCTTGGTCGGGATGACACTCGCTACTGCGGATAACCTTATCCATAGTGGTTATCCATTGGAGAATAGCGATTGTGTCTCTCAAACCAGCTAGCTTTGGTGGGTCACATCCTTTGAAGGACTTATATTTGCACCCACCTCGGCCTCTTTTCCTATCATCAACCTTCATAGACTTAACCACACTCGAGGGGTCCCTCTCTCCTTCATAATCCTTCTTACCATCTCCACCCGTTTCTTCAGCAGTTCTTTCACGGCTTCTAGCAGACCCTTCAGGAGTAATGTTCTTCACAACAGTGGCTACAACTTGAACAATAGCTGCTTGAATTGCGGGATCTAGTTGAACCCCTTCGTTGTTGCTTGGGTTTCGTCCAGCTGCGCTTCCTTCATCTTCCGTGTTGGAAGCTGTCTCTACAGAAGGTGGTCGGACAGTACGTGGCCTGCCTCGATGTCCAGTGCCAACAATCTCTCTTGCTCCAGCCATCGTATTGTAAAAGGGAAAACACAAACTTCATCACTCAAGAAACTATTTATTACAAGGATAGTAAGACTAACAGGTAATAACAGTGGCCAGCTGTGACTAACTGATCACGTTACATTCCGTGTCCTTTACATTTCCCTTCATGAGCCTATTTGTGCTAAGTTTTACTTTGAAACAGTTAATCAATCTGATAATCAATTAATCATATCTCTAACATTCACATATCCCTCCCTTTACAAGTAAGCGAACATTAACATACATTATTCTGTTATACACTTACCTATACTGAGCTTCCTTGAGTGACACATGGCATTCTTGAACAGGCATCTTCTTTCTTTTCTTACTTAAATCCCATTCTCTGTTCAAGTCTAAGCATGTAGGATGCTTAAATCTCTCGAACCTTACTTGAATACCAACTTGTAAGACCCCGTTACCAGTGCCCTACATTTCATGTCTGATTTACTCATAAACACAGTTCTACAATTCAGAGTTTATTAAAACTTTCGAGGAAACATTAACCTTAATCATTCATTACAAAACATCCGATCTTTTCCTTAAAACATAATATATAACATCATATTCAAAACTTCATTTCTCTTCCAACTTTAGATGCCAGCTATTTAATCCATGCCATACGCTCTCCTCATGCTTGCTCATTAAACATGTTTACCTGCGTGCATACTAAAGTCAGCTACGTTGAGTGAGTTCTAGTTAATCATGCAACATACATTTCATTCTCATACATTCCTTCACGTATCCGAAGACACGTATTATTACTTTAACCATGTATAAATATCCATAAGAGGAACGTCACATAATATCTATTAAAAAACTATTACTATTACCCATACTATATATATTCTCCATAGAATGAACACCTTATATACTTTCCATAGAAGGAACACTCTTTATATTATCCAGAGAAGGAACACTATACTATCCATAGAAGGAACACTACACTATCCATAGAAGGAACACTATGCTATCCATAGAAGGAACATTATGCTATCCATAGAAAGAAAATTATACGTTATCCATAGAAGGAACTCTATATATTATTCATAGGAGGAACACCGTATTAAGTTATTATTTAATGTCCATGTAAGGAGCTAATTACTTCCCTTGGCAATGCATGCAATATCGTTCACGTACCAAAAAACTTTAATTCATAACTTTCATACATCATCCTTACATTACATACAACATTCATATCTTTATTTACAACCTGACAGTACGTGCAATATCCGGAGATCATTCACGTACCGACAAGCAATCATTCGTATCTATCACATATGTCATACATGGAATACACTTACCATTTAAGGTAAGTGTATTAACTGTCACATCGAGTATGCACACAACCCCGAAAATATAACAAGGAAATGGGGCTAGAAACTCACCTGGATCCTGTTTCTTTCTCCATTAATTGTCAATCCCTTCTTTAACTGAGCTCTTCTAACTGTATATCAGCTACACGTGTCAATACTTGTCCTATTAGTAATTCAACCAAAAATGGCTAAGTCTAGTGTAATCTATTGGCCTTGTGTTTGATTACTTTAACGTAGATTTACCCTTAAACCCTAAGGTATTTGGACATAGGGTTTTTCCATTATTATTTTATCTTTATTAGAGTATTTTATTATTAATCCTAATGCACAAGACTTTTGATTATTTTATAGCTCTTTTCTCTTTCCATTTTAAAACCCTAACCGTGATCAATCTTTATTTCTTTGCACTCGGGTCTCATTGCAAGCGAACTAGGATTGTATTCGAGTTTAATCAAGCCGTTTGAGCTAGGCTTAAGTGATTGAGTTGGGCTTGTAATTGACTCACCATGTGATCGATCCACCTTTGTATTCGATTGTAGGCTTGTAAGGTAATTGACCACGCTGTAGGTTTCTTAGGTGGGCTGTAGCTACGGGTTTCGACCCTAAGTCCACTATTGTTTCATAATTTAACATGTAAATCTTTAATATGATATTATCCCACCCCGCAAGCGCTCCCATGGCCATTTTCGGATAACACTTGACTCGGGAGATCGTAAAGTTTTCACCTTTAAACTTAAAAAAATGTACAAAGCTAGATCTTGGGTTTCTTAAACGAGCCGTTCATAATCGTAGATTCGTTAGGTCCATTTTAACATCATGTTTACAAACTTATGTTTCGTTTATACCCGATCTACTCTAGTTTTTAGTTTCAAGGCCAACCGTTAATAAACATGTAAACTTTAAAGATGAAGAACGTACCTTTGAACGTGTTTTAGGTTACGGTTTAACTTGGTTATCTTGTATCTAGCTTGTATATCATAGATCTATCAATATTCGGGTTGATTATGGTCTCGGATTCCTTCTTTCTCTCTTGCGGCCATAAGGTGGTGTAGGTTGTGTGTGTTTTGAGTGTGTAGAGAATAATATGGATAACGTGGATGGAAATGGAAGGTTTAGGGTTTAAGGGGTATTAATATTTCCTTAAGCCAATGGACCTAAGGCCCATCTTTTCTTTTTGGTCCATAATTAATTCCACCTAGTGGCCTACTTATCCTTCCGTTTATTATTTTATTGTTTTATTATTCCTCTGTTAATCCGAGTAACTATTATGCCATAAATAAATAATACATTTAAATATTATTCTTTGAAAATTCAGGATGTTACACATGTTGATACTTTAACTTCTATGAATTTTTCACTTGTTTAGCGTGTTATTATTGACCTCAAAAACTTAATCTATTTTGATATTTTGACAACAAAAGTGTCGTATATTCTTGAAATTAACGTTGTATCGACTTACTTGGTTATATGTTGTTTGTTCAAGTCACCCATCTATTCTTGACCCACGATATTTCAGTTATTTATTGCGATGCTAATGACTTTAATATTTCATTCATTATGTTTATCATTTTGTGTTACTCTAGAGGTTCGCTTATTTCATTTTAACTTCAATGGTTTTGTGTATTTTGTTTTAGACCTCGATAACATCGTTTATATCGTTTCAACCTTAATAACACTGTTTATTTCGTTTTATACCCCAAGAGCATCGTTTATTCAGTTAAACTTCAATAGTTTAATTTATTAATTTTTACCTAATATTTTCGTGTAATCCTTGACCCCAAGGGTGTGTTTATATATTTTTTTGTTAGTTTTGATCCTTATTGTTCATTGTTTTTTATTTTAAAGTTTTCATATAAGAATTTATATTTATTTATCTTAAAATCCACACATTGGGACGAATTATGTAGACCATCCGACGATATAGGTAATTATGGTTCGACACGTAATTATCAAAGTCCTCGCATGGAAAACATAATAAGTACGGTTGTGTGGAATAACTCGGAACTTGGAATGATTTTGGAAAACGGGAGAAATGTAGTATGATATTAGCATGGTGGATACGCCGATGGTACATCCTATATATAAGTGACTTGCCATACATCCCATTTGTGACATTTTTTTAGTCATTCAAAGATCAGTGTTACTAATTTGTTTTTTTATTGATTTTATTTTTCACATATATATAAAACTTGCTAAAACATTTATCAACTCCATGTAGTATTTGTTTTCTTTATTTTATTTTTAATTTAATTTCGGGACGAAATTTCTAAAAGTTGTGAATCCTATGACATTCGTCATTTTTGAAACCCAAAAACCCGACCCATTTTAAATTTTCGACACCTTTCGGATCTTCATTTATTAATAAAATGGTGAATTGTTTTTGTATCTATGTTCATGATTTTGTTTATGTTTACAATGTTGTTTTTATTATTTATGATGATACACATTTAATTTTAAGTATAATATCATCTTTCTTTAATCAATTAAGTCAAAAACATTTAATGGGTTATAAAAACATTTAATTGGTCAAAATTAATGATTTCAAGCCTTATGACTAGCCTCTTGACTAGCTATCAAATTAACTCACTTTGGCATTGTTATTAACGATTTTGAGTCTATATATAGCTCACTAATTCTCTACAAGTTCTTGGCACAACTAATTTACACTCAAAATCATTCAAGCTTGTCAATTTCTCTCAAGTCTTAAGTTTGACTTTCAAAAGACTACTTCTCAAGATGTATTATTTTCTTCTTCTTTTGTGATACAATCCCCGGGTAATGTTTATTTCTTGTCATTACGCATAATGATTCTTTCCATGATGATAACCCAAACGAAATTCATGGAGACATATCATCCTTCGTAATTGGCTCGCTTATGTTCGGTTTATGAATTTTATGTTTAAAAGTCAACTTTTATTTTTACAAACTAATAATTAAGAACAAACATTTTTTTTAACATACTACTTCATCATTTTCAAATTATGTTACTCACAAACCCGATTCAATAACCGGCTTCGTGTCCGACAAAAAAAAACGAACCACTCGTTAAACTAGTTTTCTTAAATTGTTCGGTTGGAACAAACCAGACTCATCTAAATTAATTAATATATATTATGACCCATTTATTTTTCAAAGACTACGATAAATTAACTTAACAAATCATATAACCAAAAGCTTTTTTTAATAAACCCAAAAAATATATATTTTTCTTTATAAATTGCTTTGTCATAAACCAAACACCCTCACCAAATTACTTTCTTTTTGCAAATTCTTTTTAAGCCAAACTATTTATTTATCTAGGGCCGTTCGTTGAACCGAACTTTGTCGGTGCACTTGCTTAAAGGCATTTTTCGCTCTCGACTGGCTTACTTAACACATGAGTTTTTCATAACCTCTTTTTAACTCTGTTAATATTTTTCGGGTGTAGGTCACAAGTTTTTATTTCGTTAGTTATGCGCTTATTTACAAAACAATTCATATTTATCGAACATGTTAATATTATTCTTGCATATTGTTTATGATTATACGTGAAATTACTTGCAACGTGTTTACTGTTTTTATGGTGGAAGTTACGCAAACGCATACACATAGTAGGAGGGTCCAACGGGACGTACCTGCGCCGTCTAACGTTACAACTTCAGTTGTTTACGTAAGGTGGTTCTCATTTCCCTGACTTTTGCGGCTTCGGCTAAATGAACGGGAGGACGACACTATTTTATTTCATTTACATTATGTTTGAATGTTTATTGCATGACGATCGTTGAATCACACATTTATATACGCAAAAACTTATGAAAACTCAGGAACATGTGTTTTTGACAAATATATTATTTTAAACATGCTACATGTTGATACGATGAAGTAACATGACAAGAAAATTATTTATAACTTAGGATTATTTTGATGAATAATATTTGCATAATTTATATGTGATGTTCTTTTTATCTCATTATCAAACTATTTGTGTACTTGCAAAATCATGAAATAAAATAAATATATTGTCACTATTAATAGTGTTACGAGCTTATAAGCGATCTGTACATTGCACTCGAGCGTATTCCGCTTAAAGCCAGGGTGTTACAACATAAACCAAGATTTGGTGGGTCAAGCAAAGATACAATAAGAAGATCTTAAGCATACTTGTTAGAAGTTAAAAGAATTATTATAAGGACTTTGACAAGCAAAGTTCAATCTCGAGCAAGCTACAATACCCGAGTATACTATGCTTTCAAGAATAAGTCTTATGACATAGATTGAAGGCTAAACTCTGCTTGAAGAATACTTCTTAGGAAAATATTCTAAGTAAAAGTTACTCGAAGAAATTCTCAAGCATACTCGAGGGTTACAATGTCTGCTCATCATGGATAAAAGCTTACTCGAAGACCTATTTGACACTTGTAATAATTTTAAATACGTTTGAATATATTTTTACATTGATTAGGGATCTAGAAGGTTTGCCAGGTGCGTATAAAAGGAATACTAGGTTACATTGATAAGGATGGTTGATTACACACTTTTCAATACTCACTGATTATTTTGTTTGAAAACGCAGATGCACATTACATTCCACCTAAAACCTTAAATCATTTCCATTTGTATTTCATTGAATTTTCTAATGAAAGTCTTTTGAGTTATTTGTTTGTGTTTGTTTGATTTTTAATGTTCTTTCAGTTTTAAGCAACACCCTGATTATTGTTGATTCCGCTAGCTTTAATCTTGGGGGTTTCACATCTTATTGTCTCGTAATCATTCTTGTCAATAGTTTGTGTGGGTTACGAGCTCAAATCGGTCCTGACAAGTGGTATCAGAGATTGTTTTAGCTCCATGAAGACACCAAATTACTTTCTTTTTGCAAATTCTTTTTAAGCCAAGCTATTTATTTATCTAGGGCCGTTCGTTGAACCGAACTTTGTCGGTGCACTTGCTTAAAGGCATTTTTCGCTCTCGACTGGCTTACTTAACACATGAGTTTTTCATAACCTCTTTTTAACTCTGTTAATATTTTTCGGGTGTAGGTCACAAGTTTTTATTTCGTTAGTTATGCGCTTATTTACAAAACAATTCATATTTATCGAACATGTTAATATTATTCTTGCATATTGTTTATGATTATACGTGAAATTACTTGCAACGTGTTTACTGTTTTTATGGTGGAAGTTACGCAAACGCATACACATAGTAGGAGGGTCCAACGGGACGTACCTGCGCCGTCTAACGTTACAACTTCAGTTGTTTACGTAAGGTGGTTCTCATTTCCCTGACTTTTGCGGCTTCGGCTAAATGAACGGGAGGACGACACTATTTTATTTCATTTACATTATGTTTGAATGTTTATTGCATGACGATCGTTGAATCACACATTTATATACGCAAAAACTTATGAAAACTCAGGAACATGTGTTTTTGACAAATATATTATTTTAAACATGCTACATGTTGATACGATGAAGTAACATGACAAGAAAATTATTTATAACTTAGGATTATTTTGATGAATAATATTTGCATAATTTATATGTGATGTTCTTTTTATCTCATTATCAAACTATTTGTGTACTTGCAAAATCATGAAATAAAATAAATATATTGTCACTATTAATAGTGTTACGAGCTTATAAGCGATCTGTACATTGCACTCGAGCGTATTCCGCTTAAAGCCAGGGTGTTACAACATAAACCAAGATTTGGTGGGTCAAGCAAAGATACAATAAGAAGATCTTAAGCATACTTGTTAGAAGTTAAAAGAATTATTATAAGGACTTTGACAAGCAAAGTTCAATCTCGAGCAAGCTACAATACCCGAGTATACTATGCTTTCAAGAATAAGTCTTATGACATAGATTGAAGGCTAAACTCTGCTTGAAGAATACTTCTTAGGAAAATATTCTAAGTAAAAGTTACTCGAAGAAATTCTCAAGCATACTCGAGGGTTACAATGTCTGCTCATCATGGATAAAAGCTTACTCGAAGACCTATTTGACACTTGTAATAATTTTAAATACGTTTGAATATATTTTTACATTGATTAGGGATCTAGAAGGTTTGCCAGGTGCGTATAAAAGGAATACTAGGTTACATTGATAAGGATGGTTGATTACACACTTTTCAATACTCACTGATTATTTTGTTTGAAAACGCAGATGCACATTACATTCCACCTAAAACCTTAAATCATTTCCATTTGTATTTCATTGAATTTTCTAATGAAAGTCTTTTGAGTTATTTGTTTGTGTTTGTTTGATTTTTAATGTTCTTTCAGTTTTAAGCAACACCCTGATTATTGTTGATTCCGCTAGCTTTAATCTTGGGGGTTTCACATCTTATTGTCTCGTAATCATTCTTGTCAATAGTTTGTGTGGGTTACGAGCTCAAATCGGTCCTGACAAGTGGTATCAGAGATTGTTTTAGCTCCATGAAGACACCAAATTACTTTCTTTTTGCAAATTCTTTTTAAGCCAAGCTATTTATTTATCTAGGGCCGTTCGTTGAACCGAACTTTGTCGGTGCACTTGCTTAAAGGCATTTTTCGCTCTCGACTGGCTTACTTAACACATGAGTTTTTCATAACCTCTTTTTAACTCTGTTAATATTTTTCGGGTGTAGGTCACAAGTTTTTATTTCGTTAGTTATGCGCTTATTTACAAAACAATTCATATTTATCGAACATGTTAATATTATTCTTGCATATTGTTTATGATTATACGTGAAATTACTTGCAACGTGTTTACTGTTTTTATGGTGGAAGTTACGCAAACGCATACACATAGTAGGAGGGTCCAACGGGACGTACCTGCGCCGTCTAACGTTACAACTTCAGTTGTTTACGTAAGGTGGTTCTCATTTCCCTGACTTTTGCGGCTTCGGCTAAATGAACGGGAGGACGACACTATTTTATTTCATTTACATTATGTTTGAATGTTTATTGCATGACGATCGTTGAATCACACATTTATATACGCAAAAACTTATGAAAACTCAGGAACATGTGTTTTTGACAAATATATTATTTTAAACATGCTACATGTTGATACGATGAAGTAACATGACAAGAAAATTATTTATAACTTAGGATTATTTTGATGAATAATATTTGCATAATTTATATGTGATGTTCTTTTTATCTCATTATCAAACTATTTGTGTACTTGCAAAATCATGAAATAAAATAAATATATTGTCACTATTAATAGTGTTACGAGCTTATAAGCGATCTGTACATTGCACTCGAGCGTATTCCGCTTAAAGCCAGGGTGTTACAACATAAACCAAGATTTGGTGGGTCAAGCAAAGATACAATAAGAAGATCTTAAGCATACTTGTTAGAAGTTAAAAGAATTATTATAAGGACTTTGACAAGCAAAGTTCAATCTCGAGCAAGCTACAATACCCTAGTATACTATGCTTTCAAGAATAAGTCTTATGACATAGATTGAAGGCTAAACTCTGCTTGAAGAATACTTCTTAGGAAAATATTCTAAGTAAAAGTTACTCGAAGAAATTCTCAAGCATACTCGAGGGTTACAATGTCTGCTCATCATGGATAAAAGCTTACTCGAAGACCTATTTGACACTTGTAATAATTTTAAATACGTTTGAATATATTTTTACATTGATTAGGGATCTAGAAGGTTTGCCAGGTGCGTATAAAAGGAATACTAGGTTACATTGATAAGGATGGTTGATTACACACTTTTCAATACTCACTGATTATTTTGTTTGAAAACGCAGATGCACATTACATTCCACCTAAAACCTTAAATCATTTCCATTTGTATTTCATTTAATTTTCTAATGTAAGTCTTTTGAGTTATTTGTTTGTGTTTGTTTGATTTTTAATGTTCTTTCAGTTTTAAGCAACACCCTGATTATTGTTGATTCCGCTAACTTTAATCTTGGGGGTTTCACATCTTATTGTCTCGTAATCATTCTTGTCAATAGTTTGTGTGGGTTACGAGCTCAAATCGGTCCTGACAAGTGGTATCAGAGATTGTTTTAGCTCCATGAAGACTGTTGTTTTGCTTAAAAGTTTGATTGTGAAGTGTTTATTGAATCCAAACTGATTAGGAAGAAGACGATGATGTAAGCTGAGCATTGTTTCATTAAAAAGTGTCGTCAACCACTCCGACTCTTTTTCTTTCTGATATGCTTTTATTTTAGGTTTAAAGGTATTCTAATATTACATTTACATCTTTTGATTTAAATTTGTGTGTTAATCTTGGTCAAATTCATTTGTTTCCATCAAATCTAAGGATTTCATCCTTAGAGATCTAAGAATGAAATCCTTAGATGTGAATATTTCAAAGTTATTCATATAATGTTAAAATTTTTTAGTTAATTTCATTTCAGCTAAGTTTTAAAATAAAAAATACCAAAAATATTTTCTTCATTCTCTAGATAAAGTTTTCTAAAAGGACAAATGGATGATCAAGAAGTGTTTACTAACAAAATTTCAAGAATTTTAGGATAGAAGAATTACAATAATTGGAATGTGTTGTTTGAAGCTTCCGTGTTGAGTCAAACAATTGACCTAAGGGGAGATTGTTGAGTCAAAGATTTGACTAGAATGAAGTATATGGAAGATTAGAATCTTCTCAACCTCCTCAGAATTCTCTAAGTATGGATCCGGGCACACATTAGACATCTGAGCAAGGTTTTACTTAGCCGGGTATGATATTTTGTCTATCGAGCAAGGTTTACTTCAAGAAGTTTTCTTTAGTGGATATCCGAGCAGGGTTTGCAAATTAGTGCATTGCCAGGCAAGGTTCACTAGTTTATGTAAATCCGGGCAAGGTTCACTTTGTCAAGCAAGTCTGTTCTTCAAAGCCAAGTAAAGTTCACTCCCGAGTAAGCTTTTGGGCTAACCAAGCTCATGAAGCCAAGTGATTGGAAGACCGAGCAATGTATTCATTAATAATAGTGGTCCGAACATGCTTGATGATTGAAATGAATATCTTTAAGTAATATCGAGCAAGGTTCAACTCAAGCAAAGGAACAGTACTCTCGAGTACACTTTGCTAATAAGTTATTTAATAGCAAAGAGTTGAAATGGATCAT
Organism: Bidens hawaiensis; assembly: GCF_021521415.1. Lineage (NCBI taxonomy): Eukaryota > Viridiplantae > Streptophyta > Magnoliopsida > Asterales > Asteraceae > Bidens > Bidens hawaiensis. The sequence continues at coordinate 242,208 of NW_027494621.1, forward strand.
TGAAGAACAAGGTTGCTCGTAAGAGTTTATCGGGCAAAGTCTGGCAAAGTCAAGAAGATTGAAGTCTACCCGGTGAGTATTTTACTTGGTAAAATACTCTTCAAGCAAAGTCTACCCGGAAATTGATCCCAGACGTACTTCTATGTTACCAAGTCCTGAAGGATGGCAGAGTACACAGCGTACTCGGAAAATGAAGATTTATGAAAAGCCTACCCGGAAGACTTGTTTTACACTTAGTTTATTTTGAATATATAGTTTGAATATGTACGTTGTATTTAGGGTTTCTAGAAGGAATGACAGTTGTCCTAGGTTGACAGGCCTATAAATAGAATGTTTAGGGCAAGCCGCCAGAGAGCACACGAGACACGATATTCACGGATAAGGATAGACAGACACATTTATTGAGAGAGAATATCGTGTGACGGCTGTCCTAGGATTCCTAAAACCCTAAATCGATTATCCACTTTGTATGATGAAAATTATATAGATGGAAATCTTTTGAGTGAATCTTGTTTGTGTTATCTATCATTGAATACTTATTAAGCAACCGTATGTTTGTTATTGATTCCACCTTTAACAAACGGATATCTTTCTAAATATAGCAACCCGTCATTAACTCTCTTGTCGGCACATTAATCTGTGTGAGTTATGACATGATTAAGTAAGATCCAGCTGAAATCGAGGGGCCTGACAAGTGGTATCAGAGCTTGTTACTGCTATTTTGGAAAGATTGTTGCTGATTGAAGATTTGAAGAAGAATGACGTAAGCAGACCACTGCTCCATTAATTTGTGACGTCAGCAGCCCTGTTTTCATTTTTTCTTCCAGATCTACAATCTACCGGTGTTTTCTCTTCCTTATTTCAATTAAAGTTCTAATCTTTATATCTAAATCTTGTTCTAATCACATCAGACACATCAGATCTGAGCATTCTGTTTTCAGATCTGATTATTTTGAAACTTTTTTTACAAAGAAACTGATTTTTGATTTCTCAAAATGTCTGGATATGAGGAACAATAGGTGTCTACTAACAAGATACCAAGGTTGTATGGACAAGAAAACTTTACCAAATGGAAAGTACTCTTTGAAGCAGCTGTTTGCTACAATGATGTTGATATGTGGAATTCCATCAAGAATGGTCCACAAGCTACTGTTGAAGAAGGTGCAAATCCGCAAGAAACTGCTGCTGTGAGAGAAAGGATGAGAAAGGTTAATGACAAGGCTTTAGCTATGTTGGAGCTAGGTCTGTCTTGGGAAATACTTACCAAAGTTGCACATCATCCCAATGCCAAGGCAATGTATGATGCAATTCTTGAGATGTTTGAAGGAAATGTTGAACTCAAGAACATCAAGAAGCAGAGATTGAAGCAGCAACTAGAAAGATTCAAGTATAAAGAAGGAGAAAGATTGAAATCATTTCTGGAAAGGATTATGGGAATTGCGAATAAGCTCAGAACCACAGATTATGTCATGACTGATTTTGATCTCAACACCAAGCTGCTAAACTCTATGCCAAAGGAATGGTATACTGCCTGCAAGTTCATCCTCACAAAGCACAACTTCAATGAGCTAAAGGTAGATGATGTGGTGTGTTTTCTTCAAGCTGCAGAGATAGAAATGATAGAAAATGAAATGATAAGGGAGGAAAGACATTTCTTCAATGTTTAAAATGCATTGATTGCACCTATGGGTAATCTGACTACCAAGAATCAGCAATAGATTCCTATCATTGAAGAACCTGTTGAGCATAATGCTGACAATACAAAGGCTTTCATTGGTGGTAACTGATTGATGACACTGATTCTGAACCTGTTGAGCATAATGCTGACAATACAAAGGCTTTCATCCCAATGCCAAGTAATCAAGGAAACCAGCAAAGATTCAATGTGCAACTGATTGATGACACTGATTCTGCCTCTATGCCAAGTGGAAATGTTCCTCATACTGGCACAGGACATGGTCAAAGCAATGATACACATGCCTTCCTGTCTATGTTTACTGAGTCATATAATGCATTTGTTGCAAATAATTTGATTCACACAAGTGTAGTACAAGATGATCTAGAGCAGATAGATGCTGATGATTTGGAGGACATGGATTTGAAGTGGCAAGCTGCAATGTTAGCTTTGAGAAGTAAGAGGTTGTATAATAGAACTGGTAGATCTCTAGTTTCTGGTCGAAATGAAAGAATTGGATTTGACAAGTCAAAGGCAATCTGCTATAATTGCTAACAGCCAGGACATTTTGCAAGAGAATGCAACTTGCCAAGGAACTATCAGATGAATCAATTCCCGAATCAACAGCCAAGAGGTCAACAACAATACCAGCAAAATCAGCAAAGAAACAACAACCAAAACTTCAATAACAACTTCAATCCCAACAACATCTATAATCCCAACTTCAACAACTTCCAGCCTCAAATGAATGATCTGAATCAAAGTATGCATCAGAATCAAGGTTTTCAAATGAACAACAATCAAAACCTTCAAGCTGCTCAAAATGTTCCAAACAACACTGTTCCAGCCAACCAAAATCAACCAAGAAATCAAGGAAATGTGGCAGTGAGTGCACAACATGTAGGAAATTTTGATTGGAGTAATCATGAAGAAGACATTGCAGATGATATCAAGAGGGGCCAATGTGGCATTCATGGCTATAATTAAGAAAGAAACTGGATCATCATCTCAGGTACACTCTGCTCCTACTGTTGATTTAAATGAACTTATCAATGAATTGAAAACAAAAGTAGGCAAGCTGGAAAGTGAGTGTTTTAAGAAACAAAGTATCATCAATACATATGAGGCAAGTGAACTAGTGAGTAAAGAAAGAATGAACAGTTTAGAGGAAGACTGTGTAAACAGTTACAGAGCTCAGAAAATATTCACCACTGAAATTGATGGGTTGAAGAAAATGATTATAGAAGAGAAGTTGTTAAACACAAAACTGCAAGTTGACAATGAATTCTTGAAGAACTTGGTCTCCACTGGAAACATCTGTGGAATTCTGAACCAAGTTAAGGAAGAAGACAAATACAAAGCAGTACCTCCACCATTCAACAACAACTTTATGCCAAAAGTTGATAAAGAGAAAAGAAATGCATATCTAAAACAATTCAAAGATGTCTTTCAAGACAAAGAAGAACTTGTAGATTTGTACAAGAATGTTGAAGTCAGTGAAGAAGGAGAGTTTGTTGTGAAGAAAGAACTGAAAGAAGAAAAGTCAATTGGTGTTCAAGTCTCTGAAGATGATCTTGAATAAATTGATTTGAATCAAGATGACTTGAGTGATTTGGGTGATCAAATTACTGAAGAGGAACTTAAAGCTGCTGAAAAAGGAAGAAGTTACAAGAAGCCAGAATCAATTGATAAACTTCCAAAGTACCCACCGGTCACACCAAAAATGAAGAAACAGAATGAAAGAATGAAAAGAGAACATGTGTCTTTTGACTTATGTGAAAGAAAGAAGGTGAATTACAATGCTGTAAGGCCTCCTAGCAAGGATGTATTGGATAAGATAAAGCAAAACAGCAAGAAAAAGATAAAAGAAGATATGAATATTAAAAACTTTATTCCAATTTACCCTATTTTATCAAGCATTGAAGATTTTGACATTGGTGAAGTAGAAACAATGGAAGAATATGAAAAGAGGAAATTGAGACAAAGGAAAAGCATTAAGGAAGAATCCTTGAGTATAAGAGAAATTGTTTTTGTGAAAGGTTAAGTGGAAAGAAGTGACAAAAGAATAGCTGAGTTTGTTCCATTCTCAATTGACTTTGACAGTTTAAAGTCTAAAAGGACAATTGGAGTTGATCCACCAAGACCAAGTGAAAGGTTCAAGAAGCCAAAAGAACATGAAAATTTTCAAAGGAAAGGTTTGGTGCAAGAAATGTGATGAATATGGTCATCACACAGACTCATGTAATGAAAGATTGAAATTCCAACCTTTCGATGTACCAGATGGAACAAAGTATGGCCAAGACTTTGTTCTATACAAACAGAAGTATGATATATATCTGGGAAAAGGAAAGGTGTGTGGAAATGAAACTTTGAACAGAGAAGAAAAGCAATTTGCAAAGGAGACAAGGAGTGAAAAGAAAACTGATGTTAAAACAAAGAAACAAATGACTAAATCAGTAAGAAGAAGTGTGTCTTCTAAGAAAAATGAGAAATTGGTGAAGAAGAATTATGAGCCTGTGGAAATCAGACAAGACAGTCAATCAGTCAAATCTGATGGCTCTCAAAGATCATCAAACAGTGAGATAACAAGAAGAAAAGATGCACATTCTAGAAAGAAACCAACAGAACTCATTGGTGATGAGAAGTTTCTACTAAAGCATGGATATGAACCACATGGTTTCCTTTGGAAACCTAAGACTGAGAGTAAGATTGAGCAAGTTGCTGATGTGAGAGACTACTCTGAGAAGAAGGACTATGTGATAAAGGAGTATACCACTGACTCAGCTGAATACCAGCGTCCAACCTCACTTGTTAAAACTCCAAGAGAGTGTGGTTACGAAACTGATAATTCAGACAACATAGAATTGACTCATGAAGATCCTAAACCAACAACACTCACTTCCCAAGCTGTGTCTGAAACTGAATCTGATGAGCTGCAAGTTGATAAGGCTTGCATGACTTGTGATATGGTATATGGATAGTGGTTGTTCTAGGCACATGACTTGTGACAAGAGATCTCTTGTCAATTATGAAGAAAAGTATGAAGGTCCAGTAGCTTTTGGGAGTGATGAGAATGGTGGAAAGATTGTTGGAAAAGGAATCTTAATAAATGGGAAAGTCTCATTTGATAATGTATTTCATGTTGAAGGTCTTCAGTATAATCTGCTGAGTATATCACAAATGTGTGATAAGGGTTACAAAGCCAGTTTTGATGATTCACACTGTTTCATTTTAAAACCTGAGTTTGTAATTCCACCTGAAATGATTATGATGATGGCACCAAGAAATGGTAACTTGTATGAATTGAATATGAAAGAAGCTATTTCAAGAGGAGGTGCATGTTTTGTTTCCAAAGCCACTGAAAATGAGTCATAATTGTGGCATAGGAAACTATGTCATGTGAACTTGAAGAACATGAATAGACTTGTCAAAGGTGAGCATGTCATAGGCTTACCTACAAGAGAATTCAAGTTGGAAGATCATTGTGATTCATGTCAAAAGGGAAAACAACACAAATCTACTCATAAGTCAAATATCATCAATTCAATTGATTAAGTACTTGAATTACTTCACATGGATCTCTTTGGTCCTGTGAGTGTACCAAGTATTGGGAAGAAAAGATATTGTCTGGTGATCATTGATGACTATTCAAGATACACTTGGGTTTATTTCCTAGGTACCAAGGATGAGACTGCAGAGTTGATTAAAGATTGTGTAACAATGATTGAGAACAAGTTGAATAAGACAGTCAAGATGATGAGAAGTGACAATGGCACTGAGTTCAAGAATGGAGTTATGCAAGAATTCTGTGAAGCAAAAGGAATACAACAACAATTTTCAACTCCTAGAACTCCTGAGCAAAATGGTGTAGTAGAAAGAAGAAACAGAACATTAATTGAAGCTGCAAGAACCATGTTAGCAGATGCTAATCTGCCTGTCACTTTTTGGGCTGAAGCCATAAATACAGCCTGCTATGTTCAGAACAGGGTACTTGTGAACAAAAGGCATAACAAAACTCCTTATGAAATATTTCACAACAGAAAGCCTTACATCAAGTTGTTCAAGCCCTTTGGATGCAAATGTTTTCTTTTGAATACAAGGGACTATTTGAACAAGTTTCAAACAAAATCCCTGGATTGCTTCTTTGTTGGATATTCTACACACTCAAAAGCCTACAGAGTTTATGTGAAAGATCACTTGAGTGATATAGAGTCATCTGACATCATCTGTAATGAGAATCAATTTAATACAGTTGATGGTTCAGCATGGCTGTTTGATCATGAGAAGTTAATAAGGTCTTTCAAGATTTATCCTGAAGACTTTGATGACTCATTCTACAAGACCAGTGTAATTGAAGAAAAGAAGAAGAAAACATTGGACTTGGAAGAATTATGGAAGAAGGTTGCTAGAAAAGAGAAAGAATATTCTTTTGTGAAGAATTCCTCATGGAACACTGATGAACTTGATAATGCTGAGCACAATCAAGACAATCCAGATGTACAGAATGATACAATTCAGCCTGAGGATGACACAAGCAACCATGCAAGTGAAAATGAAACTGCATCCACTGCAAGATTTCAAGATCTATTTCTAAGACTGAACTTAGAAAACAATGGTGCATCTACTTCAGGACAAAATAATGATGAAGCATCAGAATTTCATGACGCAGAAGCTGATTTGATCATTGAAGATCCAGAACTCAATGAAACAAATCTTGACACAAACATGTCTACAGATATGATTGAACAAACTCCTTATGTGGAAAAGAATCATCCTTCTGAAAACATCATTGGTGATTTGCATGAAAGAGTTAAAAGAAGTCATTCCGGAATTGCAAACATCTGTCTTTACTCTTGTTTTCTGTCCCAAATAGAACCAAAGAACATAGCACAAGCATTAAAGGAAAATAGTTGGGTGGAAGCAATGCAAGAGGAATTGGCACAATTTAGAGACCTGCATGTGTGGGACCTTGTTGACAAGCCATTTGACAAATATGCAATTGGAACCAAATGGGTTTTTAGAAACAAAAGGGATGAAAGGGGTTTGGTGATTAAGAGACTTGTAGCACTGGGATGTCTTCAAGAAAAAGGAATAGACTTTGAGGAAGTCTTTGCACCTGTTGCAAGACTTGAAGCTATCAGGATTTTTCTTGCATATGCTGCCTCAAAGAACATTAGAGTGTTCCAGCTTGATGTTAAGTCTGCATTTCTAAACGGAAAGATTGATGAAGAGGTTTATGTTGCTCAACCTCCAGGTTTTGAGGATCCAATGTATCCAAACAGGGTGAATAAGTTAAAAAAAGCCCTTTATGGATTGCATCAGGCTCCTAGAGCATGGTATGATGAGCTGTCAAATCATCTTCTTGAAAATGGTTTCAAAAGAGGAGCCATTGACAAGACACTGTTCTACAAAAGAAAGGGATCAGACTTGCTTCTGTTACAAGTGTATGTGGATGACATCATCTTTGGTTCTACAAATGAAAAAATGTGTATGGAGTTTGAAGGGGTAATGAAGTCCAAATACAACATGAGTTCTATGGGAGAAATGAACTTCTTTCTAGGATTGCAAGTTCAACAGAAGGTTGAGGGGATTTTCATTCATCAAAACAAATATGTTCAGGACATCTTGAACAAGTTCAACTGTCTAGAGCACAAGAGTGCTTCAACTCCAATGGACACCAAAGAAAAGATGATTGCAGATGAAAAGGGGGAGCCTATAGATGAACATGAATATAGAGCCAAAATTGGATCTTTGATGTATCTGACTGCAACAAGACCAGATATCATGTTTGCTGTATGTGTGTGTGCAAGATTCCAATCAAGTCCAAAATTCTCCCACATGAATGATGTTAAAAGAATATTCAGATATTTGAAGGGAAGACCAGACCTAGGGATTTGGTATCCAAAGAATCAATCTTTTGATCTGATTGCATATACAGACAATGATTATGATGGCTGTAACGTGAGCAGAAAGTCAACCTCAGGAGGATGTCAATTTTTGGGTGGAAGGCTAGTGTCATGGCAATGCAAAAAGCAGACTACAGTCTCAATCTCTACTGCAGAAGCTGAATATGTTGCTGCATCTGCCTGCTGTGCACAAGTTCTATGGATTCAAAATCAGATGCTGGACTATGGTTTGAATTTCATGAACACCCCTATTCTTATTGACAATACTGCTGCATATTTTACTGTTAAGAATCCAGTTCAACATTCCAAAACTAAGCACATTGAAATCAGACATCATTTCATCAGAGACTGCAGTGAAAAAGGTTTGATTGAAATGCAAAGACTTGATACAAGTGACAATTTGGCTGACCTTTTCACCAAACCACTTGAAAGAACCAGGTTCAACTTTCATCTGAAAGCCCTGGGAATGATCAACTCTGATGAAATCTGATTAAGGATGTGTGCCTGGTTGTGTGTCTCTCTGTGATAACTGATTATTTTGTTAGAGATTGCACATATTGAATGTTTAGTGAATATGCTTGATTATGTTACTTAAGTATGATATTTGAATATGCTACTGAATATGTTAACCGTTATGTGCTTTAACTGTGTATGCATGCAAAATTTGACATGTTTGATCTGATTGATAGGTTTGCATGATTATTAGTTGATGTGCATTTTTGATGTTAGAATAAGTGTCTGTGTTATGATTTACTTGTGAGAGTAAGCTTATTTGACATCACTGCTTTAATGCTTGACTATGTGTTTTATCTGATCTTCTGATGTTGTTAGGATAGGCTTACACATGAATGTTGTTAAATGTTTGCTTGTCCTGATAATATTGAGTGTCATTCAGATTTAATTATGTACTTCAACTGTTTATGTCAAAATGTTTTTTATGTCAAAATTAAGTGATTTAATGAAATTTCTAATGAATTTTGCACAAATACTTTATTTTGATCAAAACATGAGCATGTTGTTAATATTGCAGAGATATGATAAGATTATTCAGTTCAAGCTTTAAAAGAAGCTTAAAAGAAGGATTTTTTTTTTTGAAAAGTCTCAAGTAGTTGTTTTTGCTGAAAACTATGTCATTTACCCAGTTGGAAGGACATACACCCGTGTATGTTTGGTCCTTAAATCCCTACAGATTTAAAGGATAGCCATTGACCTGAAAACTGAATGCATTTGGGGCAATAATAACTTGTTTCTTATTCATTCACTTAAAACTATGTCAATAGCTCTAACTTTGGAAGGACATATATTCACATGTATGTTTGGTCCTGTTGACCACTTTTGGTCAAACAAGATAGCCATTAACCTAACAATGAAGAGATATTGGGGTGATTGAATATTAAACTGTGTTTAATGGGAATTGATAGTACATTGACTACTTACCTGATCATATGGAATTAATAGGCTAAAAAGACCTTAGTATAGTCATTAACATGTATGGTTGCTTTCCCATGATGATGTAAAATCTTAGGTGATATAAACATAATGAATATGCTGATCTTTATGTGGAGATACATAGTTGTCTTTGCATGTATCAAGATAAATCTCTCCAAATGATAGGCAGAAAAGTGATTACCCAGTCATACACAAGCCTGTAGTTATTTGGTCAACCAAAAATTAAACATCTTTAAATATGACAAAGAACATGCTTTAAGAAAATTTGAGAAAATATCAAAAACAAGGGGAAGAATGAATAAATCAACCAAAAGTTGATAAGTGTTTTAAATATTTTATCACACAAGAGGGTTACAATAAGAACTACAAAGATGTTGACAAAATCTGTCTCATCTTGAATGAAAGGCGTGTTACTAACTGTAAGTCCAACGTTCAACCTCTATATATGTTTGAATCTAAAAAATACAAAAATACATTAAGTTTTGTCATACAAAAACAAGTTTTTGACCAAATACAGGAGGTTGGAGTCAAATTGGGGTGATCTGGGGAAAGCCAAATAAGCTTTGAGAAGAGATATGAGGCATCATAGAACAGTGTTGACCATTAATGCATTATGCTTAAATTGAACCTTAATCATATCACCAAAGAAATGAAATTCATGCTAAGTTTATACCTGCTGTTAACCTAACTATGTTGTCATAATAATGCTGAGAATGAAGTATTGAGAAAGCTACTTAGTCAATATGATCCCATTCTTGAGATCTTTTCAGAAAACGGAAGAAACTGTTTTGAAGAGAAATATAACTGAAATTTGATCTCTAAATGCACCATTTGCTCTTAAACTATGATCTGAAATGAATAATATATTTTGACAAAGTGGTTTAAGTCAAAAAGTGTTGCATTTTACCTTTAACTGGCTGAATATGTAAGTTTGGGTAAGGTTTAATGTTTTATAACCTTTCCGGGCACAAAACAGTTGAATATGTTTGAATATGATATTTCGGGTAAGGTTTTATGATTTATGACCTTTCCGGGTAAGCTTAGTCATTTTTGACTAACTTTATGATTTTCGGGCATGCTTTGAAGTGTTTACACTTTCCGGGTATAGTACACTGTTGTACTCATTTCCCGAGCAAGCTTGAAGTCTTGAGATTATTATGTGTTGTTATAGCTAGCTTTTAACAAGAAATTCTTGTTTCGGGCAAGCTATGCATGTTATATGCTGATTGTGATTCCAAGCAAACTTTATGAACTTAGGCAAGTACATCAAGTAAGCTTTGTGATTTGTGTGAATATGTTGTTAGGAAAGGTTTGTTAATCTTTCCGAGCATGCTTAGATATTACTATTTAAGTTTGTCATTTTTCGGGTATGTTTTGGCATGTTGAAATCCCTCGGGTAAGGGCATACCTGATGATTGAATGTGTTTATCCTAGCAAGCTTAGTGCTAACATAGGATTTTGGGGCAAGCTCTTTGAAATTTTAGACTATAGCACACTTAATTGTTTATGTGTTTTAATTTCATTCCGAGCATGCTCTGTGATATGTGTGTTTATGATTTCTTTTAAATTACAAGTGTTTACGGGCAAACTTTGTTTTCCGGGCACAATTTATATTTCGGGTACACTTTTGTTCCCTCAATATACTTGGTAATTTCAAAACTTAACTTTTCGAGTACACTGTCTGCTAGAAATCCTTTTCGGGCACACTTTGTACTATATGAAGGTTATTCGGGTATACTTTGCATTAGAAAGGTGTTCGGGCACACTATTCTCTTGAATGGTTGCTCGGGCACACTATGTTTTCAAGTATGCTTGATTGAATATGTTATTTAGCATGATAAAATTGATTATGATTCTTATTAGGGTTTATGCTAGATAAATTTTAATTTGAAATTGAGAAATCTATATGGGTGTCTTGATTGATTCCTAGTAAGAATGTTTATTTGATGTTTATACTTGATTATTTGCCTTGTGATTAATTTCTCAAGAAATCTAGTATTTCGGGTAAGCTTCCTTCATTATGTCTTAACTCTAAATTAATAAGCTTGATCGAGCAAGGTTTATAAATAGAAGGATTCGGGCAAACTTTGTATATTCAAAAATGAAAATTTTCCAAGCAAAGTTTGATCGGGTAAGCTTTGAAAGTGGATGTATACCGAGTAGACTTTAAAAAAAATAATTCCGAGAATGGTTTTACTACCTCAAAAGATAAATATTGTTTTTAATATATCAAGTAGATAATGTTACTGTATGACAGCTAATAATTCACAAAAAGACAAAGAGCATTTAAAACCCACTTTCAAGAGGTATATAAGAGGGAGTTAGGAAAAATTTTCAACATTATTTTTCACTCTCTCTCCTTCCACTGCAAACTGCTTACATTCAAAGAAACCTAACCGACTAACGCATTTTACTTCAATCCAAACCCTAACTTGAATTAGCCCTTTAATTCCGACTCGGTAAGCAACATTAATGAGTTTTTCGACCACGATTATACTATAATGGGCTTTGATTATGCATCTGATTACTAATACTCTGTTTATGTGTTTAGGTTATAAATTTGTCGAATAACAGGTTCTTGATGATTTTCTCTCTTTTCTTTCTTCTTCATTTTTATACCTTGAAATTATCTAAAGTACTGAACTTTATGACTAATTTCCCTTTGAATATGTTTGTTTATGTGATTCAGATATGGGATATGATGAACCCAAATATGTCTTCGAACCAAAACATAATATGTGTGCACTTCTGCAAGTGACAACTGACAATGAGCCAAAGGCGAGGATGATAACATGGATGGCACGGTCAAATGTCAGTTTTGCGTTCACCGAAAGCCCTGTCATATACAGAAATCATTCTTTAGATTTCTGGAGATCTGCTGAACTGGTTGAGGACATAAATGGTAAACGAATTGAAGCAATTGTTGGCAGACAAGAAATCCACATTACAGAGGGGTTGATAAGAAGATGTATACGGTTGAATGATGGTGATCATAATTCTATAAACTTCAGCACACCTCACTTGATGAAGATATTTGAAGAAACAATGGGCTATCAAGGAACTATACATGATGGACAGTTTCAGAAGGGTATGTTCCCTATGTTGTACAGGTTTCTTATTCACCATGTGATCTATGGATTTGCTCCAAGAAAGGGATCATGAACATTGATGAGTCATGACTTGGCAAATTCCACTGTTGGGATTATGTATGATCTACCCTTCAATTTTTCAAAGATGATATTTGAAGGATTAGTAGGAAACTTGAAGAAGGATGAAAAGAAAAGATTTTTACAATATCCAAGGTTCCTACAGATAATCTTCAATACTGAACTTCAAGATCTACCCACTGTTGGAACTACACACAGACTGCAAAACCCTGATACATACAAAAGAATCAAGAATCCGGGTGTTTCAAATATGTACAACTCAAATGTCCCATTTGAGATATTACCATGGTTGTTGGATCATGATCTGAATGTGATGCCTGTGCCTGAGTTAAGCTCAGAGGAGGAAGGTGAAGATGACACTAAGAGTAATGATGATGGAGATGATGATGTTGATGGAATTTAAGGAGGAGATGGAGTAGCTGTAGAAGTTGTTGCATCTGATCAGGGGGAGCAACTTGAGCAAATTGAACAAACTATTCCAAAACCACCACAGTCACCACAACACATTGACCAATCCATTACACAATCACCACCACAATCAACTATCCAAACTCAAACAATAACTCAAGAACCACCTGAATATGAACCACTCTTTACATCACCACCTACAACCTCACCCATTGACACAGACTTGTTCCAAAGTAACCTGGAGCTGTTGGAAGAAGTTGCTGAATTGAAAAGAAGAAATGAGGATGTGACAAATGAAAATGTGATGCTGTTTGAGAAGTTGATACAAGCTAAATTGAGAATTCAAACCCTGGAGCAGGAGGTTGAGAAGACCTCAGCTGCCCCAAAACAGGGGGAGAATGATAATATACCAACTATCTCTGATATGAATGTTGCTGAGACTATAACAGTTGTGGATACTGCAGACAGTCTAAAGTTGATCTTGAATATGTATGATAATGATGAAGAGGAAAGTAGTGAGGAGAGAAGAATATTGGATGATGAAGAATATGAAGGTGATAAGTCAGATATTGGTGAACAAGATTATGATTACATTAATGAAAGAAGGGTTGAAGAAAATGTTGAGGTGGTGAATGAAATTGAAAAGATAAATATTGAAGAAAATGTAGCTATCAATGATGTGGCTACTGATATGTTAATTGACATAGCCACTGACGTCTTAACTTATGTATAGACAGAAGAAGAGACTGAAGTAGTGAATGAAGGAGATACTGCTACTGAGGAGCTAATACTCACTGAACCAAAAGCTGTACAACCCGAATGCTCCAAGAATGTAGAGTATGATGAAGAAATGGATGAACTTGAAAGAGACATTGATAATTTCCCTCAAGAGGATGAAAAAAATGTAAGGAGGAGGATTGATAAAGGCAAGGGAAAAGTTAATGTAGAAGAGCCTGCAAAGGCATATCCTGAAATAGATGTAGCTTTTAGAGATGATGATATTGCCAATGCTGAAGCCCTAAGAGAACAGGAAAATATCTTGAGAGAAACAAGAGATAGGGAGATATTGGCCCAATCCATGACTCCTGAAGAGATTGCAGAACAGGTGGTCTTGATCAACCAAGCTAAGCTTGCAAAAGAAATAAGTGATGATGTGGCTGATCAAGAAGCAATTGAGAACTTGATTATGATGAATAGAGCTGAGGAAGTTGACAATTCCCTAGCTGTGGTGGTCAGTAAGTTTCAATCTCAAAGTCAACAACCAGAAACTGCTGAACCTGCCAACTTGAATACAAGTCTGATCATTGAAGAAGAAATTAGTGAGTCCATTGCTTCAATGGCTACCAAGAAATGGACTGAACAGGTAAAAGAAGATCTGAAGAAGAATCCCACTAACAGTTGGTCAGAAAGGGTAAATGTGCCTGAGCCTTATGAAACACTCAATCTGATCAGAGAAAGGCTTTCTAAACTAAAAGAAGAATTTGCTGAGAAAGTCAACAGATTTGCCAAAATTTATATAAGAAGAAAGAGGGCAGCTGAGCAAACTGAACAAGAAAGATCTGCTAAAAGAGGAAAGTGGGATGATAAAAACCAGTATTTTGTTGAAACACCAGATGATGAAGCAAGTCCCATAAGGGCAATTCCTTTACAGACTTTAAGGCCAGATGAACATATACAGGGAGTGCCAAATGTACCAATTCCTGAGAACCCACCTTCTGATGAACCACAGATTGATGCAATGAATGATCTAACTGAAGATGAGGATGAGTCTGAAGATTCTGATAATAATGATGATGACCCTGAGAATGATCAGGCAATGAATGTGAAAGCTGCTAATGTTGTGTCCCCTCAAGTCACAATGACTGAGGAACATAGGGCAAACATTGAGCTGAGTGTTCTGGAAGCTAAAAAGAAAAATCCATTGGTTGTAAAGCTGAGAAAGCATGGGATAAGTTTTGAATCTTTGACTGATCTTAATGATGATGATCAGTTGCATAGAAGACTTGATAAAGAAAGTGATGCCTTGAAGAGAAAGATGGAGGAAAAGAATAGAGATGCCCAGAAATACAGAGATTATCTCAGAAGGCATGACTATTCAGAAAAAGATCTATCTCACTTCACCTTTGACAAACCTCCAAGATCTTTACAACAGTGAAAGGGAGAAGGTGATTGAAAAATGTGTAAAAGAGAATGAAAAGCTTGAGATGATTGAGGAGTTGAAGAAAAGGTTTGGAGGCATGTGTGGTTATTTACTGCAGAGAGGTATGAAGCCTGAGATTGTTGAACATTTATCTAGAGAATCAGTGTTGGACCAATACAACAAACTGAAAAGAAAAGAAAAATTGAAAAGGGTCCAAGCTGAGAACTCTACCAAACAGGCTGAAGCAACTTATGAACCCCAAGCTAAAAGAAGAAGAATTCAAACTTTAAGGGAGAAGGAAAAAGAACAAGACAGATCAGCTGAAACCTCTGCTCCTCCAAATGCGAAACCTGAACCTGAGGATGAACCATTTGTTCCATGGGAAAATGAAGAAATGATAAATATACTGAGGAACATAATGATCAACCAAAGGGGAATGAGTGAAGCAGACTTAAATGTCTTGGAAAAGGAGGATTTGAAATACCTCTTTTATATTAAAAAGGATGAATGGGAAAAAGCCCTAAGGGAAGGAGAGAACCCAAGATACTATGCTGATGGTAGGTTTGTACCTGCTGGATTGGCAAGAACTCCTGGCATGGATAAAATGTTAAAAGAACTTAAAGCAGCAGGACACAATGTTGTTGAACTTGCCAATCTACCAACAGAGATGGTTAGGGCTATATACATTAATGTCTTTAACTTGAGGCCTAGCAAACTAAAGAAGTCCATTCCCTTCAGGCCTCCTATTTCAAGAAGATTTCCAAGAGGAGGAAGAGATCAAGGAGAAAGAGGTGAATCAAGCAGTTCAGCACAACAAAGAACAAGACCACAATCTAATGTGGATCTACCAAGAGAACTGTACTTTGATTCTGTTACTGGTGCATTAAAGGTGATTATGGAGAGTAGACAATTGAAAGAAATTGTTGTGAGAAGTGACTTCCATGAATTCAATGAAGAACAATTGAGAAGGATGGCCACTCTCAGATTGTATGATTACAGAAACAGAAGCAGATTGGCAGGTAGACAGATGAATGATCTGTCAAAATTTTTGTGGGAAGAAGCTAACAAAGGGTTCAAGTTCCTAAAAGAAAAGAGAAATTGGAGAACAACCCAAACTCACAAGTCAAGAAGGACTTCAAAGCTAAAAAGAATGGACATAGCTGAGAGAGACTTTCAGATGACTTTCAGAGATGAGAATCCATTGTCCAACATGAATACTTGTATAAGTATGGGAAGAAGAATGAGACGCCCCAACTACACAGTACAGAAGAATGGCATTATAACTGAAATTGAATACAAGGAAGATGATGATCATTTTGTACTGAGAAACTCTGATGGAAAAATACTGGGGATCATTAAGAAAGATGAAGACTTGACATGCCTGCACAATGAAGACTTGATGGATATAAGGGATTTAGCTATACCAGAAAGTCACACTCACTACCAAGCCCTTAATATCTTCAAAATGAAAGCTGCTTCAGAGATAATCAATCGAAGACAAGCCATTCATAATGCAAGAAAGAGATAAGATCAATAGAATAGGCTTTGTTTTGTAATGTCTTCGGACAACTTTTTGATTATGTAATTTGCTTATGTTATTTGAATATGTAATTTTGATTTTTGATTTGATGTGTATTTTTGCTAAGTGTAAGTAACCATAGAAATGTTTTGGGTCAGCTGAGGTATTCCAATCCAGGGGGAGATTGTTGAGTCAAACAATTGACCTCTGGGGGAGATTGTTGAGTCAAAGATTTGACCAGAATGAAGTATATGGAAGATTGGAATCTTCTCAACCTCCTCAGAATTCGCTAAGTATGGATCCAGGCACACCTTAGACATCCGAGCAAGGTTTTACTTAACCGGGTATGATATTTTGTCTATCGGGCAAGGTTTACATCAAGAAGTCTTCTTTAGTGGATATCCGAGCAGGGTTTGCAACTTAGTGCATTGTCGGGCAAGGTTCACTAGTTAATGTAAATCCGGGCAAGGTTCACTTTGTTAAGCAAGTCTTTTCTTCAAAGCCAAGTAAAGTTCACTCCCGAGTAAGCTTTTTGGCTAACCAAGCTCATGAAGCCAAGTGATTAGAAGACCGAGCAAGGTATTCATTAATAATAGTGGTTCGAACATGCTTGATGATTGAAATAAATATCTTTAAGTAATATCGAGCAAGGTTCAACTCAAGCAAAGGAACAGTACTCTCGAGTACACTTTGCTAATAAGTTATTTTATTGCAAAGAGTTAAAATGGATCATTGAAGAACAATGTTGCTTGTAAGAGTTTGTCGGGCAAAGTCTGGCAAAGTCAAGAAGATTGAAGTCTACCCGGTGAGTATTTTACTTGTTCAAGCAAAGTCTACCCAGAAATTGATCCCAGACGTACTTCTATGTTACCAAGTCCTGAAGGATGGCAGAGTACACAGCGTACTCGGAAAATGAAGATTTATGAAAAGCCTACCCGGAAGACTTGTTTTACACTTAGTTTATTTTGAATATGTAGTTTGAATATGTACGTTGTATTTAGGGTTTCTAGAAGGAATGACAGTTGTCCTAGGTTGGCAGGCCTATAAATAGAATGTTTAGGGCAAGCCGCCAGATAGGGACAGATACACACGAGACACGATATTCACGGATAAGGATAGACAGACACATTTATTGAGAGAGAATATCGTGTGACGGCTGTCCTAGGATTCTAAAAACCCTAAGTCGATTATCCACTTTGTATGATGAAAATTATATAGATGGAAATCTTTTGAGTGAATCTTGTTTGTGTTATCTATCATTGAATACTTATTAAGCAACCGCATGTTTGTTATTGATTCCACCTTTAACAAACGGATATCTTTCTAAATATAGCAACCCGTCACTAACTCTCTTGTCGGCACATTAATCTGTGTGAGTTATGACATGATTAAGTAAGATCCAGCTGAAATTGAGGGGCCTGACATTCCGTGAGCTACAATGATACTAAACTATGGAACTCTATCAAAAAAGGTTCTTATTTTCCTGCTAAAGCAACAAATAACAATCAAGCAGTTGAGAGGAAAATGAAGAAAAGAGATGACAAAGTTCTTTTAATGCTGAAATTAGGACTTTCATGGGAAATTCTCACAAGTGTGGACCATCATAAAAGTGCAAAGGCTATGTATGATGTTGTTTTGGAGATGTTTGAAGCTTATACAGAGTTGAAGGACATCAAGAAGGACAGGTTGACACACCAATTGGACATATACAAGTTTAAAGATGGTGAAAGGCTGAAATCTGCGTTGCGAAGATTTGTAGACATTGTTAATGAGATAAGAACAACTGATATTGCTATCACTGACTTTGATTTAATTAAGAAATTGTTGTCATCTTTATTTGTTGAGTGGTACACTACTAAAAAGTTCACAAAAGATAAAACCAACATTCTCAATTTCAAACTTGATGATGTAATCTGTTTTCTTCAAGCTGCTGAGCATGAAATGATTGAGAACCACATGATTAAAGAAGAAAAGCCAAGTTTTCATGTGGAAAATGCCTTGATTACTCCAATGGGTAACCTATCAACAAAGAATCAATAGCATATTGTCATTATTGAATAGCCATATGACTTTAATGCTGAAACTCCTAGAGTTTATACAGTAAGTCAAGCATCAGGTAGTCAATATGGACAACAAAGATTTAATGTTCAGCTGATTAATGATGGAGATGCTTCTTCAATGGCTAGTGGACACACTCCTAATGTTCCAAGAAATTTAGGTCAAGGAAGTGAATATCAGGCCTTATTCTCCATGTTCACTAAATCATATAATGATTTTGTTGCTAAGAACCAGATTCACACCAGTGTTGTCCAAGAAGACTTGGAAAAATTGATTGTGATGACTTAGAGGACATGGATCTAAAGTGGCAAGCTGCAATGTTGGCATTGAGAAGTAAGATATTGTACAACAGGACAGGGAAATCAACATTTTTTGGTCCTATGAGAGGATAGATTTTGATAAATCAAAGGCGATCGACTACAACTGTCAACAACATGGACATTTTGCTAGAGAATGTAATCAACCTAGACAGTTTCAGAACAACAACTTCAACAAAACACCAATAACAACTACCCTTAGAGAAATCAGTTCCAAAATCAGAATTAGATACAAGGTAAACAACAGAGTCAATATCAAAATAACAACTTCCAACAGCAACAAAACAGTCAATAGATTATTCCCCAACAGCAATAACCACATTAAAGAAACCAAATGAATCAAAATCAAGCTTATATGAACCAAAACAGAGCTAATGCAAATCAGCCAAGAAACCAAGGAAATGTTGTTTTGGCTCAAGAACTTCAAGATGGCATTTTTCAGGAGCAACCATGCTGAGGAGACAGAAAAAGCAGATATAGATTTCATGGCTATTGTGAATGAACAAACAGAATCTACAAACTCTCAGGTATCTTCTAATCACTCTATCTAAGTTTTACTTGAATTGAATGATTCTTTGAGAAAATAGGCTGGTAAGTGGGAAAGTGAATGTTTCAAAAAGGAAAACAACATAAATATGTATGAAATGAGTGAAAAGACTTATGAAAACCAAATTTAGAGTCTTGAAGAAGATTGTTCGGATAGTTATAAGAATCAGTCAAGATACATAACTAAGATTGAGGGGTTAAAGAAAATGTATATGGATGAGAAATTGAAGAATACACAACTTTAAATGGAAGTTGATTTTCTCAAAAATGTAGTTGATACTGGAAATATTTGTGAGAAGTTAGAGGGGATAAAACATGAAGACAAATATAAGGTTGTGCTACCACCTTTCAATGACAATTACTCATTAAAGGTTGACAAAGAAAAAGGGGAGGCTCATCTGAGTCGGTTTAAAATTGTTTTCAATGATAAGGAAGAATTTATTGAGAATTATGAGAAGGTTATTGGTAATAGTGAAGAAGAATTTGGGTTGAAAGAAAATAACACCAATGAGAGCAACATTGAAGAAACAGTTGAGGTCGAAGTCACCAGGAGAAAGAGTGAGTCAAGTGAATCACTTGAAGATGATTCAAGTGATTCAAGTGAAAAATGTTCAAACTAGGGAAAAGCTCAAAGAATAAAATCCAGAAATTACCCAAAATGACTCCAAAATTAAAGAAACACTATGGAGAAACGAGAAGAAATTACAAGAAGTTTGACATTTGTGAAGGATTTAAAAGACAAACAAACAAGGTTTTCTCAAATGCAAAAGTTCAAGATGAAATAAGAATCAAGTCTCCAAAGAAATCAAAAATCAAGAATGAATAAGAGACAAAGAGAGAAAATCAGTATCTACCAATCTACACAGTATTCTCTAATCATGAATTGTTTGATATTGGGGATGTGGAAGATTACTCAAGAAAATGGTCAAGACCAGGAAAAGAAAGTCATTCAAATGAAAAATCTGTGAAGATGGAAAAAGTCATCTTTGTAAAAGGGTCAATTGATAAAAGTACTTAAAAGATTGAAGAATTTCACCCTTTCTCAATCAACTTTAATAGTAAAATCATCATCAGAAAACAATAGGGATTGATCCTCCAAGACCTAGTGAAAGATTTAAGAGGCAAACTCAATTGCTAACCATAAGGGTCAAGTGTGGTGCAAAATATGTGATGTTTATGGGCACCATACTGACTCCTGTCAAGAGAGATTCTCTCCTGAACCATTTCATGTTCCTGTACCATTTTTGATCAAGATTTTGTTTTGTAGAAACCAAAATATGTTGAGTACTTAAGTAAAGGTAAGAAGAAGGAAGAAGAATTGATTGAGAATACTGAAGATGTGATTGTAAAGAAATTGGAGAAGAAACTATCAATCAAATCTCAAAATTCAGATTAGTCCATTGAATCTACTCATTCAACACCATTTGAAAAGAAAAATCAAAACAAAAAGATAGTTTTTAGAAGGAACCAAGAAATTAAGCTGAATGGTGATGAGAAATTTTTTCTGAAACATGGATAGAAGCCTAGAGGTTTTCTAAGGAAACTTAAGTATGAAACACCAAAGATCATTCAAAAGAAAGAAGTTCCAGTCCTACAAGAAAGCAAGCGCATTGTTGCATTGGTGGGAAAGGTTGATTAGTATGGATATGATTCAGATGAATCATGTGAGACTGTCTATGAAGATCCCACCCCAAATGATATTGTTGTTATAGATGAAGTACAAGCAAATCTGGCTTGTGATACATCACTTAACTGAACAAGTTTGTTTTTACTGTGCAGGAACGATCCATAAAGATCAATGACATATGGTACATGGATAGTGGATGTTCCAGGCACCTGACCTGTGATAAGAGATCACTTGTCAATCATGAAGAGAAATTTAAAGGCGCAGTTGCTTTTGGTAGTGACGAAAATGGATGGAAGATTGTGGGCAAAGGAATCCTTACAAATGGAAAAGTCTCATATGATAATCTATTCCATGTTGAAGGAATACAATATAACCTTTTGAGCATATCACAAATGTGTGATAAAGGTTATAAAGTTAGCTTTGATGAATCCCACTGTTTCATATTGAAACAAGAATATGAAATTCCACCAGAATTGATAATGATGATGGCACCCTGAAATGAAAACTTATATGAATTAAGGATGAAGGATGCAATTTCAAGAGGTGGAACTTGTTTTATGTCTAAAGCCTCTGAGAATGAAACCAAGCAGTGGCATAGAAAGTTATGTCATGTAAACTTAAAGAACATAAACAAACTTGTGAAAGGTGAACCTGTCATTGGTCTACCTACCACAGAGTTCAGACTTGATGACAACTGTTCTTCATGCCAAAAACGAAAACAACACAAATCATCTCCCAAGAGAAAACTAATAAACTCAATTGAACAAGTGTTTGAAATGCTTCTCATGGATCTATTTGGTCCTGTAAGTGTTTCAAGCATTGGAAAGAAGAAGTTTTGTTTAGTGATAATTGATGACTATTCAAGGTTCACTTGGGTGTTTATCCTATGTTCAAAATATAAAACTGCTGAATTAAATAAGGGATGTGTGACAAGAATTGAGAATCAACTTGATGCAAGAGTAAAGGTTATGAGAAGTGATAATGGTTTAGAGTTCAAAATTGGGGTCATGAATGAATTTTGCTGAGCAAATGGAATCCTTCAATAGTTCAGTGCTACTAGAACTCCTGAACAAAATGGGGTAGCAGAGAGAAAAAATAGAACCCTCATTGAAGCTGTAAGATCAATGCTAGCAGGTGCTTTTCTACCTGTGTCATTATGGGCTGAAGGTATTAACACTGCTTGTTCTGTTTAAAAATGGTACTTCTTAATTAAAGACAAAACAAAACTCCCAACGAGATTTTGTTTAAAAGGAAGCCCTACATCTAGTTTATCAAGCCTTTTGGTTGTAAATGTTCTTCGTTGAATACCAAGGACGATTTGAACAAATTTCAAGAAAAATCGTTTGACTGTTTCTTTGTTGGATATTCTTCACACTCAAAGGCATACAAAGTATATGTGAAAGATCACTTGAGTGTGATTGAATCATCTGACATAATATTCAATGAGAATCAATTTAACACAGTGGATGATGCAAGTTGGCTGTTTGATTTGGAAAAGTTCATTAAATCTTTCAAATCTATCTAGAAGACATTGATGATAAACATTTATATTGAACAAGTGTTCTTGAAGCAACCATTGAACTGGAAAATTGATTTAGACAAACTATGGTCCAAAGTTGCTAATGATGACACTAAGTTCTCTTTTAAAAGGAAGAATTTCAGAAGAAAATGAAGATGGTGTGCACATGTTGAGTCTTAGAGAATAGTTCAAAATGAAATAAAAGAAGATCAAGCTGCAAATTCAACTAACCAAACTCAACATGACACTCAATCTATGTTTGAAAATATGTTTCAAAATCTCAATCTCTTAAATACTAATGCTTCAACATCTAACACCACAAATCAAAATGAACCTAAGTTGAATGATTCCAACTTAGATCCAAATCTTACCTCAAACTCAATTATTCAGACCTCTTATTTCCAAAGGAATCATCCATTGAAAAACATAATTGGTGAACTGCATGAGAGAGTGACCAGAAGTTCCTCTGAAACTACAAACATAAGTTTATATTTTTGTTTTCTCTCCAAAATTGAAACAAAGAACATAGTTCAAGATCTAAAGGAAACAGTTGGGTAGAAGCAACGCACAAGAATCAGCTCAATTCAGAAACTTGCAAGTTTGCGAACTTGTTAATAAGCCAAGAGGAAAGTATGCAACAGGCACTAAGTGGGTTTTCAGGAACAAAAAGGATAAAACGGGAATTGTTAGAAAAAACAAAGAAAGATTGGCTGCTCTTGAATGCCTACATGAAGAAGGGATTGATTTTGAGGAGGTGTTTGCTCATGTGGCTAGGTTGGAAGCCATCAAAAGCTTCTTAGCCTATCTTGCATCCAAGAATATAAGGGTATTCCAACTAGATGTGAAATATGCCTTCCTAAATGGAAAGATAGATGAGGAGGTGTATATCACTCAACCTCCAGGTTTTGAGGATCCTAAGTATCCAAATAGAGTGTATAAACAAATCTCTATATGGATTGCATCAAACTCCAAGAGCCTGGTATGATGATTTTTCCAATCATCTACTTGTAAATGGTTTCCAAAAGGGAGCTATTGACAAGACCTTATTCTGTAAGAAGAGAGGAAGATATTTACTTCTAGAACCAGTTTATGTTGATGACATCACTTTGGTTCTACCAATGAATATATGTGTAAGTAGTTTGAAGGAGTCATGAAGTCAAAGTACAACATGCGCTCTATGGGAAATATGAACTTCTTCCTTGGATTGCAAGTTCAGCAGAAAATGGATGGGATATTCATTAATTAATCCAAGTATGTTCAAAACATCTTAAACAAGTTCAAGTGCCAAGATATGAAGACTGCTTAAACTCCTATGGACACACATGAGAAGATGGCGGCAGATGAAAAGCAGGAACCTGTGGACCAACATGAATACGAGCCAAGATTGGATCATTGATGTACCAGACTGCTTCAAGGCCAGATATCATGTTTGTTGTATGTGTTTGTGCAAGATTCTAAGCAAATACCAAGGTTTCACACAAGATGGCTTTCAAAAGGATCTTCAAATATCTAAAAGGAAAGCCAGACATAGGTATTTGGTATCCTTAGAACAGATCATTCGATCTTCTTGCATACACAGATAGTGAATATGATGGATGCAACATGAGCAGGAAATATACTTCTGGTAGTTGTCAGTTCTTGGGTAACAGGCTGGCATCACAGTAGTGGAAAAAGCAAACAATAGTGCCTATTTCAACTGAATAATCTCTACATTGCTGTATCTGCATGTTTTGCTCAAGTCCTCTGGATTCAAAATCATCTTCTTGATTATGGTATGAACTTTCTAAACACTCCAATACTTATTGACAATACTGCTGCAATGTGCATTGTAAGGAAGCCTGTTCAACACTCAAAGACCAAGCATATTGAAATCACACATCATTTCATCAGAGATTACAATGAGAAAGGTCTAATATAAATGAAAAGAGTTGAAACTAGTGACAACTTGGCATATTTATTCACCTAGCCGCTAGATAAAACTAGATTCAATTTTCTATTGAAATCTTTAAGCATGATCAAATCTGATGAAGTCTCATTGATGATATATGTTTATATGTGCTAACTGATTATCTTTTGAAAGGTTTTGAGTGATTTATATGTGTTTATGTGAATCTGTGATGTTTGAACTGTGCTTAGGTGACTATTTGAGGAATTAGGTGTCCATGATACCTGAATGCGATGATGTGTTAAGTTTCAAGATAATCTAATGATAATTTGAGGATTGTTGTGCTTGATTATTTGTTTAAGTGATTAATCATGATTGTTTTCAAATATGACGATGGTGTGCATGCTATGCTTTTCACAAGTAGGTTTATACATGTGCTTTGAATTGACTGAAATTCATCTCTGCTTGCTTGTATTTGTGAATGTGTGCATTTGTTGATTATGTGCTTGAAAACAAATGTCCTTTGTATTTGTCAAAACTGTATATTTAAAACAAATGTGTTCAAATGATAGATCAAAGAAGTTTTCAATAGAATGATATATTTTTTATTAAAAGCAAACTTTTGGTGTAAGAGACATGATAAGAGTATTCATTTCAAGCTTTATAGAAGCTTAAAAGATGTCTTAAAATGAAAATTGATCCAATTTTGTGGGAAATGATAGTAAATTGGCTATTTACACTAATCTCGTGGATGTAATAGCTACACAGGCTATTCGAGCAGTTATTGATAAGTATGGTAGCTTTCCATGATGTGTAAAAGCTAAGGAGATATAAACTAATTAAAATTGCTAAACTTAATGTGGAGATGCATAAATGAAATATGCATGTCTCAAGACACATCTCTCAACATAATAGGCAGAAAGGTACCTATCCAATCATACACAAGCCTGTTGGTATTTGGTCACTCAAAATGAATCACTTTTTATATATGAAAAAGAATAAAAACTATGCAAAAAAATTATAAATCAACCAAAAGTTGATAAAAATCCAAACTTAACAGATAAAACTAGAACTACAAAGGTGGGGCATCATTATGAGTCATAAACACCTTGAATGAAAGGCATGCAAGTTCGAACTGCATGACATGCAAGTCAAATGTTCAACCCAAAGTTGGAAATTTTCAAATGAAAAATTATTTACAAATGAAATATATTTAAAGTTCTATCATGAAAAGAAATTTTGACCGAATATCAAGGGGCTGAAATCAATTTGGGGTGATCTGGAGAAAGACAAATAAGCTTTGAAAAGAGATATTAGGCATCATCGATAATTAAGTGTTGTTCATTTAGGTATTATACATAAATTGAACCTTTAACATATCACCAAAGTAATGAAAATCATGCTAAGTCATTACCTACTATAAACGTGCCTAATTTGTCAAAATAATGATGAGAATGAAATAAAGAAAAGTGACTTAGTCAATTTGATCCCAAGTTGAGATCTATTCATCAAAAGAAAGGCTTTGAAAGAAAAAAAATAAATAAATTTGATCTCAAAATACACCATTTGTTCTTAAGCTTTTTCTCCACAAAGTAAAATTGTCGTATTAGTTAAAAGTTTAAGTGAAAAGGTTAAACTAATAACAAATCTCCTTCAATTTGTCATAGTTATTGCTGAATTGACTACTCTGATTATGTTTTATAATTACTAAGTATATTCGAGTTTATTTGTGAGATTTTAGTGAATTCTGTGTTTTCGAGTACACTTGTATGTTTCGAGTATACTTGTATGTTTTAATTGATGATTTACCTTCTTCGAGTATACTTGATGCATTAACTGAAGTGTTATGTTTTTGTGTATGCTTGACTGATTCGTTGAAAATATAAGTGTTTTCGAGTACACCTTGTGAACTCAAGTACACTTTATGCTTCGAGTACACTTTTGTGAAATGAATTGATGATCTAAGTGTTTACAAGAACACTTGATGTATTTGTTTATTGTCGAGTAAGCTTGATAAGATCTGAATAAACTTTGTCCTTTGAGTATACATGACAATGATAATTGGACAAAGTTAACTCTTTGCTTGATTAAGTTCATTTTAGAGCAAAGTTCAGAATTTAAAATATTTGGGTAAAGATTGACATTAAGAAATATTTCTAAGTTATTTTAATTAAGAACTTTTTTGATCTCGAGTAAAGTAGTCTACTTGAATCACTATATTGATTATGAAACTTGTGATTAATTTCTCGAGTAATCTTGTATGTTCGAGTGTACTCCTTTCATATTTTACAGTTAGTATATTTCAAATATATCTAAAAGGTTTTTGGCAGACTTTGTATACTTTATAAACAAGCAAAATTTGTTCAATAGCTTACTTGAGAATACTTTGTGTTTGAGATTTGAAAAGGTTTTTGGTAGTATTCTATCACTAAACGAAAAAACGCATTTAAACCCCACTTTCAAACACAAAGGGTATAATATAAAAGGGGGACTTAGAAACTTTTCACTCACTTTTCCTTCTTTTCATTATTACACTTTGCTCGTGCCCTAGATATTGAACCGTTGCTTAATTAATCGCTCTAAATATTATCATCTATTAAAATTCCGACTTGGTAAGCTTTAATTTAATGATTTTGACACTCATTAACTTGGTTTAGAACTTTGATTTAAAATTTTACTAACATATCTGTTTTGTGTGTAGGTTCATAATTGTCAAAGAGCATGTTCATAAAGAATATCATTTTATACTTTCTTTTTCAATTAGTTCTACATGCTTATTCAAAACTCTTTTCAAATGACTAATCTTTACTTCGAATGTGTTTGTTTGTGACTGTGCCGAAAATGGCGTAGAAGTTTGAGTCGAAGAACAATATGTGCAATTTCCTCCAACTCACAGAGGAAAATCAACAGTTGGTGCTGATGATTAACTAGTTTAATCGCTTAAATTTGAGGTTTGCTCTGACTGAAGAACCCATCACCTACAGAAATTAGCACACTGATTTCCGGGGTTCCGCACAATTTGCTGACGATGTGAATGGCCAAAGAATAGAAGAAACATTGCTTGGACAGGAGAGAGAAATATCAGAACAAACAATTTGCATGAGCTTACACCTAAATAATAATTTTGCTGAACAACTCTCTTATTCACAAAAAAGATTATTTAGGATATTCCAAGACACTATGGGTTATCAGGGCAATATTAATGAAGGACAATTTCAAAAGAGTATGTTCCCTCTAATCTACAGATTTTTAATACATCATGTAATTCAAAGTTTGTCGCTGAGAAGGGGAACCTGAACATTATAGAGTAGAGTGCTGGCAATAGCTATAGTGGCTATTTTGTACAATAGGCCTTTCAACTTTTCCCGAATGACTTTTGAGGGAGTAGTAATTAATTCAAGGAGGAGGGAAGTTGATAAATTCCTCATGTACCCAAGATTCTTACAAATTATATTTAACTCCCTGAACTACCAACTACCGGTGTAACACTTGTCCTTCAAGACCTGAATGTCTACAGGAGAATCAGTAGATTGGGTGCCACAAACAAATTTAATCCAGAAGTGGAATTTGATATATGACATAGGTTGATAAACGAAAACATTGAAGTGATGGAGGTTCTGGTTTCACCTGTGATGAGTAGTGATGAGGAGAGTAGTGATGTTAATGAAAGTGATAGTGATTCTGATGATTAAGGTAATGATGCTCACATTGAAGAACCTGTTGATGAGTTGATTGTGGAAGAAAATGTGGCTGATGTTCAAGCACAGGTTGAAGAAGAAGTAGTTTATAATGAAGTAGGTGACAATGTGATCCAACAAGTTGTTGGGTTTTAATAAGATTATCAAAGTCATATAAACCCATTTATATGAAAAACGCAGCGGATAATAAAGTTTTAAATCTTGTTAATTTGATTATTATAAACCGATTTTATATATATAAAACCCAATGCCCGGATCCAAATACGATAATGCATGCTATCAAAACAACCATAGGGTGTTTTAGCCTACTACCTTCAAGATGCTAAGAAATATGAAGGAGATGAAGATTGAATGGCTAGTCTTCAATGTAGAAAACCCTCAAGCTTATATACCTACAAGCCACCAACAAGACACCCTTGATTTGCTAGGATTTACACACTTGATACTCCTTCATGTTCCTTCCTATCCTTGGTCGAATTCAAGAGATAAAGAGAAAGAGTTTACTTTCAACCTTTGTGTGTGAGAGAGATAGAAAAGATGCAACCTTTGCACACTTCTCTTGGCCAATGAATTCACATGCATGTTTTTGAAAGAGTATATTAATAAATAGATGAGAGAGAAAGAAGTCACCCACCCAAAATTTTAAACCCTTTCAATTTTAAGTACTTATGTTATATTTGTTACATAATAAAAATATAACATAATATAATGTAAGTAACATGCATCATGTTATTTAACCAACTTAAATAACATTATAAAATATATTCTCTCAAAATTTAAATTATCCATATGATTTATTTATTACAAAAGTGAAAATATTTAGACACCCATTTTCTAAATATCGTAAGTGTTGATATTTATTAATAGATCATATCTTAAAATAAATATCGTGGGTGTTTGTCTAGCTTGTTCTTGGGTATGAATCAACTTGGATCATAACGTACTAGCCACTTAAACTCTAAGAAGTGTATTGGGCAGACCGATTCCAACACAAGTGACTAACTTACACCATCAAACTCCCCAGAACATATACATGAACCATATATGCCTTCCCCACCACACTCAGCAATCCAAATTTAAACCCATGAACCTTGTGTTCCTTCCCCACCACACTCACCAATCCAAATTCAAACCCATGAACCATATATTCCTTTGTAACATCATGAAAATATCGGGTTTAAATTATCAAGTTTCCAAAGTCAAAGGACCAAAAACGTCAAATTCCAAAACCTAGGGTTTAAAATGAAATATACAATTTTCCTGACCTATCGCGATACGCGATGGATCAGAAGAGAGACCCATCGCGTATTGCGATGGGTTGTCTGACACAATGGGCACGTGTCGTGCCACGTGTCAACATGTGGCACAACCTCCGCCACGTGTCACCACGTGGGAGCACGTCCACCACGTGTCGCCACGTGGCATGTCTACGTGGTGACTGGCCGAGCCTACGTCGCGAAATGCGACGGGCTAACCAAGGAGACCATCGCGTATCGCGATGGGCTTCCTGACTTTGCCTATAAATAGCAAGTCCAGGATCATCATTCTTCACCCCACAATTCAGTATTTCAAACTCTCTCTAACATCTCTCTAAGGGCCATCAACCATTCCATCGAATCACCTCGAAAACCGTGACGCGATTCTTCGATTGTCGTGTTGTTTGCTCGTAGTTCGTACCACCTTCCACCGACGTATCAACCAAGAAGGCATTTGTTATCTCTCGACATCATGATGACTATCCTCGTAAAGCGTGCCGACAAGTGGTGAAATATTTGAGTTCATCAATTGGCGTACTAGTTCATCGATTTGCGTGCTAAGGAAAAGTGATGAGAAAAGAAGTGGAGCAGGAAGGTGAATGGGTGTTGAGGTGCTGCTCGAGTATTTAGGGTTATAAGACGAGCAAAGGTAGGCATAATGCACGAATAAAATATTATAAAGGCTTAAAGCTTAAGTCGAGGTTATACTCGATACCTCAATAAAATAAAAGAAAATACAACATATAAAGAATAAAAGAATAAATTATGAATATTTATAAATACGAATATATGTGTGTATGTATATATATATACATATTCTTTGATATAAATATTTAAGGAATAAATAACTATTCTTAAATAATAAAGAAAAGAAAAAAATACGTTTCTTAGAGAAGTAGAAACGTAGGGTTTTATAAATAAACTAAAGGTTTATAATATTACTTTTTAACTAAAGGTTTTAAAGTAAAAGAGATTTTGAACTAAAGGTTCATCAAGGTAAAGTTTATAAAATAAGACTAAAGGTCTTCAGCCAGATTGTATATCCGACTAACAAATGATTATACACGTACTATAGGTGAGAGATAGCAAAGGGAAAGACCCTCGGACGGTGTTTGAAGCCGATCCAAATCGAAAAAGGTGAATACGCCCCAAACTTGACAAACTTGTTTTAAAAGACTCAAATGAATTATATGAAAATGATTTACACGGGACTACGTGTCTCTAAACCGTTATAAATAAGAGTATAAGCCTAGCCCTCAGGCTGTAATATACGTTTGTCTGGATCCTTACATATGTGGTATAACGCGGTGAGCACATCGCACCACACCTGGTCGTAGGACGCTTTACTGCGGGGAGTACGACCATGTGTATACATACAGGTACTTAACTAAGTCGAACGCTGCGGTGTTTGCTTAGGTATTTAGTGTAGAGACTCGAGTTTATAATCGTGTTGATTTAGCTTTGTTATTCCTAAGCCACGATGGGCCGAGGCAGGCATAGTCTCCAGGGATAATAAAGTAAAAGAAAAGATTTTTGGCGTCAGCATATTCACTAGCATTCGTTGCTGACGTATTTTCTTAACATTTTGTAGGTGATCAAGGTTAGGGCTTGGATTAATGAAGTGCTCAAGATATCCGATGGTTCAGATCGTTTTGATAAAACTTAATTATTATGAATGGTGGTTTTGTAAAACTTAAACAAGTAATCTTTCAAACATTAAACGGGAGCTTTTAAATCCCGTCTTTTGTGAATGTAAATATTATATTTAATCGACAAGTTTTATAAGTCTTCTTCATTAAACCGTAACTCTGGTTTATTTACAATTGTGGTGCCAACTGTTGGTCATACTCCTAGGCCTTAGATGAGGGAGTGACAAGTTGGTATCAGAGCCATCGATCTTAGCGAATTAGGTATTACAAGATAATACCTAAGCTTCGATCCAAGTATAGGAATATATTTCATTATTTATTTATTTATTTATTTGAAATAGGGATAAGATAGGCTGGTAAACCTTTTCTTTCCCTCCTCAATCTAAACCACCCAAAATGTTAGATGTCGTTCAAGAGCATAATGGAGAACTATGTACGTAAGACAAAGGAAGCCGGAATTGCCGAACCTCTACCCAAAGATAATATGAGTGAAGATTATCATGAAGCAATTTTTGATCAAGACGTGGAACATGACCTAACCAAACCATTTAAATTCCCCAGTACTGAACAAAATCAGATCAATCTGCCCAACGATACCCCATGGTGAGGATATCAAGCGTCGAGGCATTCAAGCTACCATCTACCAAGTATACCCATGTACCATCCATATGAAGTTCCAACATATCACCCATCTGAAATCCCCACATATCAACCATCTGAGGTTCCGCTGTACTACCCATTTGGTAATCCAACATACCTACCACCAAATCCTCACCCATCATATGCTTTCCTCTCCAACTGACCAATCAAGGAGGAACCAAAATCTCCCTCATCTGACTGGATGCAATACCATTCTGACCAACGTAGATGGCACACTGGAAGCTCTGCCTTTGACTCAGTTGACTCCCATCCTAACAATGGTGAAGGATCATCCCGCAAGCCCAAGATGAGAGTAATGATGCCCTACAAAAGTTTCTGAATGCCCCCTATTGTGAAGGAGATCGTTCAATTAATGGAGGAAAAAAACTCTGAGGAAGAAGAGAATCCAGAGGAAGAATCCGAAGAGGACCCGGAAGAGGAATACCCTGATAATCCTAATGAAGTGACGACTCCAATGGAAGAATCATTCTCTCCCTAAAATCCAAGCTATGGATATGTTGACCCCTATATGCAATACATTGAGGAACTGAGAAACAAAGCATCATCAAGCTTCCCACCCTACCAAGGCAAGATCCCAACGGAGGAAGAACAAGCTGACGAAATCCGCCAACAAAATGAAGCTGCCGAGGTATTCTTCAACTACTCATCCGATGTGACCGCATCTCCGTATCCAGATCTGAAGAACCATTATGACTTGGTGATGATGGGTTACTGAGACCCACCTCCAAAATACGGATATCCCAACAAGATTCCTCAGTCACAGGAAGAACACCTTAACCGAGCCTTGCATGAAACGGATGAATTGAGAAAGAAGATATCGGTGGATGAGAAGAAAAAGAAAAAGATAGGAGATAAGCTTCTTCGGAAATTTAACAAACTGACCAAGGTGGTGAAGGAGTTCATGAGAGATTAAAGAAGAATGAGTTGGGAAAAGTTGTGTGTGTTAATGTATGTTGTGTTATGTTATATGAAAATGTACGTATAAGAATAAATATATATACATCAAGTATGGATGTATATATATGTGTGATGTAATAATCCATGTATATATCATATATGATATATACATATGTTGAATAAATAAAATGTATGGTTAATAAGAGAAAATTTGTTAAAATTTCAGTTAATGAAAACATGAAAAAGAACAAATATCTCAACAAAGTAATAATATCGAAAAAGCTCGAAAGGAAGTCGAAAATCGAAAATAAAAGGGGAAAGACCCCGAGAAAGAACAAGACGAACCAATTCCCGACAAATACATGAATCAAATACAAAAAATGATTAAAGAAGCGGTTAGGGAAGAATCTATGGCTAGATCTCAATCGAAACACTCTAAACATTCTCATTCTGTTGAACTCTCTCGTAAATCCGTAAAATCTCGATCTAAACCATCTCATGTTGAGGAGAGTGTCCATGAGTCCAACGCCGATGGAGAAGTTAGACAAGAATTTAAAAGGTTGAAGATTTGAGGATGTTCGTTTAAAGACTTTAAGTACTTTGTACTCAAAGAGTTTCTTGGTGACAAGGGAGCCATTTCGACTGTGAGGTGGCTAGAAGAGATGGAATCGATAGTTATTATAAGCAAATGTTCTGATCAAGAGAAAATTCAATACTCAGCCCAGATGTTCAAAGGTGAAGTGTTAGAATGGTGGAACACAATGATCATGAGCAAGGGACGACAAATGTTGTACAATCTCTCGTGGGAAGAATTCAAGGAAATGTTGATGTCGAAGTTCTGTCCGATACATGAGACCGATCAAATTCAAACCAACTTTCTTAATCACAATGTCGTAGGAACGAATCTCCGCGAGTACAATACCAAATTCCATGAATATTATCGTTTAATTCCCCAGCAAAGTCACACGTTATATATGGGGATTGCCGCGGGAAATCCGCAACATGGTGAGGTCACACTTGCCACATACCGCCGACTCTACAATTGAATAGGCTGGTTATCTGATGGGCGGAATCATCCGCAATAAGGAGGAGGACATCTGATGGAAAAATTGCTAGAAGATGCCTTAATGGCACTTTGAACCCTGAAAACTCAAAGCTCTGAGGTTAAGAAGACCTCAGATGCACCAAAATAGGAGAAAAATGTTCCCGAACCTGAAAATTCATTGAATATCATTGGCATGATCTATGATGAGAGTGAAGAAGAGGAGGAGGTGGAAGAAGAGGTGATAGAGGAGGATGTAGGGGAGGTAAATGAAAATGTGGTTGATGAGATTGTGGAGGATGTGAGGGAGATTAATGAAAATGTGGTTGATAAGATTGTGAAGGAAGTGGTTATAAATCAAGATACTGAAGATGATGCAATGATTGAATATGATCCTGATCTTGAAAATTTATACGGTGATTTTGAAAATAAGGATACCTTAGTAGTGACTGAAAAGGAGATTGTTGATGAAGAATTAGAAGATCTGTTTAAGGAGATTGATGAAATGCCACCTCCTGTCATAAAAGAGGCTGGACCTTCTAAACATGCAATTGAAGATGAAGAAAGAAGGAAGATGATAAGGAAAGATGTGGCTGAAGATGAGAACCAACTACAACCATTGAAAAAGAAAAGGTCAAGCTGAAATGATTACACCCTGGATAAGGATGACTCTTCTCTGAAAGCAAGACTATTGCATGATCATTTACTAAAAGAGATGTATGAAACACAAGTTAAACCACATGCTGACTGAGAAGGAACTAGAAGAACAAATAATCTTAATGGAACAAACTAAGATTCAAAATCAGGTGAGAATGGAAGATGAAGAAGAATTGGATCAAGAGGTTCTTGAAGGCCTTTTGAAACTCAAACATGATGAAGAAGCTGAAAAATATTTGGCCTTAGTTGTGAAAATATTTCAACATGAAAATGAGAAAGTAAATGATGAAACAATTGAGACAGTTAAGACAAATTCTGAACCAAATGTGGAAGAAAATTATGATAAATAGTTGGTGACTGATCTTGACGGGAAGAGATACAAGATGAAATGGCAAAAAATGTATCTGAAATGGTGATTTCAAGCTTGTTGGAAAGGATTGAATCTGCTGAAAGGGAATGACCAGTGGAGTAGGTCAAATATGTCAGAAAAAGGAAAAGATATGGCCAAAACATCCTAGAATTCAACAAGTTAAATAAAAAGAAGATGGCACATGAAGAAAAGGTGAATGAAAAGAAAAATGAAGAACCAATTCATGCCATCCCACTTTAGATAACCAAACTTGAAGATTTGGAAGAAACTAACAATGTAGACTTCAACGAACCTCAAATTAGGACATTGGAAGATCTAACTGATCAATAAGAAGATGGAGAGGGTGAGATAAGAAAGAAAAAGAGGTTGAACATGGTTCACCTCAAATTCATTGGACTGATACTCATATTGAAAATATCAAAGCAAGGCTGGAAGAATTGAAGATGCAATATCCAAGGATCATTGCATTTTAAAGCAATGGGATGGAATTTGATGTTATTAAGAAATTAAGTGATGAGATCTTAAACATATGCCGAGAAAAAAGAGAGAAGTTGAAAGAGAAAGAAGATATGAAAAGAAGAAAATATTGAAACTACATACGGATTATCTTAAAGGATGCAACTACACACAAGAACATCTGAACTAATGTCTTTTGAAGAGTTTGTGAGTCTGAGCAAAGCTTTGAAAGCTAAAGAAGAAGATGAGAAGAAAAGAAATGAACTGAAAATCAAAGAAGAACTGGAAAGAAAATCCAAAGTTCTGAGAAGATTTGGGGGGGAAGCAAGATATCTTATTGAACATGGCTTTTCATTTACTCAAGTTGAAAAGATGAACATAAAACAAGTGGAAGCAAAATTCAACTTGTTATCAATGAAAATAAATGATGAGTAGAAGATAACTACTAAATATATAAAAGAAAGAAATGATAAGGACAAACCAGAAAAATAAAAAGAGGAGAAGGAAAGGAAAAGGTTGGCTAAGAAAGCCAGGGAAAGGGCTAAGAGAGAGAGAAGAATGTGTTGTATGATAAACAAGAAGAACTTCTTGAAAGATTAATGACAACTGGGGGTGCTTATGTAGACCTTAGTAAACTATTAAGAACTCGAAGGAAGGAGATGTATGATTTGGAATTGAGGAAATATAAGGAAGAGTTGAAAGCTCAAGAGAAAATTGACGAATTAAAAACAACTTCCTCCTCTGCTCCAGAAACTAAATCAGAACCAAGAACCAAGACTGAGTGTCCCTGAACATGGTGTAGATGAAGAACCATGGGAATTTGAAGAAAAGATAAATATTTTGAAAGAAATTATGGTGAATAAGGGATGCCTAGGGGAGTATTTGGCAATCTAGGAAAATCCCAGCTAAAGGATGTATATGAAAGGGAGTTAGAGATTTTCAGTGAAGTAAGTGAAGAACTTGAAAAGGATAAATCTATACCTTCACAACCCATTCCTCCTCAACATATTCCTGAAAGAAAAATGTATCATGAGCACTAACAACCTTCATAAGAGAAAATTGATAGAGAAACCATGGACTTGATCCAAATCTTTTCTAAGGAGGGTGTAGATTATTTATCATTGATGATGAAAAGAAAATATGAGATTATCAAGATTTTTAAGTCAAAGGGGTATGTTAGAAGACCGCAATCTACAAGACATTTCTCTTCAAGTGCTTCTACATCCAGAGTGCCTATTCCAACTACCAGTTCTACACTTCAAAGAGAACAACGTCCAACTTCCAACGTGGACTTACCAAAGAATAGAGTCTTTTAGTCTTTGCTGTTTACTGTTTACTTTACCTATACCCAGCTTAAAGAACTGTGCCATAAATTCATAAGGCTCTTTGTAGAGCTTCTATAGCTTCGAGCCCTTTAGTTCGTTATCAAGCGTATAGCTTAGAGGGTGATCGCTAGCTGCGATAGGAAGGAATGCCCAGTATACTACTTGAGCCGAGTGATCACAGGTCCGAGGACAAGGTACTCAGTTGTGGAAGGGCACTGCCTCACATTAGTCTTTGTTACTCAGAAGTTGCGTCACTACTTCATGTCCTTCACAGTTCATATTGTGACAAAGAATCTGTACTTTGATTCACAGACAAAGACTATAAAAGTGATAATTAGTAGTGGTGTTTTGAAGACTATAATATTCAGATATGATTTCAGAGAGTTCAACAAGGAGACGTTGACAAAACTGGCAGGCCTGCATTTATATGATTATCAACAAAGAGACAAGTTTGTTGGTTCACAATGAAATGACTTGTCAAAGTACTTAAAAGATAAAGCAAAGGCTGGCCTTCCTCTATTAAACAAAAAGAGAAAATTGGAATATTCTGAAGCTGAAAGGAAGACAAGACAATGAAGATTAAATGAGATAAGGATGACCAGTGTTTCTTTTGTCAAAACAAAGAAGTTTGTTAATCCTTATGCCAACCTGAAAGAATGCATCGG
Organism: Bidens hawaiensis; assembly: GCF_021521415.1. NCBI lineage: Eukaryota > Viridiplantae > Streptophyta > Magnoliopsida > Asterales > Asteraceae > Bidens > Bidens hawaiensis. Next base: position 279,099 of record NW_027494621.1, read on the forward strand.
CATGAAGAGAATAATGGATAGACCAAACTCAGAAGTACAAAGAAATGTAAAACTCACCAGGATAAGTTTTTAGAAGAAGACTGATAGTTTTATCCTGAGAAACTCTAACAGTCTTGCTCTGGGCGTAATTGAACATGACTATGAGCTGGAATTTCTTCATGTGGATGATCTAAATGATATAATTAAATAGGACCTCCCAGAGGATCACCCCTTCCACGTGGGGATCTCAATGTTCCAGCAAAGGGCAGTTGCTGCTAGGATGGAGAGGATTATGAAAGAAAGGAGAAAGACAAGAAACTGAAGATACATGTAATCAAGCTTGAAAGACAATCATTTGATTTACTTGTGACTTTTGATTATATTTTGATTTGTTTTTCATTTGATGTGTAATGCACTTGAGGCACAACTTAAATATGTAATCTATTTCTTTTAAGTAATGTAATTTATTGCTTTAAAGGATTTGATATGTGTTTTGAAACAATTGTATGTAATCCGGATGTGTTTTGGTGCATCTAAGTTGATCCAATCTAGGGGAGATTGTTGGGCCTAAATGATTGATTAAGGAAGATTGGAATCTTCTAAACCTCCTCAGAAATACACTAAGTATGGAACTTGAGCAAACCAGACACTTCGAGCAAGCTTTATACGTATTCAAGTAAGGTATCTTATTCGAGTAAGGTTATCTTGTAGAATTCTTCTAAGTGTTAGTTTCGAGCAAGCTACACTTTCTCAAGCAAGGTTGTTTTTCAGTTGAGCAAAGTTTGTGTTAGAGCCTACTCTTAACTTATCCTAGCTTAAACCAAGATTTGGTTGATCGAGCAAAAAATTAGAAGATCTCAAGCATACTTGTTAGAAGTCAAAGGAATAATTATAAGGACTTCTACAAGAAAAGTTCAATCTCGAGCAAGCTATACTACCCGAGTATACTATGCTTGTTGGAATAAGTCTTTTGACATAGATTGAAGAGATCAAGAAGAACAAGCTTTCTCATGGGATATTTCCGAGCAAAGTTGGGTTATATCATGAAGATTGAAGTCTGCATGAAGTTTAAATAAAAGTTTACTCGAAGAAATGCTCAAGCACACTCGAGGGTTACAAGGTCTGCTCAACAGGGATATAAGCTTACTAGAAGACCTATTTGACACTTGTAATAATTTTGAATACGTTTAAATATGTGTTTACAGTGATTAGGGTTTATAGAAGGTTTGTCAGGTGCCTATAAAAGGAATACTAGGTTACATTGTTAAGGATGGCCGATTACACAATTTTCCATACTCACTGATTATTCTGTACAAAAAGGCAGCCACACCTGGCATTCCACATTAAACCCTAAAGCATTTTCAATTGTATTTCATTTAATTTTCTAATAAAAATCTTTTGAGTTATTTGTTTGTGTTTGTTTGATTTTCAGTGTTCTTACAGTTTTAAGCAACACCATGATTATTGTTGACTCCGCCAACTTTAATCTTGGGGTTTTCACATATTATTGTCTCGTAATCATTCTTGTTAATAGTTTGCGTGGGTTACGAGATCAAATCGGTCCCGGCAATCTTCCCACATCAAAGTTGACCCTCAACCTCAATCCATAAATTACTCCAACTCATCCCACCACCTTAAAAAGAAACACAAACCGAATCATCAAAACGGTGCCATCGCTCCCCATCTTAACCCAATCTCAATCCCAAGCTCCCCAAAACTGAAAACCTTATGTCGGTCCTTACCCTTTGTGCACCACTTGTCAACGCCACCACCTATCTTACTCCACTTGTCACCAATGATCGAATTGAAACCGCTTTGGTCACTTTAGCAATGTGTGTCGTGAAGCCTTTCGTGGGCAACCTGCTCCACCAAGGATTGCTACGCCTAATCCTCAAAATCGTCTGGTGACTTTTGCTCAAACTCTTCCTTAAACAAAATCTTGTTTCAATTGTGGAGACCCGAATCATTTCCGCAATGATTGCACTTGACTAAATTTTGAAAATCAACCCCAAATCATTCCCGCACCATACTATACCACTCAAGCCTTTCAAGTACAAAAGTATTAATCTCAAGTCACACAACTCATGGCTCCTCCGCCTCAACCGCTCCACGCAATTCAAGCCCCTCCTCCTCCACCCCCAAAACCTCAACAAGTCAACCATGGAAACCAAGGGAGTTCTTTTATGATGAATGCCAACCATGCCCAAGTTTCCAACGACGGAGATGACATGAGTTTTATTGCCTTCTAAATTTGAATCTACCCTTGTCGTACCTTGTACTAAACTTTCTCGACCTCTTTCCACATAATTCGCCTATGGTAGTTCCATCACTATAGATTCGGTCATTCATGATTTCATCGTCACTCTTTGCAGGCGTAAAATCTCGATCGACGTCATCCCGATGGTAATCGGAAACTTCAACATCATAGTAGGCATGGATTGGTTAACCGTTCACCATGCCAAAGTTGTTTTTGATGACAAATTAATTTGAATTATGCTCGGCAATGATAAAACTCGCAAGATCTTTGGCAAAACGTCTCCCAAAAAGCTCAACCTCATGTTGTGCTCTCAATCTCAAAAGCATGTGCGTCAAAAGTATTTTCTATTCATAGCTCAAGCGATGGAAAAATATCCTAAGGAAAGAAAAATCCATAACATTCCCGTTGGTTGTGATTTTCTTGATGTTTTTCCCGACGATGTCTTCGATCTTCCACCCATCTGTCTGGTTTAATTTCAAATCGACGTTGTGCTCATTCGGAAATGTAAGAATTGCCAAACCAGCTCCAAGAACTCTCCGATAAGGGCTTTATCCATCAAAGCTCCTCTTCTTAGGGCACACTCGTTCTCTTTGAGAAAAAGAAAGTTGGTTCATTTTGCATGTGTATCGGCTACCGCGAGCTCAATAAACTCACCATAAAAACTCATTACCCTTTTCATCGAATCGACTACTTCTTTTATCAAGTTCAAGGTGCAACTTGTTTCTCCGAAATCGATCTTTGACCGGGTTATCATCAATTGCATGTTCACAAAGATGGCATTCCCAAAAACTCCTTTCGTACTCGATATGGACATTATGAGTTTATGGATATGCCATTCGGATTAACCAATGCACCCACAATTTTCATGGATCTCATGAACCACATTTGCAAACCATTTTTGGACAAATTCATAATTGTCTTTGTTTATGACATTCCCATCTATTCCAAAACCAAAGCCGAACATGATCATCATTTACGTTCCGTTCTCGATCTCCTAAGAAAAGAACAGGCGTTATGCCAAATTCTGAAAATGTGAATTTTGGCTAAAGGAAGTTAATTTTTGGGTCACATCGTCAACAATAAAGGTATTAATTTTGATCACGCCAAAACTGAGGTCGTCAAAGATCTGAAAACTCCATCCACATCTCTGGAAGTTTCATCTTTCCTAGGTTTGACCCGGAATTATCGGCATTTCGTTCTAAATTTCTCCAAGACCGTGTTACCCCTTTCTGCACTAACTCATAAGGGAAAACCTTACGAATAGGGACCGAAAAAAGAAGGAGCTTTTAAAACTCTAAAGCTTATGCTTTGCAATGCTCCTATCTTAGCCCTTCCCAATAGAAACAACTTTTTGTTATTTTTAGATACATTAAACCAAGGTCTCCGTTGCGTTCTCATGCAACGTGGTCAAGTTACCGCTTATGCCTCAAGGAAACTTGCAGTTCACGAAATTAATTACAGAACTCATGATCTCGAACTTGTTGCCGTGGTTTTCGCTCTAAAAATATAAAGACACTTTCTTTATTGTACGAAATGTGTGATATTATCCGATCATAAAAGCGTTCAAAACATTTTCGACCAAAAAGATCTCAACAAGAGAAAACGACGATGGGATGAAATACTTAGTGATTACGATCGCGAAATTCACTACCATCCCGGTGTAGCAAATGTCATGGTTGATGTCCTTAGTCGTAAGGTTAATGTCAAATCCATTCTGCTTCATAGCATCAACATTCAAATCGATTTTCGAAACCACATCTATTGATCCCAATGTACCTTGTGTCACACCCTCAAATTCAACTAACGGGGTTTACCGTGAGGCGCGTGACATACCAGGATCTAGCCACGTGTCATACTAAACAATCATTTAATAATTAAAAATACTATATATTATCACTCATTAATATGAGAAAATCCAGTTACAGTGTAATTGCGTTAGCGGAAGCGTAAATGTAAACAATTTAAAAACAAAGTAGTTACATGCTCAAACATGTACAACCCATCCAAGTGTAAAATAATGTAAGGTAAATATCCATGCTTTAATGAAACTCCAAACAAATGCATGCATGTGCTCCTTAGTATACCTAGTAACCTGGCATGTATAAATACTCAAGGGTCAACACAAGGTTGGTGAGTTCATAACTTATAGTAAAAAGTAATGTAAGTAGATTTAGCACATTTCAAATGTATCAGGGTAGCTAACCCAATCGCAAGGTACTAGACGTTTGAACCGAAGCTGAATGTATGTATGCCTTCTTACCAGTTCTATCACCAAAACTGGTGTATAAAAGTTAGGAAAATATAACACTCGTTATACGACATCACAGCCGTGCTAGCGCGACTAGCCCGAGTGGGGTTTGTCAAACCCAGTAGTACTACTCAATATAACCCCGCGATCCCATCCTATCGGTTCAAGGTAATGTAAAGACTTTAAGTGATATAAGGGCATATAGTATAAACTTGTGATATATAAGAAATTGCGAGAAATCTATAATGAGTCGGTCCGTTTTCCTCCAGAAAACCAATATGTAAGTAAGTCCGTGTTTTCTCCGAAAACAAGTATAGGAAAAAGTTTTGTGTTTTCTCCCCGAAAACAAGTATGAAAAGTATGAACTCACCTGTTGACGCATGTAATAGACTTTCTTCAAAAACAGAAGAATGCAATTGACTCGCTACATGTTACCTAGTACAAGTGTTAAGTTATTAGAGTGCGATCATGCAACTAGACAACTCAAGTGTATAACAACAGATAGTCCTATGATTCATGTAATGACTCACAATGCAACAAGTTTGACCCGTTGTTGATTATATTACCTTCTTGAGTGAAAACATGTTCTAACACAATTTATATATCCAGTATTAGTCAAATAATCAAGCATTTAATCAAATAACACATGAACAGATTCTGGACTTATAAGACAGATTTTAACATGCAAAGTTGTATTTTATTAAATAGGCAAATCATGAAAATAAATTATAAAATATTTACCACAGTGGAATACATGTCTTATACTTCTAAATATATTTTTGTTATATTTTTCCAATACACAAACAAATCAAAAAAATTCATCCAAACCAGAAAGGCATGTGCAGCTATTTCAGTGCGCAACACCAAGTGTTTATTTGGTTAAAAATCAATACTTAACCAAATTAAGCAAGGCCAATTGGGTTAGAATCCTAACTAAAAATGTGAAGTTTCAGAAATAAAAACAACACATTTGGCTTTGCCATAAAAGAGTTATGATATCGTGAATACAAACCAGAATTTGACTCCCCGCGTCATCTTTGACACACATTTTTGTAAAATCATAAAAGCTATTAAAAACTCGTCCAAAAATTACAAGCTATATATTCCTGGAAAGTAGACTCATAGTAGAACATCATGGAATCAAGAATCGATCAGTAATGATCATTTAACATCAAGTTACAGACCAATCAATAAACGATCACAAATCTGTCAGCAATGTGTTGTCATCAAAACTCAATCCCTAACATGTTTATGGCATCTCTAGGGTTCTAATTCATCAATCAACATCATAATCATCAATAATATAGAGATTGAACATCTAGGGTTTCCCAATAACTCATGAAAACATGAAATTAATGCGTAAAAACTTACCAACTAGTGCTAGGAATGTTGAGAAATACTCAAAGACACAACTAATTGCAAGACCCAAGGTAGAATTAAAGATGGTGGAGAGGGTCCATGAGCTGCGATCGATGAGAGGGGGGCAGAGAGGGAAAGTCGATAGTTTAGGGTGTGTATTTTAGGGTTGAATTATTTATTTTAATATTATACTAAATTATATTTACAAGAATGGTCCTTCCAGAATCAGTTTTGGCTTTAAACGAACTTTATAACACCTAAACCAGATTATAATGAAACATTACAAATAACCCAAGTTCATAAAACTAAGGCTCGTTGTTCTATTATAAATATTAATTTTTAAAAGGTGAAAACATACAAAGTACGCGCAATCGATCATAATTTCATGAAACAAGCTATGAACTAAACACATATCATTTAGCATGTAATTTCACATAGTTAATATTATAAACATATGCTCAAGATATTATTTTTATATTTTCACCAACGTTCGGGGTTAGACTTGAGTGACTCAATAATTCCGTAATTACCGCTACGTGAATATTTGTGCAATAACCGACACACTTAATTAACCCTAATTATGTGAAATGCATGAATTAGTGTTTGAGATAACTGAGTTTGTATTAAAAGTGTTAACTATAAATTTCCAGGTGTCGCACCTTGGTTGATGAAGGCAACATGTTCGAAAAAATGTCGTGTGTAGCCGAACTTCAACTCGAAACCAAATCCGATGCTTACTTTACTTCCTCAAACGTTTATGGGTTCCCAATCGTGAAGAACATCGTACTTTCATTCTTGAAGATGTTCATAAGTCGAGATATTTTGTATATCCTGATGCGGATAAAATGTACTTCGATCTTCGTTCTATCTACTGGTGACCCAGAATGAAGAAAGACGTGGCACTATTTCTTTCAAAATGTCTTTCATGAGAAAAGGTTAAAGCCTAACATCAAAGACCTTTCTGTTTACTCGAGCAATCCCCAATTCTAATTTGGAAATGGGAAGACATTACCATGGATTTCATCACCAAACTACTGAATACTCAAAAGTAAAATGATAGTATATGGGTAATCATCAATCGATTAACCAAATCGGCTCACTTCATCCTGATCCAAGAAAAGAACTTCGTGGAACAACTCTCTCAAATCTATGTATGTGAAATCGTTTGCTCCCATGGTATACCTTTGACCATCATCTCTGATCGCGATGCTCATTTCACTTGCATTTTTTAAATTCGCTTCAAGATTGATTGGGAACACGCCTTGATCTTAGTACCAGTTATCATCCTCAAACCAATGGCCAATCCGAGCGTACAATTCACACCCTCGTGGATATGCTTCGATCGTGTGTACATGACTTTAGTGGAAATTTGAATCCTCATATTCTGCTTATTGAATATTCATTCAATAATAGTTTCCACTCAAGTATTGGTATGGTTCCGTTTGCATCTCTCTATGGTCGTAAGTGTCTTTCAACAATTTATTTGAAAGAGATTGGTGAAGCTCAAATCCCCGGTCTTGAGATGTTTCAAGACACTACCAGTCATATCGATCAAGTCCATAAGAATCTTTTTGATTCTAGAAGTCGTTAAAAGAGTTACGCCGATAAACTGCAAAAGCCTCTGAAATTCAACGTTAAGTACCATGTTCTTCTCAAAGTATTTTGAAGGGGGTAAACCCCACTTCTCAAAGTTCTTCCTCCATGTGGGCTAGCCACAGTTTGAAAATTTGAAACTTTTTTAGTCAATCAATTTTTGTTTGTGATACAAAAATTTTAGTTAACGTTGCGTTTATTACCTATAAATCACGCATTAATGTTTATTTAATATAATGTATTATTGCAATTAAATATTATAAAATATCTAGATCACATGCTCATCTAAATTCTTTTAATAAAATATATGTTTTAGAAAAGGAACATTACTATTATATTTTTGCCCACTTAGTCACGTTTGTTGAAATAATATGTGATTCTGTTTTGTAGCGGCTAAGTGTAATTTCTACAATGTTTTATACCAATAATTTAAGCATTTGACCGGGCTCAACCTGAAACCTCCTCTCTAAGAAGCATATGCCTCTAACAAGTAGGTTAGCCTCAAATTGACAATTTATGAATTTTTTAATTTATCATTTTTATTATTTGTTAAACTAAAATGTAAGTGTATGTCGCATTTAATACTACAAACAAATGTATTTAATGTTATTTAATATCATCTCTTTATTATTATTTAAAATTAATATATATATATTTTTTCACATGGTCCTTTAATCTAGTGTAAATATATAATGCTTAAACAATCATAAAGAATCGCTTCCTTGTTGCTGTTTAAATATTCCAACAAATTATAAGCATGTCACCCATAAAGATTTATGTTGCAGTTTTTCTCATACTCGTAATTACTGGCACCAATACATTACTTCATTTATATAAAGAGTTAGTATTTAATTTATGACCTTATAACATAATAATATGCACTTGTTGTGACTTATTAATTACTTTTAATTGTTCAACATATACTTAACTGATCAGGATGCGCAGCGGTGATTGAGAAATTTTGTGTCGAACATTGGGAACTTAAGCCATGTTATCCAGAGGTATGAAGAGAAAAATGCATATCGAGTAGAGGGCCTAATGGCATATTCCGCTGATTTCCTTGTTCTAATGATTGTTTTTTGTGAGTGGTGGAATTGTTAAGACCCATAGTTTTTAATCAAAAATAATTATTATTACTATCGTTAATTATCGCCGAAAATGACGTTGTTCTAGTAACCATATCAAGAACAAATTATTCTTAAAAAGGAGATGAATAGTTGTGGAAATAGTTATTTCTAAAAAAATTTTGTTGATAAACAAAATTAAGTAATTTTTTGAGCCAAAGAGCTAAAAAATCGTTATATGGAGAATCTTACGCGTTTTCCATTTTGATTTAAAAGTTAATACTTAGAATGGAATTATATACTACTATGTTGGGGTGGTCATACAAGTTTTCCTGTAGCATTTGCTTCTAGGGGAGGTTAAGGGTTCGAGTCCTATAAGGAGAGAATTTTCCAAAAGTACAATTCAAGGACAAATGTGTAATTGATGTTAAAAACAACATTGCTTTCTATAAGTTTATAGTTTTTTTACTTTATAAATCATATCGATCCAAACGTTATTATTAGTTTTATTATAAACACATTTGACCTTAAAGTTGTTACCGTTCTTATCTGTATGTTCGTTAATGAATAAAAAGTGTATAACTATTGGGTTATGCTCGAATGCCAACATGTTCTTGTATAAAACTTTTATCAAAACATAAATGTTTTAACATGTAGAAATGACAAATTCATAAGTTTATAATATCATAATTTAAACTAATGGTGTTTACATATTTTAACTTCATAAGATCATTAATTACATACTTTCATGATATTTGAATATGTTTATGTGTGTGTATATAATAGTTGTTAACTCAAACCGATTCACAACTTAAATTTTGAAAAAGGGAAAAAACTATAAATTATTTAATAGCACATGCTAGTGATATATATGCATAAATAAATATATACAAAAACAATATGCAATGAACCCTCTTTTTATGACGTATAAATCGGTACTTAGTTAATTTACATTTGTTCTATATTTGAAAGATGTTATTAATTTAAAAATTAATAGGTTGCAATTGTACTAGTTCATAATTAATTAATAAAAAAATTAAAAAAATGAGCTATGAAGTAAATAACAATATTGAAAATTAACTAGACATTTTAATGGATGATGAGTTAATTATTTGCACATTCAACTTCAAAATCTTTAATGTAACAACTAATTATAGAAAGAATACACAAAAGTGGATGCTATTTAACAATATTAATGAGTAAAGATGATTTTCAGTTGCAAAAAATGACTAAAGTGTATCAAATAAAAAAGAATAGGCTCGCAAATCAAAATAAAAAGAGTTTGCAGAGTCATCGAGAAAGAATGAAATATTACAGATGTTAATACGAAAAATGAGACCAAAAGAGGAGAGCACATATGGGGGATTAAAAAGGAGTGAACCATGAAAAGTTTCACATGGTGATTTTGGTTGGTTAATCGTATTTTGTTTTTGTCGAAAGTAGGTAATCACACTTAAACAAAACACATAAAAGAAGAGGAGGAGGACGAGGAGGCTACATCAGTAATTATTTTCTATTTCTTCATAAAAAATGACAACCATTTATAGTGCTCTCATGTTGACGTATAGAATGTAATCTTCTTTCAGAATCTACGGGGGAAGAATTTCCAGCGATAATTGTTGGAGAACGAATACGAAAGGAGGCGTTAGTGAAGAGGAGTGATCTGTAGGTAGCTAGAAAGGGGAGCCATAAATAAGCTGGTGGAAGGTTCCATAGAGACGGGCCAAGAAACTCTTGATATAGTAAATACGTCAAGATTTATCCCACTGAATGTGAAGATAAACCCATGAAGTAGGGGAGTGCGTGGCGCGGTTTTTGGCTAAAACCAAACCGAAAACCAAAAATTTGGTTTTTGGAGTTTTTGAAACCGTTTGGTTTCGTTTTTTGGTCCGGTTTCGAATTTTTTATTTTTTGCTATTTGAGCTTGAAAATTTTAGATAAAAGAAAGTTGGTAAAAAATAATGAATTTAGGTATAAATAATTTTGTTAATTGTATAATAATAGACTATTATACAATTGATCAAAAATATTGGAGTTACATATTTAATAAATTCTATAAATTACTTAGATTTGTTTTGGTGCATTTTGTTCCATCTCCATCGATTCGGTCATCGATGATTGCATCCTCACTTTATGCAAGAGTAAATTCTCGATCGACCTCATCCCGATGCAAATGGGAAATTTCGACATCATAGTAGGCATGGATTGGTTAGCCTTGCATCGTGCCGAAGTTGTTTGACATGAAAAGTTAATCCAAAATCTGCTCGCCAATAGTAAAACCCTCAAGATCTTTGGCAAAACAATTCCCTAAAGCTCAGCCTCATGTCATGCTCTGAATCTCAAAAGTACATGCGTCAAAAGCACCTTCCATTCCTAGCTCAAGCGATGGAAAAAGTCAATGAAGAAAAAAAATCCAAGACATTCCCATTGTTTGTGATTTTCCCGACGACGTCTCCGGTCTTCCAACCAACCATCGGGTTGAACTTCGAATTGACCTTGTGCTCGGAGGAACTCCCGTAGCCAAGGTTCCCTATCGTTTAGCTAATTCAGAAGCGCAAGAATAATAAAACCAACTCCAAGAACTCTCGGATATGGCCTTTATCCGTCCGATCTCCTTTCGTTAGGGCACACCCGTTCTCTTCGTAAAAAAGAAAGATGGCTTGTTTCACATGTGTATCCACTACCGTGAGCTCTATAAACTCCCCATAAAAAATCATTACCCTTTTCCTCGAATCGAAGACCTCATTGATCACCACCAAGGCACAATTTGTTTATGCAAAATCGATCTTCGATCGGGTTATCATCAATTGCGTGTTCACGAAGATGACATTCCTAAAACCGCTTTTCGTACTCGTTATGGACATTATGAGTTCATGGTTATGACATTCGGATTAACCAATTTACCCGCGGTATTCATGGACTTTATGAACCGCGTTTGCAAATAATTATTGGACAAATTCGTAATTGTTTTTATCGACAATATCCTCATCTTTTCAAGAACCGAAGCCATACATGAGCATCGTTTACATTCCATTCTCGATCTCTTAATAAAAGAACAACTTTATTCTAAGTTCTCAAAATGTGAATGTTGGCTAAAGGAAGTTCAACTTTTGGTCCACATCGTCAACTATAATGGTATTCATGTTGACCCTACTAAGATCAAGGACATAAAAGATTTGAAAACTCTATCCACACCTGCAAGTTCGATCTTTCCTTGGTTTGGCCGGTTATTATCGGCGTTTCATTCTATACTTCTCCAAAATCGCGTTACCACTCATCGCATTAACTCATAAGAGAATACCTTACGAATGGGTACCGAAACAAGAAGAAGCTTTCTAAATTTTAAAGCATATGCTTTGCAATGCTCCCGTCTTATCCCTTCCCGACGGAAACTACGGTAGTGTGGTATTTTGTGATGCTGACAACCAAGGTCCCGGCCGCTTTCTCAAGCAATGAGATTAAGTTATTGTGTCAGGTCTCCGATTTTTGGTATATCGTTAACAAATTAAGTCATAACTCACACAATAATGTGTTGACAAGAGAGTTAATGACGGGTTGCTATTGTTAGAAAGGAAACTGTTTGTTAAAGGCGGAATCAATAACATACAGTGGAATAGCTGAATGATCAATCAAAGGTAACTAACACACCAGATTCACTCAAAAGAGTTCCATTTATATAATATAAATCATACAAACGATAATCTATCTAGGGTTTCTTGATGGGAAAGTTATGTCCGTACGATTCTAAGTTCAGATGACACTCACAAATATTCTTTCTTAATTCGTATTCAGCATCTCTCCTAGTGGTGTGCCCTAAATATTCCTTTTATAGGCCTGACACTTCTGGACAGCTGTTATTCCTTCTAGAAACCCTATATATAACGTACATATTCAAATTACATATTCAAAATTATCCTAAGTGTAAAACAAGTCTTCCGGGTTGGCTTTGTAGAAGTAACCTTCTCGGAGTAGACTTTGTACTCTTCCTTCCTTGTTAGACTTGGTAACCTTGAAGTGTGTCCAGGAACAATTTTTCGAGTATGCTTTACTTGGAGTATTTTCCAAAGGAAAATACTCACCAAGCAGACTTCAATCTTCTTGATTATATCAAACTTTGCCCGACATAAACTTACTAGCAACCTTGTTCTCAATGGTCCCATCAACTCCTTGCTTGGAATTAGCTTATTAGCAAAGTGTGCTTGGGAGCACTTTACCCTGCTTGAGTTGAACCTTGCCCGATGTTACTTGAGATATTTCATTACACATCAAGCTTACCCGGACCACTGTATTATTAAAGAATACCTTGCCCAATCTTCCAATCACTTGGTTTCATGAGCTTGGTTAGCCAAGAGCTTACTCTGAAGTAAATCTTACTCGGCTATGAAGAACAAACCTGCTTGATATAAAGAACCTTGCCCGGGTATACACTAACTAGTGAACCCTGCCCGGATATCCTCTAAAAAAGACTTTAAGAAGATAACCTTGACCGATAGGCAATATATCATGCCCTTCTAAGTAAAACCTTGCTCGGATGTCTCACGTGTGCCCGATTCCATACTTAACAATATCAGAGGAGGTTGAGAAGATTTCAATCTTCCTTGTAGTCAGTTTTGGGTCAAATCTTGACTCAACAATCTCCCCCTAGATTGGAACACCTCAGCTGTCCCAAAACACCTCTATGGTTACTTACATATAGGTAAAATACACATAAATCAAAAGTAACTTTTACATATTCAAAAACATAAACAAATTACATAATCAAAGAGTGTCCGAAGACATTACAAAATAAAGCCTACTCTAAAGACTTCTTCTTCTTGCATCGTAGTAGGCTTGTCCTCGATTCATAATTACTGTTGCTGCCCTTTTCCTAAAAATATCAAGGACTTGGTAATGAATGTGGCCTTCAGGAATGACCAAATCCCTAATATCTCTCAGATCTTCAAAGTGCAAGTAGGTCAGATCTTCATCTCTTCTAATTATGCCCAAAATGAGCCCTTCTGAGTTTCGAAGAACATAGTGACCTGTATTTTCTTTGTATTCAATCTCTGCAATGATTCCATTCTTCTGCACAGTGTAATTTGGTATTATCATTCGTCTTTTAAGTCTTATGCAAGTATTCATGTTTCACAGAGGATTCTTCTCCTTGGCATTCATCTGAAAATATAGTTCAGCTTGGGCTTATCTTTTTCAACTTGGCAGTTCTTCTTGTCTTCTCTTGCTTTATTACCCTCCAGCTTTTTTTTTCTTTTAAGAGTTTGAATCCCTTGTCAGATTCATCCTTCAAGAACTTGGACAGATCATTCTATTGTCTTCCTGCCAACCTGCTTGTATCACGATAATCATAAAGATCAAGTGTGACCATTTTCTCCAACTGTTCTTGAGTATACTCAGCAAAATCTTCTTTCATAATAATGTCTCTCAATTGTTTTCAATCCATTATCACTTTCAGAGACTGAGAGACTGAGTCAAAGTAGAGTCTTCTTGGTAGATCCACATTTGATTGGGGTTATGCAGTTCTATGGGGTTCAGCTCTACTTGACTCACCTCTACTTGCTGAGGCATGTATTCTTGAAGGAGAGGGCCTAGCTGGGATAGACTTCATAGGTTTTCTAGGCCCTAACTTGAAAGTTTTGATGTAGATTGACTCTACCATGTTAGGAGGGTGGTTGATAAGATCGGTAAAGTTTTGTCCTGCTTCTTTACAGAGTATAATTATCATTTTTTCTATCCAGGATTGTTTGACAATCCTGCAGGCACAAATCTTCCATCAATGAAGCTTCTAGGGTTCTCACCCTCCCTCAGAACCTTTACCCATTCTTCCTTTTGCATATAGAAAAGTTCTTTCAAGTCCTCCTTTTCTAAGGCATTAAAAGTTGCTTCATCCATTCCCCTCTGGTTTATCATTATACCCCTCAATATCTTTATCATTTCTTCATTTTCCCAAGGAATTATAGGTTCATCTTCTGGTTCAGGCTTTACTTCCTTTGGGATTGGGGTTTCATCAGCAGTTGCCTCAATTGATTTTTCTTTTTCAACATCTTGCTTCTTCCTCATAGTTATTAATTTCTCTTCTTTTTGGGAGGCTCAGGCTGTCTTTCTTTTTGTTCCTTCTGAATTTTTCTTTTTAAATATTGGTACTATTTTTCAACTAATTCTTGGGTCATTGATTCCACAACCTTTAGTGTTCTGCCATGTTCTATCAGAAATTTGCACTTTCTCCCATATTTGCTATAGATCTTTTCAAGTCTTTCCTTTTCAGTAGCAGTTTTCAGCTTGGCTTTCTCAAATTCCATCTCCTTTTCAGCATCTTTGGTTTTATTGTAGAGATCACCGAGTTGCTCAAAATTATAATTATTCAAATATGTTTCAGAGTAGCTGTGCATTCTCAGATACTCTTTAAATCTTTCCATTTCTTTTTCTTGCTTTGATCCCTTTTATTTATCGTTGAATGGTTTAGTTTGCAGCAACTCTTTCAATTTTTCATTCCTTTTCATTTTGTTATAGAGTGCTTCAACTGCATCCTTTTCTAAGCAATCAATCATCCTGAGTGTCATCCCTCTCTCAAACAGATAACCACATTTTCCACCAAATTTTTCTTTCAAAGCTTCAAGCTTTTCAGCCTCTTCATATTCTTTAACAAATTTTTCTTTTTTCTCTTCCCTTTTTTCTTCATAGGCTTCTCTCAACTTGTCAACCTTGAAGTGAGATAAATCTTTATCAGAATAACCATGTGTTCTTAAATAATCTATGTATTTTTTAGAATCCCTGTTCTTCTGCTGTATTAACCTCTCAATTGTATCTCTTTCTTTGTTCAATATTTTCTCCAGTTCATCATCATTCAAATCAGCTAAGCTCTCAAAGCTTATGCCATGGCTTCTCAATTTCTCAAACAAAGGATTTTTGCTTTTAGAATCCAAAAGGCTTTGCTCAATGTTTGTCCTTTGTTCACCAATAACTGTAACTTGTGGGGACATAAAACAATAGCAGTTTCAGCATCCTTTCCCTGATCATCATCGTGGTTATAATCAGTTTCATCAGAATCATCCTCCTCCTCAGTTGTTTCATTAACATCATCTATTTTTGGTTCATCAGGAGTTGGATTTTCAAGGATTGGCACATTTGGCACTCCTTGCACATGTTCATTTGGCTTTAAAGTTTGCAAAGGAATTGCCCTTATGGTACTTGCTTCATCATCAGGGGTTTCTACAAAATATTTGTTCTGATCATCCCATTTCCCTTTCTTGGAAGACTCAGCTCTTTCAGCTAGTTTAAATGAGTCTGGTATATCCCTTTTTCTAAGCATTTCTTTCTATATTTAGGATCATCCACACACTCCCATTCTCTGGGTTTTGTCTGATATCTTCTTCAATTTGTTGAGCCCATTTCTTTGCAGCCATTGAGGCAATAGTTTCACCAATTTCTTCTTCCACATTTATGTCCATATTCACATTGGTTGGTTCAGCAGCTTTAGTTGATTCTTTTTCAGGTTGTCATTGAGTTTGAAACTTGCTTACCACCATGGCCAACGAGTTTTTCACTTCCTCAACTCTTTTCAGTTTGATCAATGCTTCAATAACATCTTGATCATCAGCCTCTTCTTCATTTATCATTTTGGCAACATTGGCTTGATTGATCAAAGCTTCCTGCTCTGCTATCTCCTGAGGAGTCAAGGTTTGGGCCAGTATTTCTCTGTCTTATCTCTCTCATAATGTTTTCAAATTGGCTTCTTGCAGCAGCAGCAGCTTCTTCATCTTCTTTAAACAAAATTTCTTTCACAGGATTTGCCTTAACAGGCTCTTCTTCAAGGACTTTTGCCTTACCTTTCTCCAATCCCCTTTGTTCTTCTTCTTCAACATCAGATTGTTCAAAATCATCAATTTCCTTTCAAAGTGTTTCCAACTCTGGATCATACTCTACCCACTTGGAGCTCTCAGATTGTTCAGTTTCAGTAATAGGCTCCTCAGTAGCAGTATTCCCTTCATTGATTACATCAGTTTGAGTTTCTGTTAGAACATTAGTGACCACATCAGTGGTAGCCACATTTTCTTCATCATTTGTCTTTTCAATCCCATGATCTGTCTCCTCTTCATTATCCTCCTCCTCACTCCAAACAACATTCATTATTTCATCATTCACATCATAATTTTCTTCTCCTACATCAGATTTATCACCTTCATACTCATCATCCTCCATCCTTCTTTCTTCACTCTCCTCCTCATCATCATAAGCATTCATAAAACTTGTCAACCCATCAACATTCACTCCTGCAACCTCCATCACTACATTATCCATATTGACAATAACATCAATTGGCTCAATTATATTCTCCCCCTGTTTTGGGGCAACTGAGGTCTTCTCAACCTCCTGCTCTAGGGTTTGAATTTTCACCATTTCCCATGCCAACTGATCTAGTAGCATCACATTCTCTTTTGTTACTTCTTCATTTCTTTCCTTTAACTTTGCATTTACCAACATCAGATCCAAGTATCTTTGAGACTGATAGGTTCCAGTAGGAGAGGTTATCAGGTTCAGATTGGTCTTGGGTAGTGGTTTGAGTGATTATTGGGTTGAAGGTCAATGTGTGTGGTGTAGATGATTTAGATGGGGTTGAGGTTCGTTGTGTGGTTTGAGGTATGGTTTGGGTATGGATAGGTGTAGGCTGGGTTGTTGGAATTGTTTGGGGTGCTGATTGGGTATGGGGTGGGCTAGGGATGAAAGTATCTGTATGTATTGAGCTGATGGTTGGTGGTGTTTGTGGTGGTGGGGATATTTGAGTTGATGATTTAGGCTGGCTTTGGGTTAAGGTTTGGGTTGGGAATTGAATTGTTTGATCTTGTGGATGTGGTGACATATGTGGTGATTGGTTTAGGATGGGTAGTGGTGAATGTGGTGGTGCTGGTATAGGTTGGTTCTCCCCCTCATCAAATACATCAACCATCATGGCTCCTCCATCCCCTCCGTCATCTCCATCATCATCATCATCATCATCATCATCATCATCTTCAACTTCCAACTTAGCAACCTCCTCTTCCTCCTCTGAGCTCAGCTCAGGAACTGGCATAATATCCAAGTCATGGTTCAATAACCATGGCAAAATCTCAAACGGAATGTTTGGATCAAATCAATTGGCACTCCCTGTATTTACAATTCTTTTGTACGTGTTGGGGTTCTGCAGAACATGAGTAATGCCAATAGTGGGTAAATCACGCAACTCCCTATTGAAAATTATCTGTAGAAATCTGGGATATTGCAGAAATCTATCCTTCTCAGCCTTCTTCAGATTTCCTACCATTCCTTCGAAAATCATCTTTGAAAAGTTGAATGGTAGATCATAAATGATAGCAACAGTTGCGTTTGCTAAGTCACGACTCGTCAGAGTCCATGATCACTTCCTCGGAGCAAATCCTAGAATCTCATGATGGATCAGAAATCTGTATATCATAAGGAACATGCCCTTTTGAAATTGCCCATCGTGTACTGTCCCCTGGTATCCCATCGTTTGTTCAAAAATTTTCAGTAGGTGACCAGTATTGAAGTTGATCGGATTGTGGTCGTCATCGTGTAATTGCAAGCATCTTCTGATCAATCGTTCTGTTATCCGAATTTCTTGTCTTGCCATTGTGGCTTCAATCCTTCGACATTAACATCATCATACAGTGTTGTTGAGTGCCTGAAATCCAGTGAATGATTTCTATAAATGATTGGGCACTCGGTGAAGGCAAAACGAACATTTGATCTTGACAACCACGTGATCATCATAGCCACCTCCTCATTTTCAGGAGTGACTTATAACATGCCACACATATTATGCTTCTGCTCAAAGGGATACTTCTGTTAATTATTATCTGCCATATCTGAAAAACACAATCAAACATATTCAAAGGGAAATTAGTCATAAAGTTCATTACTTTAACCAATTTCAAATTATAAAATTGAAGAAGAAAGAGAGAAAAATCATCAACAACCTGTTCTTCGACAAGTTTATAACCTAAACACAAAAACAGAGTGTTAGCATATAAATACATAATCAAAGCCCATTAATGTCTAATCGTTATCGGAAAACATATTATTATTGCTTACCGAGTCGGAATTAGAGGGCTGGTTAAAGTTAGGGTTTGGATTAAAACGAATGCGATAAGTCGGTCAGGCTTTTAGAGTATGCAGTGGAAGGAGAGAGAGAGAGAGAGGGAAAAATAATGTTGAAAAATATCTCTAACTCCCTCTTATATACCTTTTGAAACTGGGTTTTAAATGCATCTGTCATGTACTGAGTTATTAGCTATCAAACATAATAATTTTGTCTATTAGAAACTGTAGCACTCAAAAACCTTACCCGATAAAAATCAAAGTGTCAAACCTTGCTCGGAATTTTTCATTAAGAAGTGGACAAAGTTTGCTCGGTACTTTCCACTTACAATCCTTGCTTGGTCAAGTTAAGTAATTTAATATCAAGTGATAATGAAGAAAGCTTACCCGAAATACCAGATTTCTTGAGAACTCAATCACAAGATAGATAATCAAGTATAAAGCTATCAAATAAGCAATCTTGCTAGGAATCAATTAAGATACCCATATGCATTTCTCAATTCTAAATTAAAAAGCTTAATCTAGCATAAACCCTATCAGAATAAGAAACACATTCAATCAAGCATACTTTGATGTAAAGTGTGCCCGAGCAATCTTCTTCATAAGAGTACAAAGTGTGCCCGAACATCCTCCTATGCAAAGTATACCCGAACAACCTTTCTAGAGTACAAGGTCTGCCCGTAAAAAGAGATCTAGCAGACAATGTACACGGAAAGTCAAAGTTTTGAAATTACCAAGTATATTGAGGGAACAAAAGTGTGCTCGGAATATAAAGTGTGCCCGAAAAACAAAGTCTGCCCGGAAACACTTGTAATTTCAAAGAAATCATAATCACAACAAACAAATAGCATGCCCGGAATGAAATTAAACATAAGACTACCTAAGTGTGCTATAGTCTAAAATTTCCAAAGCGTGCCCGGAAATCCTAAGTTAGCACTAAGCTTGCTAGGATAAGCATACACAAATCAGGCGTGCCGGGAAAGTTAAGTTCTTAGTAGATTACTGAACTTTACCTGAAAAAGTTAACATATTTCAAGCCTGCCTGAAAATAAGAACCTTAGTCCAAAGTAACTAAACTTACTCAGAAAGGTTATTAAAACATCAAACCTTATCCGAAAATACATATTCAACTGTTTTGTGCCCGGAAGGTTTGAAAACATCAAACCTTGCCCGAAAATACATATTCAACCCTTTTGAGGCAAAATGCAACTCTTTTTGACTTAAAACCACTTGTCATGACATTTGTAAATTATATTTCATTAGTACTTATAGTTTAAGATCAAATGGTGCATTTAGAGATCAAATTTCAGTCATGTATCTCTTCAAAACATTTTCTTTCTTTAACTGAAAGATCTAAAGAATGGGATCATATTGACTACGTAGCTTTCTCAATACTTCATTCTCAGCATTATTATGACAACATAGACTGGTCGACAGCAGGTTTGGACTTAACATGAATTTCATCTCTTTGGTAATATGATTTAAGTTCGTTTAATATGCATGATTCTTAATGGATAACACATGATGTTTTATGATGTTCCTTATCTATTCTCAAAGCTTATTTGGCTTTCTCCATAACACCCTAATTTGACTTTGACCCCCAGGATTTGGTCAAAACTTTTAATGACAGAATAATTTTTGAAAATTTTGAGAATTTTTCTTTTCAAAGTTACAAATATATGTGAGGTTGAACGTTGGAGTTACATGTCATGCAATTCGGACTTACAGGCCTTTAATTCAGGATGTTTAAAGGACTTATATGATTGCCTCCACCCCTATTGTCCTTTATGTTTGTACCAAATTTCACTAACTGTCCTTTATCTTTAAAATTGATATATTTTATCCTTTACGATTAAAATTCTAACAACGCTTGTCCTTTTTCCCTAACCAAATTAGTTTTTATAGTTAAGTCAGATCATGTGCTTTACACATGAGGGCTTATTGGTCTTTTTACCTATTTATTTAGAAAAAATTTAAAAAATAATAATTAAAACTAACAATATACTCTATCTCTCTCTCTCTCTCTGGCATCCGAAACGTTCTTCAAACTGAGCAAAATAGCCATCGCCACCAACCTACACCATCACCATCGGTCTGTCAGAAATTGACGTTTTATGGTGTCAATTATTAGTTCCGTAGTCGAAATCTTCTATTACATTAGACTCTTTCTCCTCAACACCGCTTCCACTTATCTCGACCGCTAGAGCCAAGGGGGGGGGGGATCTTGTGATGCGGCCGCCTCTGTTGATTACCTTCATCTCATTTAGTTTAAAGACCCCATTTCCTATGAAGAATTGATATATATGTTTTCAGATAAACGGGTCACGGATCTCAGACACCCATTTTCCCCACTTCCTCAACCGAACTCCAGTCAATTTCTTCTCGCCGATGTGATCGGACTACTCCTTATGTCCAATCGGTTCACATTTTGCAGGTGAGTTGTTGGGTGGATATGGTGTTTATTACGTGATGGTCCGTCATAGTTATGGTTGATGACTAGTACCTAAGTTTTGATGAGATGATAATAATACAAAGATGAAGGTTGGTGGTTAGGTTTGGTGAGCTAATAAAAATCCAGAGATGAAGCTTCGTTGTTCGAATATAATTTAGATCTTAGGTTTTGTGTTTTGATTTAGGAATTAGGGTTTTAATGTGAATACATAGAATGACTAATGTGCCCTCATGTGAAAGGCACATGATGTGATTTAACGATAAAAACTAAGTGGGTTATGGTCAAAGGAAAAATGTTGTTAGATTTTTAAATGTAAAGAATAAAACATATCAATTTTAAAGATAAAGGACAGTCAGTAAAATTTAGTATAAACATAAAGGACAATTTCTGTAATTATGTCTTTTCTTTCAAAATGTTTTGTGAACATCAATCAACTTTTGGTTGATAAAATATTTTAAAAATTATGCTGTTCACAGTTGTTCTGTGCCATTCTTTTAAATCAGACATTTCATTTTGGTGACCAAATACCAACAGGCTTATGTATGACTGGATAATCACTTTTATGCCTATCATTTGGAAAGATATATATAGGAACATGCATAGACATCAATGTAACCCCACATATGATATAGTAGTTTCTTTATGTTTATATCACCTTAGATTTTATAAATCATGGGAAAACAACCACACATGTTAATGACTGTACTAAGTGCCCTTTTGGCCTATTAAATCCATATGATTGGCTAAGTAGTTAATGTACTATCATTTCCCATCAGTAAACAGTTTTAAGTTCAAACACCCCAATATCTCTTATTTGACTGGTAAATGGCTATCTTGTTTGACCACAAGTGGTTAACAGGACCAAACATACATGTGAACATATGTCCTTTCAAAGTCAGAGTTATTGACTTGATTTTAAGTGAATGAACAGAAAACAAGTTTAAATTGCCCCAAATGCTTTTAGTTTTCTGGTTAATGATTATCCTCTAAATCTATACAGATTATAGGACCAAACATATATGTGTGTATGTCCTTCCAACTGGGCAAATGACATAATTTTCAGCAAAGATAACTACTTGAGACTTTTCATTAAAATTCCTTCTTTTAGGCTTCTATAAAGCTTGAACTGAATAGTATTATCATATCTCATCACCATTAACAACTTGCTCATGTTTGATCAAAATTCTTGTGATTATGCAAAATTCATTGGAAAATTCATTTTATCATTTAATTTTGACATAAAATTTAATTTTGACATAAACAGTAGTAACATATTCAATTCTTAATCATAATAAACATCATCAAGACAAGTAGACAGGACTAATATTCAAGGTCTATCCTATCCTAATAACATCATATGATCAGATAAAACACACAATCGAACAACAAATCATGATATTAGATAAGCATTTAATCAGTTTAGACAATCCAAACTACTTATCATAGCATCAAAACAGTTAACTAACAAGAAATTATTAGCATCAATGACACCTAAGTTGCACAGATAATCATTTAATCACATATCAGTTAACATAAAGCAAGTAACATATGCAACCATATTCAATTAACATTTACTGTGTGTGACCTCAAACCAAGTAATCAATTAGTACATAAAGGCACACACTAAGCACATATCCTCAGTCAGACCTCATCTGAGTTGATCATCCCCAGGGCTTTCAAAAGAAAGTTGAACCTGGTTCTGTCAAGTGGGTTGGTGAATAGGCAGCCAAGTTGTCCCTTGTATCAACTCTTTTCATTTCAATTATACCTTTTTCACTGCAATCTCTTATTAAGTGATGTCTGATTTCAATATGCTTAGTCTTAGAATGTTGCACTGGATTCTTAACATTAAAATATGCAGCAATATTATCAATAAGAATAGGAGTGTTCAGAAAATTCAAACCATAGTCCAGCATTTGGTTCTGAATCTGGAGAACTTGGGCACAACAAGCATATGCGGCAATGTATTCAGCTTCTGCAGTAGATATGGACACAGTGGTCTGCTTCTTGCATTGCCATGACACCAGCCTGTCTCCCAAAAATTGACATCCACCTGAGGTTGACTTCCTGCTCATGTTGCAACCATCATAGTCACTGTCTGTGTAGGAAATTAGGTCAAAAGATTGGTTCTTTGGATACCAAATCCCTAAGTCTGGTCTTCCCTTCAAATATCTAAAAATTCTTTTACAGCATTCATGTGGGAGACCTTTGGACTTGATTGGAATCTTGCACAAACACAAACAGCATACATAATGTCAGGTCTTGTAGCAGTTAGGTACATCAGGGTTCCAATTTTGGCTCTATATTCATGCTCATCCACAGGCTCCCCCTTTTCATCAGCAATCATCTTTTCATTTTTGTCCATTGGAGTTGAAGCAGTTTTGAAGTCATGACATATGAACTTATTCAAAATTTCTTGCACATATTTAGTTTGTTGAACTTGCAGTCCAAGAAAGAAGTTCATTTCTCCCATAGAGCTCATGCTGTATTTTGATTTCATTACCCCTTCAAACTCCATACACATTTGTTCATTTGTTGAACTAAAGATGATATCATCCACATAGACTTGTAACAGCAGCAAGTCTGATCCCTTTCTTTTGTGGAAGAGAGTCTCGTCAATGGCTCCCCTTTGGAAACCATTTTCAAGAAGATGATTTGACAGCTCATCATACCATGCTCTAGGAGCCTGATGTAATCCATATAGGGCTTTATTTAGCTTATACACCCTGTTTGGATACATTGGATCCTCAAAACCTGGAGGTTGAGCAACACACACCTCTTCATCAATCTTTCCATCTAGGAATGAAAACTTGACATCAAGCTGGAACTCCCTAATGTTCTTTGAGGCGGCATAGGCAAGAAAAATCTTGATAGCCTCAAGTCTTGCAACTGGTGCAAAGACTTCCTCGAAGTCTATTCCTTCCTCTTGAAGGCATCACAGTGCCACAAGCCTAGCTTTATTCTTAATCACCAAACCCCTCTCATCCCTTTTGTTTCTGAAAACCCATTTTGTGCCAATTGCTGACCTATTTCTTGGCCTATCAACTAGATCCCAAACATGTAGATCTCTGAACTGTGCCAATTCCTCCTGCATTGCCTCCACCCAACTGTTGTCTTTTAGAGCTTGAACAATATTCTTTGATTCTAGTTGGGAGAGAAAGCAGGAGTATAAACAGATGTTTGCAATTTCGGAGTGGCTTCTAGTAACTCTTTCATTTATATCTCCAATGGTGTTTTCAGAAGGATGATTCTTTTCAACATACGGAGTTTGAACAATCATTTTATTAGACATATTTATGTCAAGATTTGATTCATTGAGTCCAGGTTCCCCAATGATCAATTCTGTTTCAGCATCATGAAACTCTGGTGCTTCTTCAGTGTGCTGTCTTGAAGTGGATGCACCATTGTTTCCTATATTCAACCTCTCAAATAGGTCTTGAAATCTTGCTGTTGTTACAACATCTTCTTCAATTGTTTGGTTGCTTGGGTTTCCTTCATCCTGAACTTGATCAGTATTCACTTCTTGATTGTCTTTATTGACATCTGCATGATCTTGTCCTGGACTGTGATTGTTCACTTGGTCATTGTCTTGAACTTGTTCAACAATATCACTTGAGGGACCCTTTGTAAATGTATACTCCCTTTCTTATCTAGCAACCTTCTTCCACGACTTTTCTAAATCCAAAGTCTTCTTCTCTTTCTCTTCAATTACACTTGTCTTGTAAAATGAATCATTAGTCTTCAAGATAAATCTTGAAGGGCCTTATCAATTTCTCACGATCAAACAGCCATGCTGCACCATCAACTGTGTTGAACTGATTTTCATTATAGACAATATCAGATATTCAATTACACTCATATGATCTTTCACATATACCATGTATACTTTTGAGTGTGTAGAGTAACCAACAAAGAAGAAATCCAAGGACTGTGTTTGAAACTTGTTCAAGTAATCTCTGGTGTTGAGAAGAAAACATTTACATACAAAAGGCTTGAAAAACTTGATGTAAGACTTTCTATTAAAGAAAATTTCATATGGTGTCTTTTCAAGCCTTTTGTTGACAAGTACCCTGTTCTGAACATTGCAGGCAGTATTAATGGCTTCAGCCCAAAATGTAATTGGTAGGTTTGCATCTGCTAGCATTGTTCTTGCAGCTTCAATAAGTATCCTGTTTCTTCTTTCTGCAACACCATTCTGTTCAGGAGTTCTAGGAGCTGAGAATTACTGAAATATTCCCTTTTCTGTAAAGAATTCTTCATGACTCCATTTTTGAACTCTGTACCATTATCACTTCTTATTGTTTTAACTTTCTTATTCAGTTTGTTCTCAATCATTGTCAAACATCCATTAATCAGCTCAGCAGTCTCATCCTTTGTACTTAAGAAATACACCCAAGTATATCTTGAGTAATCAACAATGATCACCAGACAATATCTTTTCTTCCCTATACTTGGCACACTCACAGGACCAAAAAGATGCATGTGAAGTAATTCAAGTGTTTCATCAGTTGAGTTGATGAGCTTTGTCTTATGAGATGATTTGTGCTGCTTGCCTTTCTGGAATGAAGTACAATGATCTTCCAATTTGAAATCTCTTGTAGGTAAGCCAATGACATGCTCACCTTTGACAAGTCTGTTCATATTCTTCAGATTCACATGACATAGTTTCCTGTGCCACAGTTTTGACTCATTTTTAGTGGCTTTGGAAACAAAACATGTACCACCCCTTGAACCCTTCTTTCATGTTAAGCTAATATAGGTTTTCATTTCTTGGGGCCATCATCATAATCATTTCAGGTGGGATTTCAAATTCAGGTTTTAAGATGAAAAAGTGTGAGTCATCAAAACCAACTTTGTAACCCTTATCACACATTTGTGATATGCTTAACAGATTATATTGGATATGCTTAACAGATTATGCTTAACAGAAACTTTTCAATTTGTCAAAATTCCTTTTCCAACAATCTTTCCACCATTCTCATCACTTCCAAAGCCCACAAGACCTTCAAACTTTTCTTCATAGTTGAAAAGTGACCTCCTGTCACATGTCATGTGCCTAGAACATCCACTATCCATGTACTGTATATCATTAAGTGGAGTGGACTATTCCTGAGATGATGATCCAACTTGTTTCTTAATCAATGGCATAAATGCCACATTCACCCTCTTGATATCATCAGCAATGTCTTCTTCATGATTTCTCCAATCAAAATTACCCTCATGTTGTGTGGTTACTGCCACATTCCCTTATTTTCTGGGTTGATTTTGATTAGTTGGGACTGTGTTGTTTGGAATAGTTTGAAGGTTTTGATTGTTGTTTCTTTGAAATTTTTGATTCTGAGGCACAACTTGATGATTATTGTTCATATGAGGCAGTTGAAAGTTGTTGAAGTTGGAATTATAGTTATTGAAGTTGTTGTGGTTGGGATTGTTGATTCACTGTTGATTCTGCTGATATTGATGCTGCTGATTTCTTGACTGGTTTTGATATTGATTCATCTGGAAGTTTCTTGGCATGTTACATTCACTGGCAAAATGACCAGGCTGTTGGCAGTTATAGCAAATGGCTTTTGACTTATCAAAACCAATTCTTTCATTAGGCCCTGATAGGAGTGATCTACAGTCCTGTTGTATAGCTTTTTGCTTCTAAGAGCCAACATGGCTGCTTGCCATTTCAAATCCATGTCTTCCAAATCATCAGCATCTATCTGTGCAAGGTCATCCTGGATGATACTAGTATGAATCAGATTTTTTGCTACAAAAGCATTGTATGATTCTGTAAACATGGAGAGCAAATCATGTGTTTCACTTCCTTGGCCACTTCCTCCACCAGTGTAAGGTACATGTCCACTAGTCATTGAGGCAGAATCAGTATCATCCATCAGTTGGACATTGAACCTTTGTTGGTTTCCAAAATGACTTGTACTACCACCAACAAAAGATTTAGGTGTATCCACACCATGCTCAACTGGTTCTTTAATGATAGGAATCTGTTGTTGTTTTTTGGTTGACAAGTTGCCCATTGGGGCAATGAGAGCATTAGTGACCTGGAAACATGGCTTCTCTTCTTTGATCATTTCATTCTCAATCATTTCATTTTCAGCAGCCTGAAGGAAGCACACTACATCATCCGCTTTCAAATCATTGAAATTGGGCTTTTGGAGGATGAATTTGCAGGCAGTGTACCATTCCTTAGGCATTGAGTTAAGCAACTTGGTGTTCAAGTCAAAATCAGTCATGACATAGTCAGTTGTTCTTAGCTCATTCACAATTGCTAAGAATCTTTCCAGAATTGACTTCAATCTCTCTCCATCCTTGTATTTAAATCTCTCTAACTGTTGCTTGAGCCTCTACTTTTTGAAGTTCTTCAATTCAGTGTTTCCCTCAAACATTTCAAGCATTGCATCATACATAGCCTTAGTTGTAGTGTGATGAGCAACCTTGGTTAATATTTCCCATGACAGACCTAGCTTTATTATGGCTAAGGCCCTGTCATCCACTTTTCTCATTCTATCTCTTACAGCAGCGGTTGCAATAGCACCTTCAGTAGTGTCTTGTGGACCATTCTTGATTGAGTTCCACATATCCACATCATTATAGCAAACAGCTCCTTCAAATAAGACCTTCCATTTTGTGAAGTTTTCCTGTCTATATAGTCTAGGAATCTTATTAGTAGACACCTCTTGTTCTTCGTAACTAGACATTTTGAAAAATCAAAATCAGTTAATCAGTGAAAAAAAGTTTGAAAATTATCAGATCTGAGAACCGGATCTGCAGATCTGATGTGTCTAGTTCGATTAGAGCAAGATTAAGTAATAAATATTTAAACTTTAATTGAAATAAGGAATAGAAAAAACCAGAAAGTTCTAGATCCGGACTGAAATGAAGAACAGAGCAGCTGACGTCACTCTTTAATGGAACAGTGTTCTGTTTACTTCATTTTTCTTCAAATCTTCAATTAGCAACAATTTCTTACTAAAATAGCAGTGACCTGCTCTGATACCACTTGTCAGGTCCCCGATTGTTGGTTGATCGTTAAAAATTAAGTCATAACTCACACAATAATGTGTTGAATATAGAGTTAATGACAGGTTGCTATTGTTAGAAATAAAACCGTTTGTTAAAGGCGGAATCAATAACAAACAGTGGAATAGCTGAATGATCAATCAAAGGTAACTAACACACCATATTCACTCAAAAGATTTCCATTTATATAACATAAATCGTATAAACGATAATTTATCTAGGGTTTCTTGATGGGAAAGTTATGTCCGTACGATTCTAAGAACAGCTGACACTCACAAATATTCTTTCTTAATTCGTATTCAGCCGCTCTCCTAGAGGTGTGCCCTAAATAGTCCTTTTATAGGCCTGACATTTCTGGACAGCAGTCATTCCTTCTAGAAACTCTAAATATAACGTACATATTCAAAATTATCCTAAGTGTAAAACAAGTCTTCCGGGTAGGCTTTGTAGAAGTAACCTTCTCCGAGTAGACTTTGTACTCTGCCTTCGTTGTTAGACTTGGTAACCTTGAAGTGTGCCCGGGAATATTTTTCCAGGTATGATTTACTTGGAGTATTTTCCAAAGGAAAATACTCACCAAGTAGACTTCAATCTTCTTGATTATATTAGACTTTGCCCGACATAAACTTACTAGCAACCTTGTTCTTCAATGGTCCCATCAACTCCTTGCTTGGAATTAGCTTATTAGCAAAGTGTGCTTTGGAGCACTGTACCCTGCTTGAGTTGAACCATGCCTGATGTTACTTGAGATATTTCATTACACATCAAGCTTACCCGGACCACTATATTATTAAAGAATACCTTGCCCGATCTTCCAATCACTTGGTTTCATGAGATTGGTTAGCCAAGAGTTTACTCTGAAGTAAATCTTACTCGGCTATGAAGAACAAACCTGCTTGATATAGAGAACCTTGCCCGGGTATACACTAACTAGGGAACCCTTCCCGGATATCTTCTAAAGAAGACTTCAAGAAGATAACCTTGCCCGATAGGCAAAATATCATGCCCAACTAAGTAAAACCTTGTTCAGATGTCTCAGGTGTGCCCGGTTCCATATTTACAATATCTGAGGAGGTTGAGAAGATTACAAAAGTACACGTATCTCTTTCTCACAGCTACTTCCTAATTTCGGGACGAATTTTCCAAAACTAGGGAATACTATGACATTCTTCATTTTCGATTCACATTTGTACTCGTTTTTATATCGTAAATGTAAAACCCCAACCTGAATGGAGTGACGTGTCACAATGTACAGAGGTATACAGAGACAAAAGACATAATTCCATTACTTCATTATAAGGTATATACTACTAATAGTTCAGATACTAAGTCAAAAATACATATTATTCAGATAACATAAGCTTAGCATACATCTTCCAATTATTCCTAAGCTTTAGGCTTCTCTCTTGATCCCACCCAAAGTATCTTGTGAAACATAAGTGTAATATATATATATATATATATATATATAGTTATAGAATGAGCCGAATATCCAGTACGGAATATTAAGGCTCAAAAGCAAGTAATAATTAATGGAATACAATATAGCAACATATTATAACATATAACTGATTAAAATCATATAACTGAAGTAACTGAACAGAAACATATTATAAGGATGTACCCATAACCATAACTAAGTCTAATAATATGTGACGACATACAGGGGGGGCACTCCTATATGTCAATCACCCGAAATGGCGTAAGATGGCATACCCACAACCATTTCCTGATATGAAAACTGAAACTGAACTTGGATATATCCATACGCCTATTAATTGTTATGTACCACACATGTACTTAAGAGAGGCCGTAAACTGATCTCTCCGTCACAGAAGGAGCACATAAGATCGATGTCACAATGTTATGCCCGTGGGATACTCCACGAGGAAGCGAGTGCTCAGCGTAACAGATTAAAAATAATCTGAGTTATACAATAACAATTCATATCTTATCAAATCATAAAACATGCGATAATGAGTACAATTTAATAATAAATATATCGCATGCTAACAAGTCAAATAAAACAAATCATAATCTGAACATGAATCGAACGGACTGCCAAACGAATCGAGGTGTCAAAGACGTTAGGAGTTTCAAATGTATATAATATCAACGGGGTTTATAACAATCGAATATGGTAACAATTGGGAGGGGGTTAGGATCCGTACCTTGCTTGTTGATTAGTTGTCTTAAACAGATAAGTAATATAAGTGACGCTCTTTTAATCAACCTACATCCTATAAATATAGCTCATAAGGTCGTGTGCGGTTTATATTTGGTCAAAGTAAAATTTTATCTTATGTATATATATGAAAACATTAGTGGGTTTGTCTAAGTGCTAATTTAAAATAGAGTCATTTGATTAAGAAAAATAAGTATTATTTAACGAGGTCCATATATGTTATTTAGATATTGTACCAAATATTATATATTTGTAAAACAAATAATTATGGATGAATATATAAAAAAATAAGGTATAAAAAGGAGTGGGGTTTGAAGTCATGACCTTGTGTATAAAACTACAATGTACTTAACCAACAATCCAGTAGGACACTTATTGATCTTCACATAAACAATTTATTAATTAGCAAACTAAACTTTTAATTATTTACAAGAAAACAATTGTAAAAAAGATTCAAACTCTTGACCCTTCTTTTCTAACCACACTGACATACCCAATCAACCAAGGGTCTGTTGATGTTTATATTTTCATAAACAGTTATCTATATATTCAACTGGGCTGATAATGATTAAAAACAAAAAGATGCAATAAGCGGGTTTCGAACATAGGACCTGCAGTTTAGAAGTTTGAAGTCTTAACATGTTGCACAATTTAGACCTTTGTTTAGTAACCAACCAGTTAACATTAATAATCATTGTTTTTACTTGTTCATCTTCTCGAAATTAACTCCTCAAGTTTGAAGAACATAATGTAAACTAATGTTTTGAGTTTATGACTTATGAATCACGTTCAAAGCTTAAGTAAATGACTAATATATGCTTAGGTTCGGGTTACCTTTGCCGGATTGTGACACGATGGCGGAGGCACTAAACCAATACGGTGGTGGCTGTGGCGTTTTTTATTAACCGATAGCTAGTAATGGTATGTAAGGTTCTGAATACGTTACTAGTAGTGATATCCGATCATACGAGTCGACGTCCGATGGGGATCTATTTTTTTACGTTGGTTGCCGGAAGAACGAGGGAGGTGGCAGAGTGGTTTATGGGTGTGGCTTTTGGTGTCACTAAAGGTTTTTCGCCAAGACTGAACGAATGCAAGACAAAATTTTGATAACAAGTGACTAACTGAAGAAGGTGTGATGGTTTCCAAATTATAATGCAAGTATGAAGTCTCTAGTTGGAACAAATACTAAAATATCTTGCGACAAATACACAGTGTAAAAGGCAGGGTCACCATCCTGATTGCTTGTGATAAGTAACATTAGAAATGATGGAGGTGCAGGTGAGTGCTCCCTTAAGAAAATAAAGGTTTTAAGTAAGTTTGTCTTTGTTGAAAACACGAGAGAGCATAAATCAATTGGGTCGGTCATATCGACTAAAAGCGGGATCTAGTTATATGATATATGTATACGTATAGTTGGCTTGATAATGTTAACGAAGTGTTGAGTGAGTAATCGGGTAGTGTAACGGCAAGGGAGAAAATAGTTTAAAAATACTAAAATTAACGAAGTGTTGAGTGAGTAATTCAAATATGCAGAATGAACAAACTCTCCAGTTTCCCATGTAGCTTCACACTCGGAGTGGTTCTTCCATAGAACCTTAACAAAGGGAATTACTTTTCTACGCATAACTCTTTCTTGTCGATCCAGAATTGCTTCAGGTTCCTCCTCATACGAGAGATCTTCATGGATCTTATGTAATGGATAACTAATGATGTGAAGCGGATGGTAATTATATCCTCTAACAAGGACACATGAAACACGTTATGCACATGTGAAAGTTGTGGCAGCAATGCCAAACGATATGAAAATTCTCCAATTCTCTCGAGAATCTCAAATAACCCGATATAACGAGGGCTAAGTTTTCCCTTCATATCGAATCTAAGAACACCACGACAAGGTGACACTTTTAGAAACACATGTTCGCCAACTTGAAATTCGAGTGCCTGCCGGTGCTGATCTGCATAACTCTTTTTGTCGACTTTGAGCTTCTTTCAGCTTTTCTCGAGCAACAGTGACCTTTTTGTTTTTAATTTGGACTAACTCGGGTCCTTTAATGAGCTTTTCTCCTACTTCTTCCTAACATGTTGGTGCTCGACACTTTTGACCATATAAGAGCTCGAACGGAGCCTGCCAATACTTGCTTGCCAACTATTGTCGTAAGCAAACTCAACAAGGCATAAATATTCATCCCAGTTACTTGTTCATTCAAGTGCACATGCACGAAGCATATCTTCTAAAGTCTAGATTGTACGTTCTGACTGACCATCTGTCTGTGGATGGAAAGCGGTACTAAATTTCAAACGTGTGTCCCAGGCTGCTTGGAAGCCTTTCCCAAAACGTGAAGTGAATCGTGGATCTCTATCTAAAACGATTGAAGATGGAGTAGCATGTAATCGAATAATTTCTTGAAGGAATACTTCGCATAAATTACTCACCGAAAATCCTTCTTGAATTGGTAGGAAGTGTGCCGATTTAGATAGCTTGTCAACAACTACCCATATTGTATCATTCTTCTTAAAGGTCTTTGGCAAACCCGTAACAAAATCCATCAAAATCTCATCCCACTTCCATACAGGAATTTCCAACAGCCGCAATAAACCACTGACACGCTGGTGCTCAATATTTACTTGTTGACAAGTGAGACATCTACTTACGTATCTGGCAACGTCTTCTTTCATGCCACTCCACCAAAAGTTTTGACGTATGTCTCGATACATCTTTGTAGATCCTGGGTGAATACGGAATGGTGAGTTATGTGCCTCCGCTAGTAAAAACACAAAGAGCGGAATCATCTGGCATACACAATCTTTTGCCACACCAAATCGCACCATGCTCATCCATTCGGAATTCCGACTATTTGCCTACCTCGAGGTTTTGCACTATCGCCCATAATTCGGCATCATCCCTCTGTGCATCTTTAATCTGAGAGATTAGATCAGGCTTGATTTTCATTCTAGCCAGTTAATCGTTAGAATCACCAACCTGAATACCGACACCCAATCTATCCATATCTTAGATTATACGAGGGTGGATTTGAAGACAAGATACGGTACCAAAACTCTTTCTACTCAATGCGTCGGCTACTATAGCTTTTCCCGAATGGTACTGGATATTTGCGTCATAGTCTTTCAATAGTTCTAACCACATTTTTTGCCTCATATTTAGTTCTTTTTGCCTAAATATATACTTGAGGCTTTCGTGGTCAGTGAATATGTCGCAAGTCTCACCATAGATATACTGACACCAAAGTTTCAGCGCGAAGACTACAGTGGCTAACTCCAAGTCATGCGTCGGATAAATAACTTCATATGGCTTTAATTGGCGCGATGCATAAGCAATAACTTTACCGTTTTGCATCAACACACAACCAAGGCCTTTCTTTGAAGCGTCACTGTAGATTTTTTAAACCTCCTGATCCAAAAGGAAGAGTGAGTATCGGAGCATATATGAGTCGTTTCTTCACTTCTTCGAAACTCTTTTCTCGCTCGTCGTTCCAAGAATACTTTACTCCGTTCCTCAATATCTGCATAAGGGGTGAGGCAATGACGGAAAATCCTTCCACAAATCTTCGATAATAGCCGTCTAGGCCTAAGAAACTTCGAACTTCCATAGAAGAAGTGGGTCTAGGCCAATTTGTAATTTCCTCAATGTTAGCAGGGTCCATCTTGATTCCTTCTGCAGATACTATATGACCAAGGAATGCAACTTGTTTGAGCCAAATTTGCATTTTGAAAATTTTGCATACAACTTTTTTTGTTGCAACGTCCCAAGCACTTTATATAGATGTTCCTCATGCTCTTCTTTACTTATAGAATATACCAAGATATCGTTAATGAAAACGATAAAGAATTTGTCCAATAACTTGTGAAATACTTGGTTTATCAAGTCCATGAAGACTACAGGGCATTTGTTAGCCCAAAAGGCATAACCAAAAATTCATAATGACCATAGGGAGTCGAAAAGTAGTTTTAGGAACATCCTCATTCTTTATCTTTAGCTGATGATAACCTGACCTCATATCAATTTTCAAGAAGAGTTGAGCACCCTAAAGTTGGTCGAAGAAGTCATCTATACTAGGTAGAGGGTACCGCTTTCTAATGGTAATATTATTCAACCTGACCTCATATCAATTTTCACTGAAGGGTTCCAGATACAATACCTTGAGAATTAGCAGCATTAGAAGCAGAAAGTGTGAACACTCTTCCCCCAATGTTTAGTGGTGCAACTTTTCCTCCAGTAGTCTTCTTTATATCTGGGGACAATCTCTAATCATATGCCTTGTCTGGCCACACCTGAAACATGCTCCCATAGCTCTATGAGAAGTGCCCTCTTGTATCTTGCCACAAATGTTACATGTAGAGCTTGTAGTCTGGTTCGGGCTTCCTATTGATTCAGTGGTTGAGCTCTGATTCGTCTATATATGGTTGAATCTGATTCTGAGCAGGTTTCTGTTTTTTGGATTTAAGTTGCCAAGGATGTGCTTGACTGCCAAGGTTTAGATTCGCTTGAACCCTATGGTCCTTATGTTGTGCAGCGGTAGAGGTTGATTGGACCATAGCCTGCTTGGGTAGTCCATCTCTGTCTCTTTTCTTGTTTTCTCCAGCTCGAGACAGGAATTTTTCCTCTCGAATTCAAAGGTCTTAATGGCGTCACCTACCTCAGTAAGGTCTTTGAACTTCATAAACATGATTGACTTTCGAATGCGATCACAGACTGCCCATTTACATTTTTTCTGCCTGCTGCGCTCCCAATAATACCCGCCAATCTTGAAAATAGAGTCATAAACTCCGAAGCTGGTTCATCATCCCTCTGTCGTATAACAATGTATTCCCTTACGTAGGCTTCTCTGTCAGCTGTAGAGAAATACTTCTCATAAAATAGGGTACACAAGTCAGCCCATTAAAGAGTAGCAGCATAAGTGTTTCCTCCTTTAACTGGCTTATGGCCTTCCCACCAAGTTTGTGTATCATCTTGTAGCTAATCTGACTTTGAAATGATCTTCAGCTCCTCATACTTCAAAGATCTTCTCAATGTGTGCTATCCATTTTCGTGCTTCTAAAGGAGTAGCAACATGACTAAAGGATCTAGGCTTCTACTTTTGGAATCCCTTGAGCCACACATGGATGCCTTAGGTAGTGGCATTCTCATCAATCACAGCTCCAGAATTAGGAGTAGCATTAGCGCGTCCTCCTGAACGAGTTTGTTGAATAAATGCATCCACGGTTTGTGCAACAAGGTTCGGAAGTAGTCCCGCAAAAGCTTGATTAATAGTAGAAACCATGTTTTGATCAACCGGAGTTTCATTCGAAGCCGAAGCATTAGCTGCGCTAGTGGTCTTGCGGGTTTAACGACGAGGAAGCATCTAAAAAGATGTCAAGAGGGTTAGAATATATATAGGAAAGAGAGAAAATAAAGATATCTAATGAGGTTCATAACCTATTTAGATCTAACCTAAATGTCTACCCAATACTCATAGGTTTTAATTAGTAATGCTTAAATTTTCTACAGGAAAAAGCATGTGCTATGATACCATAGTTTTAACACCCCAACCCAGATGGGCTGACGTGTCATAATTCTATTACTTCATTATAAGGTACATACTACTGATGTTCAGATACTAAGTCCAAAATACATATTATTACAATAACATAAGCTTAGCATACAACTTCCAATTATTCCTAAATTTTAGGCTTCTCTCTTGATCCCGCTCAAAGTATCATGTGAACCGGAAGTGTAAAAAATAAAAATAAATAAATAAGTAAAAATAAAAAATTTACGAAATGAGCCGAATGCCCATTACTGAATATTAAGGCTCAAAGGCAAGTAATAATTAATTGAATACAATATAGCAACATATTATAACATATAACTAATTAAAATCATATAACAGAAATAACTGAAATGAAACATATTATACGGATGTACCAATAAGCATAACTGAGTCTGATAATATGTGACACCATAAAGAGGGGCAACTCCTATATGTCAATCACCCGAAATGGCGTAAGCTGGCATACCCACAACCATTTCCTGATACGAAAACTGAAATTGAACTAGGATATATCCATATGCCTCTTAATATCTATGTACCAGACATGTACTTAAGAAACGCCGTCAACTGATCTCTCCGTCACAGAAGGAGCACATAAGATCGATGTCACAATGTTATGCCCGTGGGACACTCCATGAGGAAGCGAGTGCTTAGGGTAACAGATTAAAAATAATCTGAGTTATACAATAACAATTCATATCTTATCAAATCATAAAACATGCGATAATGAGTACAATTTAATAATAAATATATCGCATGCTAACAAGTCAAATAAAACAAATCATAATCTGAACATGAATCGAACGGACTGCCAAACGAATCAAGGTGTCAAAGATGTTAGGAGTTTCAAATGTATATAATATCAACGGGGTTTATAACAATCGAATATGATAACAATTGGGAGGGTGTTAGGATCCGTACCTTGCTTGTTGTTTAGTTGTCTTATACAGATAAGTAATATAAGTGACGCTCTTTTAATCAACCTACATCCTATAAATGTAGCTCATAAGGTCGTGTGCGGTTTATATTTGGTCAAAGTAAAATTTTATCTTATGTATATATATGAAAACATTAGTGGGTTTGTCTAAGTGCTAATTTAAAATAGAGTCATTTGATTAAGAAAAATAAGTATTATTTAACGAGGTCCATATATGTTATTTAGATATTGTACCGAATATTATATATTTGTAAAAGAAATGATTATGGATGAATATATAAAAAAATAAGGTATAAAAAGGAGTGGGGTTTGAACTCATGACCTTGTGTTTAAAAATACAATGTACTTAACCAACAATCCAGTAGGATACTTATTGATCTTCACATAAACAATTTATTAATTAACTAAATAAACTTTTAATTAGTTACAAGAAAAAAATTATCAAAAAGATTCGATCTCTTGAACCATCTTTTCTAACCACAATGACATACCCAATCAACCAAGGGTCTGTTGATGTTTATATTCTCATAAATAGTTATCTATGTATTCTCTGGGCTTATAATTATTAAAAACAAAAAGATGCAATAAGCAGGTTTTTAACACAGGATCTATAGTTTAGAAGTTTGAAGTCTTAACCAGTTGCACAATATAGACCGTTTTTTAGTAACCAACAAATTAACATTATTAATTATTGTTTTATTGGTTCACCTTCTCTATATTAACTCCTCAAGTTTGAAGAACATATTATAAACTAATTTTTGAGTTTATGACTTATGAATCACGTTCAAAACTTAAGTAAATGATTAATATATGCTTAGGTTCGGGTTACCTTTTCCAGATTTGTGACACAATGGCGGAGGCACTAAATGAATACGGTGGCGGCGGTGGCATTTTTTATCAACCGA
This sequence comes from Bidens hawaiensis, assembly GCF_021521415.1. Lineage (NCBI taxonomy): Eukaryota > Viridiplantae > Streptophyta > Magnoliopsida > Asterales > Asteraceae > Bidens > Bidens hawaiensis. The sequence continues at coordinate 316,742 of NW_027494621.1, forward strand.
TAGCTAGTAATGGAACGTAAGGTTCTGAATACGTTGCTAGTAGTGATATCCGATCATAGGAGGCAACGTCCGGTGGGTATCCAGTTGTTGACGTTGGTTGCTAGAAGAACGAGGGAGGTGGCAAAGTGGTGTATGGGTGTGGTGTTTGGTGTCGCTAAAGGTTTTTCACCAAGACTGAACGAATGCAATACAAAATTTTGATAGAAAGTGATTAAGTGAAGAAGGTGTGATGGATTCCAAATTATAATGAAAGGATGAAGTTTCGAGTTGGAACAAACACTAAAATATCTTGTGACAAATACACTGTGTAAAAGGCTTGGTCACCATCCCGATTGCTTGCGATAAGAAACATTAGAAATGATGGAGGTGCAGGTGAGTGCTCCCTTAAGAAAATAAACGTTTTAAGTAAGTTTGTCTTTGTTGAAAACACGAGAGAGCTTAAATCAATTGAGTCGGTCATATCGATTAAACACATGATCTAGTTATATGATATATGTATGTGTATAGTAGGCTTCATAATGTTAACGAAGTGTTGAGTGAGTAATCGGGCAAAGTAACGGCAAGGGAGAAAATAGTTTAAAAATACTTAAATTAATTTGAGGCTGAACAGCCAATTTATAGAGGACGAATGCAATTCGTTACACATTCAGTAACGAATGGCCTTCATTCGTCTTCATTACATAAATAACCAAAATGGTATAGCGAATGACTCATTCGCTATACCCCATTCGTCAGCATTCGTTAAACAACCTTGACGAATGAGCCATAAACTTAACGAATGGGGCTTAAAAATTACTAAAATTCCCTTACATAAAAATAATAATAAATTACAAACGATTACAAAGACTTGAGAAGACCAAAACCGTGCACTAACAAACCCCCCCCCCCATCTCGTGCTGTTTGTCTTTACTTAACTTGAATCTTTTAGTCTTCCAATCACGACAAATATGAAATCCAAACACGTGACAAACACGAACAATGCGTTGAAATTGCATTGCTCGATCATAATTTCACGTCTTGCAAACAAAATCTTGTTATTGAACAAAATGTCGTTGTCGGTCTCTGATAGATTAACGAGCCACATTGGGTCTAAGATTCGTATAAAGTTAGTATTCAGCCCTTTTCCTAAAACGATGACCGCCTCGCCTGTTTTGTTTTCGTAGTACCATCAATTAAACGATAGATGAAGATCTTGCAAAAAGGTCTTCACTGGTACTCTTTTCAAATTCCTAGGCGGCTTTTCTTTAAGAACAAGCTTCCTCAAATCAGTTTTAGTATCAATCTCTTCAATATATTTCCTGGTTGGCACCCACGGTTTAAAAAATTTAAACGCGTGGTTGACCTCAAAGAACAGATGTTCGTAAGACCATCCTGCTAATTGATTTCCACCACGGTTGATGAAGGGCCGATTGGCAAGCGTCCACACGTCCCACCTCAACAGTAATAGAACGTCAGTAATATAATGAAAATACTAGACGACGTTCTCCCACTTAATGATACAAAAACTTAACTCCGAATCGTATAACCAAGAACCGATGTCACCTTTGACTGTTTGCGCTGCTTTAAATGTAGTCTTTAGATTTGATTTGACACATGCACTGACATCCAGCTTGTGTTCTTGATCAACATATCGATAGGCCTCAATGATCTTCGAAGTCAGGGACTTGTTGGGATCTCCAAACCAACCCCCAGCATCAGGAGCCAACGAGCTTGATCCCTTGCCGATACTGTCTCTTTCCCCTTCGTTGTCTTCTCAAGATGATCCTCGGCAACTTCAACATGATCTTCTGTAAATGATGGAATACCCTAATCAACATTTGATCATGTATACAAATCATGGTACTCCTCTGCCGTCACATATTCTATTTCAATCTCCTCTTCTTCATAAATAAACGATGTATTCCCGTGTGGTATACTCGTGTCAAGAAAGACTTCTTCATCATTAACACCTCCACATCTTCCTCAGCGTCCAACGCATCTATCTTTTCATCGTTCACACCCAACAATAATGATATTTGATCAGGAGACAGGGCTTGATCAAAAAATATACCGTCCTCGATCTCGTCACCGTTTTCAGTACTCATCACCACCCCCCTGTCATAATCCATAAATAAAACTGTGTTGGCTTTGATCGACTCGATAGGCTTGACATTAGTCATATCATGATAAACAACTATTTGTCGATCATCTCCTTCACCACCACCACCACCACTCGTACCATCAAAAGATGAGCCGTGAGTTTGTTTTGGCTCACTTCAACCAACACCGGCAGCATCAGGATTCTTATATTCATCATCGTTCTTCAATTTCTTTAACGCGTCATCTTTTCAAGTTTGTTGAAAAATAAGGTCCTCTTGCTCCTTCATCTTTACCCACTGAGCCGCAAAAATCTCACGCAACTCCTTTGTCTCCTTCTGACAGTATGAGACATACCCCATCAGAAAATGTTGATTCGTCATCATTTGTTCTTGAAATTGACGATCATCCGCCATTTGATTCTCATATAAATGAATCAAACTGAGAAACATATCCATCTGATGTGTAGGTGGCAAAGCATGAAATGAAGCTACAACTGGCTGAACTCAACCTTCTGGACGGCTGATTCTCATAAATTATAAAGCCAAAGGTTGTGTCGTCATCATCGTAGGAGTAGGAGAATTCACCGTTGAAGTAGCAGGACGCGTTGGCATAGGAAATAAAATAGATTAAGGAATTAAGCCAGGCCTTGGATTGGATGAAACGATCGTCGTCAGAGTAAGTGTCGGGGTACTAACAGTAAGCGAGACCACCGTCCGTTGTTGCGCAGATGACCTAGGCACATGTGGACCAATATCCACTCCCGAACCATGCCTAATACGACGCTTGGGCGGTTGATCTTGCAGCTTTTCCTCGCCCTTACATTTTCGTTGGGCAACATATGATCTGGCTACCTCAGCGAAAACACGTCGTCCGTCACCCCCTTTTCCACTGTCTCCACCATCATCACCATCGTTTCCACCTAGTCCCTCTTCACATTCAGAATCCGAGTCGTCATGGATCCAACGATCATTAGAAGTACATACATAATCCATATTCGCCAAGTGGACCAATTAAACGTTTGGTCCTTAGGCGATCTTCTGGTGCTTGACTGCTGTATTTCTTCATTCTCTTCTTTGTATCAGCAGTCATGTGTTCCAACTTTAACACATCTTCTTCTAAAGACTCATCAATTACAAGATCAGGAATTAGATCTTGTATAATTAGCTGTATGAACCTCGGATACATTAAGAACTTGCTCCAACGATTCTTCACCAAAAAGTTCTCCTTGAGATGGTAAAGGATTAGCTCGGAGAAATTGAACTGTTTGTTCAATATAAGAGCAACGAACGTTGATTGAAGCATAATCCGACATTCGTCAAAGCCTCCCTTACGTCCACCAAGGCAATGTATCAACACATGTAATAAGTACTTGTACGGAGCACATAAATACGCCTTGTTGTATTGAGAACGTTCAAGGTCTCCATTGTAGAATAATCTCCGTAATAATACACGTATCAAAGTCTTATCAAACTCACATGGAAAATCCATGTTGCCGGTAAACCTGGGCACCCAACGTATCACACTAGGAGTGATTGTGATAATCTTCTTGTTGATCTCTGCTACGACGTGGTTCTCAAATTCCACATACTTCGCCGAATCCCAAAATAGATGGATTACATTGAAATGTACAGGTACATCGGAAGTTATGGTATAGTAAATCCCGAATCGACATAAAAATGTAATAATATCGCCAAAGATGTCATGATCTACAAAATTATCCTACACAAATGCACAAATATTGTGCTTCTTATCGAACAACAACATAGGAGCAGCTAGGACTTGTCCTTGAGCAGCAGGTTGTGGATCGACAGCAGGAGCATCTTGAATAATCTCATCGGACATTGCTATAAATACACAAATTGTGCTTCATATCGAATGATAACATAGGAGCAGCTGGGACTTGTCCTTGAGCAGTAGGTTGTGGATCGACAGCAGGAGCATCTTGAATAATCTCATCGGCCATTGCTATAAATACACAAACCCGAAGATCAGTATAACGAATTTTTAACTTAAAAACAAAATTTCAACATACACTTAAATAAATTGAAATTTGTTTCAAATAATTACACGTGTCATTCGTTAGCACATTCGTTATGACGAATGAGGTCATTCGTTATAACGAATGGCATGATTCATTATCATCGGCTTAACGAATGAATAAATATTGGAAAATGAGTCCATTCGTCATGTATGTGAAATGAATGAAGATCCATTCGTAACATAACTGCATGAATGATGCTTATTCGTTATGAGCGTTTAATGAAAATGTTCGTTTAAACACGAATGAACAGCTATTTGTTATACATTAACAAATCGACACTAATACCTATCAACTTTGACCTAAGTTCTTCAAAGTCAAAATTAAATAAGAGTTCAGACGATCAAACATGCATTCAAATCACAATAAACTCATGTATGACGATGTAACATCCCGTTTTCTAGTTTCGGTTAATAAAATAAAATAATGAGTTATTAGGAGTCGGGCTTGTGTTGGGTTAAATAAATATGGGTTATGGACTTGGATTAAAAAGGAGGGAAGATAAGATCATGGGCTTAAGCCCATGACCCACGGTATATAAAACATACTTATGCATTAATCCATTCATTTCCACTAATTTCATACACCATCAAAAACACACACTTAAGCTCTCTCTCATATTTCTCTCTTTCTCTAACCGTAACCAAGAAGAAGAACAGATCCCGACCCAAGGTAATGATAGTATGATATTGTATGAATCCAAACCCACAATATCTAGTCGTGAAACGACGAGTCGACACGCTTAAACCGTTAAAGTCACATGATCCAGGTAGAATCGGGTATGAACCAATCAAAAGATGAGCTTAGGGGTCACCCTAGCTCAAATATGGATCGAACGGGACGAAAAACGGTGAAAACCGGTGGAAAACTAATTAGATCTCGCTTTTCCGGCGAGATCGCGGTTTTCTGGAGACGACGGCGCCGGAAAGGCGGCGCGAGCATTTAAGGTTGTCAGAGAATGTTTTCTGGCATTCTCTGACCTAACCCTAATTCGTTACGGGAACATAACGAATTAACCATAATTAGTTATGCCAATTCGTTAAGGAAAGATGATGAAATAACCCCAATTCGTTATGCCCATTCGTCAAGAAGAGATAGCGAAGTAGAAGCAGTTCGTTAAGTAATTCGTTAACGGAGATGTAACGAATGAACCCTCATTCGTTAGAAGGTTCATTCGTTGCAGAGGGTTCATTCGTAATACAGACCAGTTCGTTATAAGGGCCAGTTTGTGTAAAGGTTAAATTAGTTATAATGAGCCAGTTCGTTATAGAAGCCAGTTCGTTATAAAGGTCCATTCGTAATGAGATAACGAAGGAGTTAATTCGTTAAAGATGGATGACGAACTAAAGTTTAAAAGAATGACAGACAGGTCCCTGGACTTAGAATTAAATGGATTAATTACAAAGAAGCACTCGAACTTTTTAACTTAGCAAATAAAATAATAATTTAGAATTCTAATGAAAAATATGTTAAGACAGTTAATGGAAATAAAAATTTTCCGTTAACTAGGGGCTGTCACCCCTAGAACCCCGCTACTAGGGGCGCTGCCCCCGGACCCCCGTTCGTTGAGGGTTACAGTTAAACTAGAAACGCGATATGGGTAGTGATAGTTAATTGATACATGTAATTGTTATACAATTAGTCGCGAACGGCTAAAGAAGGGAATGACTATTAACGGTGAACGTAACCGCATTCAGGTGAGTTTCTAGCCCTATTCCTTTTTATGTTTCGGGGATATATGCATACTCGATGTGATTAGTTAATACACTTACCTTAAATGGTAAATGTATGCCTTATATGATTTTTGTATGAATGAATGCTTGAGGATGCATGAACGATCTTCGGATATTTCATGTACCGTTAAGGGATAGTTTAAAGATATTATTGATATATGTATATATATATGATGTATAAATGATGTATGAACGTATGGAAGTTATAATTACGAATGTAAAGAAAGGTATAGAAGGTATAGTTAGAAAAGGGAACCGACCCTAATAATATCGGCCAATGTAGGGAACCGACCCTAATAATATTGGCGAATGTAGGGGACCGACCCTAATAATCTCGGAGAATGTTATAGGGCGTAATGTTCTTTAAAACGTATATGTATGAATGGAAGTATGTATGTAAGCATGAAAGAGAGAATGAAAGTATGTATGTATGCAAGTATGTAAGTAAATATGAAGGTATGTACCTTAGGGTGCATATGTAAGTATGCGAATGTATTGTATGTCATCTGATTAACTAGAATTCACTCAACGTAGCTGACTTTTAGTATGCACGCAGGTTAATCGACTGAGACAGCTGGCTTCAGGGAGACATATGGCAGGATTGGAAGAGACTAGCATTTGAAGATCTGTTATGATGTTTGATATTATGTATTATGTTATGTTTTAAAAGAAAAGCTATGGATGTTTGTACTGAATGGTTGATTATTATTATTATTCCGCGAAAGTTTTAATTAACTCTGATTTTTAGAACTGTGTTTATGAGTAAATCCAACATCCAAAGTAGGGCACCGGGACCGGGGCCTTACAGACGATGAACCGATGAAACACGAGTATCATTAAACTTGTATAATCATCGATGATCATCTTTTATCAACCATTTAGGTTTTAAATTGATTGTTAGTTTCTTATATAAGCCTGTTATTAAAACAATCAATTAATCACTCAAACATGGATGAAATTTAACGAAATTCATCACATTTGAGTCGGATTTACCTTATGATTCTAAAGAAATCAATAATAACTGATTTGGTGAAAGTTGATTTTCTGAGAAAAATTTGCAAGAGGTTTGCCTTGTTTTTGTGAATATCAAGATGAACGAATGAACTGATTCGTTCATCTCCTATACAATATATATGACAAGATTGCACACAAAACCAGACAAACGAATGGACCCATTAGTTAATTCAAAACTAACTAATGGTTCATATTCGTTGGTCCATTCGTTGTCCCTACTAATGAATGAACAATAAGTTAAGTTTCATAATGAATCAACTAAGATTCGTTTTTCATTCGTTATCAATATTAATGTCGAATGGGGTCATACGTTATCAGTGTAGCGGAAGCGAATGATTATAACGAACAAGCTTATTCAATGAATAATGAGTGACCCTCATTCATGATCAGTATGGATAGCGAATGGACTCTATTAGTTATGGATATTCATATCAAATAATATTTAAATAAAAAATTTAAAAATGAGAATTTTCATTTTAAATTTCAAGAGTTAAATAATGCATCGAAACCCGTGTACCGATGAACTTTACATTAAAAAAAGTTATTACCACTCGAAGTAAGAAGCAATACCTTAACTTTCTTTGCGTTCAAAACACATAAGTTTTTTTTTTTGAACAACAACATTCCATTGAGAACCAGTCACCAACTTTTGCTAACAAGCAGCTAACAGAAGCTGGAAACCACAAAGAACAACAAAATTACCTTAAAGGCACATTCCACTTTCACCAATCTATATCCAAACATTTGGATCTATTCTTAATCCATAAAAAACTTAGAACTTTAATATCACCTAGGATGTTCTCTATCTTCAATGGTCTATTGGAGAAAGTAGTATTATTCCGGGCCTTCCAGATACACCAACAGGCAACCATAATAATAGATTGCACTATCTTTCTCTTGTGCTCTTTTCCCAATATATGTTTATGAACGTCAAAGAAGTCATGAATTGAGACCGCGAGAATGGGAGGAATGTCGCACCAAGAGCTGATGCTTTTCCAAACGACCGAAGCTACGTAACAAGAAATGAACACATGATCCACAGACTCTGTTGACGCCATACAACAGCTACAAATACCCGGCCCGAAAAGGACTTTTCTTTTTATTAAGTTTTTGGTCGTGGCCAACCTATCTTGAAGAGCCCGCCAAGCGAACACATTCACCTTCAATGGAACCCAGGAGTTCCACTCCAGAATTCTCTTTGGCAGGAGGGGAAGTGCTTGGTATAAAAGCTTTTTCATCGAAGCTATCGAAAATAACCCGGATTTGTCTCCGCCCCATTTCCATTTTTCGTCACCTTCTTTGAATCTGAAATAGAACATCTTCCCTAACAATCCCATCAACTCAGTTACTGTAGACTCATCCATAGGGGGCTTATTCCAATTCCAATTCATCATAATTACCCCATCCCTTTGTTTACATCTATCTGCCACCAAACAACCTTTGAGGCTTCCAAAGAGAATAAATTAGGATACAAATTTTTTAAAGGATATCCGTCTAACCAAACATCCAACCAGAACTGAATCTTTAAACCATTCCCATCTACACCCTTGATTTCTTTAATCAAAGAAACCCGAGGAGATGCAAGAAAATTAACAATTTTTGCAATGGTGCCCCAAGTACTGTTTAACTTTTTGTTATATGGGAGAGCCGACCATGTCCTAGGGGTTTGATGTATAGACTCTATAACCCTTCTCCATAACCTACCTTCTTCCACCTTATACCTCTACCACCACCTAGCAAGGAAAGCTAGGTTTGAATTTCTAAGCGGGCATAAACCCAATCCCCCGTCCTTTTTCGCTGAATTCACACGATCCCAAGCAACCCAACTAATCTTTTTGTTACCTTTGTTTTCACCCCACATAAACTTTCTTCTCTTTGTCTCCAAAATCTGAATAATCCTCACCGGGGCTTGGTACAGGGAGAAATAGTAGCTCGGTAGGGTCTCAAGAACCAATTTTAACAAGGTTGAGCGACCACCCATGGAAAGTGTATTTGCTTTCCATGACGGAAGTTTCCTGTTGAACACATCAAGAACCGAATTAACTTAAATCAATTAAATAAATTTGTGGGAAAATCTTTTTGGTATTTTCAATTTCAAATTTAACATTTAGCTCGAAAATCGAAAATATAGAAAAAACACAATATTTTTGAATTTTTTTTATATGTATGAAATAAAGCAAAAGACAAAAAAAGACAAATATGAAATCTATTCAATGAAAGCGGTACATATTTTTGTGAGTTGAGCAAAAGAATCATGTTAATCAAATCTCCCTTCCATCACAGTTTTATATTTCTGTGTTATTATGATTGGTGTTAAGTCGATAATTGATATTTTTGTTCACTTAAATCTTATAACAACCCTTTGAGTATTTTTGTGATATGATTAATTTGTCAGTTAAGGCACAAATTATCAGAAACTATCAGCCTCTAATCTCGGTTCAGGCTTAGTTTGATTTTTACCATGTCACCCCAACTTGACATAAACCATTATGTTGTTGATCAAAGTATAGATTTTTATAGATTTATAAGCGATCTAAGCTCATAAGCCCCACTACAAGGTATACCCCCGTTATCAAGCAATGCACCAAGCTTCTTTTACTATTAATGAGTATGCACGAGTTCATCTTTAGGCTTACAAACATGGTATCCCCTGGGGTCCGTTTCTTAATGGTATCAAGACGCGCGCAGGAGATGAACAATGCAGGACTAACATTGGATTTTATCAAGTCACTAATGAATTTGTACAATGTACAGCAGTGATCAAGTTTTTTGACTTTGGGTTTTCTCAAAAAGCTTTTGAAATATTAATGTATATTAATACCCAGATAATTAAGTTGCATAAAGACTCACAGTGTCCAGAAACCGGATGCATCCCATCAATACATGATTGGAGGACATAAGACCATACACCATTAAAGTGTTAACCAAAAACCAAATGCATTTTATTTAGAATTTTTGTTATTGGTGATCAAACAAACATAATGCTTGAGTATGACAGGCTATTACATTTCTGCCTTTAATACCGAGACTTTTGAAAGAGACTAACACCTCTTTCAATTTGACAGTTCTTTAGGTTTATATCACATACTTTACCTTTCAGTTTGTTTAAGACCTATCAATGCACCAATGCTGTTAAGCACTCAGTATTTTAAGTTTATTTCTTTCTGGATATGGGACTAGATGATCAATGTACTATCATTTTCTCTTTTTACATGCAACACAGTGATCGGTCAACTTGAAGTATTTCAGGGAAACCCCATCCACCAAATCATTTGTCATCAGATAATGCATCTCTCTGACATGAATGTGACCCATACGCCAATGCCACATAATCGAGTCTTTCTCACTTGATTTTGAGACAAAACACGTTTCAATAGAAGAAGATACCTTAGTACTCATATTCAGTAAATAAATATCATTTAACCGAGGAAACCTCATAACCACCATGTCTTCAGGAATAACAAAACCCGGTTTGAGTATGATGCACTCTTTGTCATTAAATATACTGGTATACTTTTTATAACAGATCTGAGAAACACTTAGTAGATTGTGATCCACTTTATCACAATAATTAACTTTTTCGAATGTTATACTACCATTCGATACTTCTCCTTATTTTTAATCATCCCCCCCAATCACCCGCAAAAACTACATAACCCCCTTGAATATTCTTGACATTGGTTAGAAGGTTGATGTTGCCGGTAATATGACGAGGACATCCACTGTCCATAATCCAGTTTTCACCAGATATCCAGTTTTCACCAGATATAGTCTTGGATAAACTCTACACAATAGGTAAAATGATTAGTTCAAAAAGGAAGCCCAAGCCTCTGTCTTGGGCTCCTCTTTAATTTTACTTGAAGAGTTATTTTTGACTGAATCCAAATGTGGTTTAGCTACTGGTGAAAAAGTCACATGCCTTTTTGACTTACGTCTCAAGTATGCAGCTTGAACCACATTTGTGTACACATTTTTACAAATCGGTTCCGTAGGAACTAATTCGGGTTTTAACTTGACATTGTTTTCTTCAACATGAATCACCTTGCGTGGATTCATATCGGTAAACATGATGTGTTTTCACTATCACAAGACATAGGTCTTTCAGAATTTCTTTAATCAAAGGAACGGGTTTGCCTTGTTCCTTGAGAAACAGATGAAGATTCTGTGATTTCTTCATTCCACAGTTTCTTACAATATGACCTTGTTCGCCATATAAAAAACATATTCTCATGTCAACAAACTCACGTTGTGGTTTAGCAGAAACTGGTGCAATAGAAGGTTGATGAAAAACACCAGGAACATGCCCTTTGTTCAAATCATCAAACGTAATAGATTCTTTTTCATGTAAAAATCGAGATTTGAACGATTAGAAAAACTCTGTAAAGTGTCAGTTCTAGTTCAATTAACAAACTAAACTTTCTTAGCAGATTATAATAATTGTTTGGCTTTAACCAAAGGATATGTTGTGTTTGATACTTTGGAATTAACAAATGCATGTTCAAGATCTTGTATCTTTAAAGTTTCAGTTTGAAAGACACTTTCTATCAATTCAGGTTTGATAAGATTAATCGGAATGTCTTTCTCAGTGAACACTTTGCTAATACCTTTAAACTTAAACACTCGAATCCTCATCAGAAATCTTTGATTTTTTTCCGATTTCTTAGCCTAAATTTGCAGATTTTTGCTTTTTCAATTTAGATGTGTTCGAACCATACACAGCCTCCTCAAATTCTTGAGGTTCACACAGATTTGATTTGAACATGGAATATTTTGATCTTTGTGCACAATTTCAGGTTTAACTATATCCTCAATGATTACATTCTCATCAATCTCAACAAAGACCCTGCTACTTTGAATATGAGTTTTTTGATTTCCTCAATGATGACAGGTTCAGTAACAATTTCTTCCTTTCCCGCAAACGGATTTGGGGAATAGTCATCATGAAATGGTGGAGGAACTTCAACAAACCTAAACCATTCTTTGAACCCTTTTGTTTACCAGACACTTCAATGATTTCATTCAACAAAAATGAAGAGTTTCAAAACTCATTTTCAAGTTCAGTTATCTTAGTCCTTTGTTTGAGAGTTTCTTGAAATTATTTTATCATTAATGGTCATTTTTACTAACAATTCTGCTGTCAAATCATGATTACGTATAGACAAACCCTCAATCTTTTCCCTAGATCTCATTTGTGATTCGAGTGATTGTCTATATGTATCCTTGGTTGAAGCAAGTTATTTCAATAATGAATCATTATGAGCATTAAGTAAATCAATTTTTGACCTAACAGTTTCACATTCAGAATATGACACATTTTCAAATAATTTAACAGATGAAGTACTAACCCCATCAATCTTAGCCATGCAAGAAAATGACATTGATTGCATATTACAGGAATCATCCAAATCTGATTATGTCTCATTTTCTGAAGACAGTTCGTTCTCACTAGCATCTTGAAAACTTTCAATCAGCTCGAACATTGCAAGATTGCTTGATTATCATTACACAACAATTTTTGAGTCCAGTCAATTCTTTCAGCAGTGAGAAGAGTTTGTGATCCAGAAGGTTTAGATTAGCTATCTCCAGAATTCTTTTCATAAGAATCATTGACTTTCTTTCCGGAATTTATGTCTTGGTTTCGAGGTCCATTATACTCCTTCTTTGGCTTGTCACACTCTTTGGCAAAATGACCAAATTCGTTGAAATTATAACATCTAAACTTCAATTTATCAAAACCAACTCTTTTGTTCAAGGACAGTAAGTCTTTACCAGTTCGTTGCATAAACTTCTTCACCTTTCATACAATCATGGCCATATTCCATTTGAGATCCATTAACTCTAGATCCTTATGATCAATATGATCATCACCTTCATCAGTCAATTCACTTGTAGCAATCTTACTATCCACCAAGTTTTAAGATGTAATGAAAGCACTAAGGAAAGAAAAATTTTGTTCAGCTTATTTCATGTTTACATTAGGTGGTGCAGTGAAGACATTAGTAGTTAATCCACCACCGTTGTCATTAAACCTAGAAGCCATGAAACATACATTTTGATCTTTATATGAAGATGATCACTCTTGTGAAGTTTTAGTAAGAAATGCAATAATTGGAGCAGCAGTACTACTCAAAGGCAAACAACCTCCATATAGAGTCGGGTCTTGAGTTTCTTTTGATGAGTTTTGGCATTTCAAGTCATACTCTCTATCTTCAATATTTTTCACAAATTCAATTGCCGTAAAATCTTCTTTCTTAAAGAAACTATTCTCATTAAGTACCATGAGAAACGTCGAGTAGGAACTTGGAAGAGCTTTTTTCACCGTATCAATCTTATCATTTTCATTTGATTCCATCTTTAACTTATTCATTTCGAAATCATATGATTAAATCGAGTCAACATTTCTTAAACAGTCTCATCTTTCAATAGATTAAAGTTTCTAAATTGAAACTTCAAGATCATCTTTTTTACTTTCTTCAGTATTAGCCATACTTCTCATTTTAATGTGTTAAAACAAAATGCACAAATTTTTAATATTTCCCACGTGATGAAAAATATAGTCAGGTAATGACATCGTCAACGTGGAATATGCCTTTTTTTAAAATCCAAAGCTTTCTTTTCATCTTGAGAATATTTAGTAAATGCCTTTGGGGTAAAATCAGTAGTCGCATTGCCAACCATAGGCACCGTGTACACATCATCAAGACATCGTGAACAATCAGGGTGTACATACCCTATATGTGCTCTAGTTCGTGGTTTCTATTTAGCAAAGTCGCTAAATATCATTAAACGAGGACATTTTGAATGAGACCTGATTTCAGCATCGAGATGTAACATTTTCTGCATTAACACATTCTGAGAAGCCAGTGCATAATAACCAGCCATTGATTAAAATAAATGTTTAATTATAAAAATGATCAAACTTAATACTTACATGTTTAAAACAAAAATATCGGTAACGAATGGGTATGACGAGTGATGAATAGTGGCGAATGAGTATGACGAATGATGAACAGTGGTGAATGGTTGTTAATTTTCACGAATGAGGACAACGAATAGCCATCACGAATGAACACCTAGATAGATTTTTAGCGAATGACTGACGAATATGGTGACGAATCAGCTATTGTAACTAATAACAAATCAGCTACAGTATCACGAATAATTAATGACGAATCAGCTACAGTATATTTACAAATCAGCTATAGTATCACGAATCAGTTTGCTATTCATTTGTAACAACCTTGACACGTGGCACGAATCAGTTACCCTTTAATAACGAATGAGTGTCAAATTCATAGCGAATGACCAAATTCATAATAACGAATGAGTATGAATCTTCAAATATTCAAACGAATTTCCAGATCTGGAAAAACGAATTTCCAGATCTAGAAATTTTCCAGATCCAAACAAGAATTTAGACGAACACAAACTTAAGGATAAATCGATCAAAAGATAACCAATTTTCACACACGAATGCTTAAACAACTCGTAACAATCCCACAGACAAACCCTGATCAATCAGTATCACGAATAATTAATGACGAATCAGCTACAATATATTTACGAATCAGCTATAGTATCACGAATCAGTTTGTTATTCATTTGTAACAACCTTGACACGTGGCATGAATCAGTTACCCTTTAATAACGAATGAGTGTCAAATTCATAGTGAATGACCAAATTCATAATAACGAATGAGTATGAATCTTCAAATATTCAAATGAATTTCCAGATCTGGAAATTTTCCAGATCCAAACGAGAATTCAGACGAACACAAACTTAAGGATAAATCGATCAAAAGATAACCAATTTTCACACACGAATGCTTAAACAACTCGTAACAATCCCATAGACAAACCCTGATCAACCTAATCCTCAATAATCAATCCGAACACAGTCCAAAATCCAAAAAAAAAACTCAAACATAAACCTCTGTTTATTCAACACCCAAATTCAATCGAATTCCATATCCAACCAATACAATAATCTAATTCAACCACCACTAATCACACACTACCAAAACCAAATCGAAATCCAGTCAAATCATTATCCAATTAACATCTCAACATGCTAATTCAATG